>NW_027185229.1:14739638-15288020 GCF_022577435.1 Embiotoca jacksoni | reverse complement strand
AAACGAATCTTGAACTCTGCGAATTACATTGTAATTTTTTGAAAAAAAAAAAAAAAAAAAAATCAGCTGCAAAATCAAAACATTTTTGATCGCGAACAATCGCCAAAGAACTCGGCCGAGTCCCCGGAGGCGCGGGTATTTACTGCGCGCTTCAGATGACCCCTTTCTCTGCGTCGGAGATCCAGGTTAGTTGCTTGAGAAATTCTAGGTTATTTGCGCTGATGTCGTGCGAGCCTCGATTAATCCAGCGAGAAATCGGTCGGTACGTGAAATCCTGCATCAGCAGAAATTACCTATTTATACAAAAGCCGCCCCCCCCCCCCACCCCCCCCCCCCCCCCCCCCTCCCCGCCCGGGTCTCTGAATGAATAAGTGAAGGATACACAAGTCAGTGACATGCAAATAACTTATTAAGCAACAAGGACACCTCCATAAGCACATGAAGGATGATGCGCAAACAGCAGTCATGCAGCAACAAAGGGGAACGACCGTCTCTATATCTGCGTCCTGCATCTGTTCTCTCGCGCGTTCAGACGGTCGAATGGTTTTTCGTCCAAGCCGAGTTCGGCTCGACTTCTCGTGCGCGCGTCCAGAGGCTGAGACGCAGGGAGTAGTCAGCGGGGCCGGTGACCAGCTGGATTTTCTTTTTTTTTTTTTTTTTTTTTTTTATAAATTAATTTTCAGAGTCCTTTCTTTAATTAGCCCGTTCGCAGCGGTGCTGTTAAGGAAAAGCCCACACGACTCCTCCCGCCTTCTAATGGCAACCATCTGTCCGTAAGGCAAAAAAAAAAAAAAAAAAAAAGTTAAGACGCAATGGTTTTGCGAAGAGCGCCCTTCGACGGCGTTCGCTCCCCTTCGACCGTCGGTGAACTTTGGACTTTCGGCCGGCCTCGCTTTGGTGATGCCAACGTTTCCCAATCTCACAGATTGAACTTTCGCCCTCGACCAAAAATGCGGCCTCAAACCGACTGAGTGAGGAACATTAGATTAGATTAGATTAGAAGGAGATTTTATTAATCCCACAGCGGGGACATTTAGTCGTCACGGCACCGTAGAAACACACACACACACACACACACAAAAAAGGTGCACACAATAGCAACTAAATTACAAATATGTATACATAAAATAAGATGGATAAAAATAATTATTTCAGAAAAAAAATAAAGAGCAAAATGAACAGTTCAACCAAATTGCGCATTCTTTGGAAAACATTTTCTTGTGCAATAGTAGAAGTTTCAAAAGTTGCTTCCTTGTTGTCTGACCTGGAGAGGAATTCCTTTTTTTTTTTTTTTTTTTTTAGCGATATGGTGGCCCAACTCTCTGCAAAGCTGCTGAGAGGACAGCGCTGTTGGTAACCATCATTTTAAGGGGAGATGACCTTCCAAATCTCAACCTGTTCTGTTAGACCGATGCACCCAAGCCAAAAAAAAACAACAAAAAAACATTTACCGCGACGGAATTTATTCAACAGAAGCTCTGCTGAAAACGTGGCTTAAAGTAGCCTTTTCAAACAAAACTCGCTTTATTAACACACAAAAAAAAACCTCATTTACAACCGGCAAGGCTCTGCTGACTCCCCCTCTTATCAACAAAGCAAACTCAAAAAAGTGGAAAAAAAAAACAAACAAACAAAAAACTGACTGGTGTTTGTGGGAAAGGTTGTCTTTAAGTTAATAAGAGACTGAACTTTTTGTTTTTGTGCGTATAGTATGTGTTGAATAAGATTTTAAGTAAATGGCATCTACGGCTTTTATTTTGACAGCCGACGTAGCCTCTGCTCTCTACATTAAAGTCGCAGATTGTCCCGTTTGGTAAAGCTTCGTCATTTATATAATTTTTGTAACGTTCAATGTTCAATAAGGAAATAAAAAAAAAAAGAAAGAAAAAAGATTAGAAACTAAAACATTTCTGCGATTATGCAGCATGCTTATTATCAAAGGAAGTGATTACATATTATTCTTTATCGCTTTTTTTGTTGTTGTTGTTGTCGTTTGTTTCCCCCTCGACTTCCCCTCAAGTTTTTCTAATTCCTGCAATTTTACAGCAAAAAAAAAAAAAAAAAAAAAAAAAAAAATTCTCCTGAAACTCTGCAAACTACATCGAAAATGTTTGCGCAATCAAGCATTTTTTTGATTGATATAATCACAAAAGGAATCCTGGAGGGACTGGCTAATTGGTTAAGCCAACTGTTGTTGAAAGGAGAAGAAAAAAAACAAAACAAAAACAACCTCCTCAGCCACGTCTTGCACCACCGGCAATTTGCATCGGTACGTCGGGCCGGTGGAGCCAGCGGTGCGTATTTACCATAAAGCATTAACGGTGAGGACCGTTAGATCAGTGACACTGTATCCCTCAGATCCGTTGACCTGCTTCGAGTCACAGCTCCGCATGGAGATTTTGCGAACAGCGATGCATAATGTAAGAGAGCCTGTATCAATTATGCACCATTTATTCATGCCACAACAATACCTCGCGCAGTTGATTCGGCCCCTTCTGCTTCATGTATTATTCAGCAGAGCCGTGTCCGTTCTCTCAAAGCGCTGTATTCCCCCCCCCACCCACCCCAGCTCCACGCGGACGTATTGCGCCGGCGCGTTATTGCGCGTCATCCCTGTCCCTGATACGCAGGTTTTTCCCGTTTGGACTTTTGGAGAAGCATGCTGTCTGCTGCGTGCGTTTGCCTGTCTCCAAAACCCAAACCCCCCCCCCCCCCCCGCCGCCGCTTTTACGCTTCATCACTCCTTCGCGTATTCCGCTTTTGACTCTGGCTGATTTGGTTTAAACGGCAGATCTGCGAAATATACCCGAGACGTTGGATTTGATAGTCAGAAATCTCTGAGGAGGTTTGACTTTATAGAACGAATTTGGAGGAGGGTGGGGGGGGGGGGGGGGTGGGGGGGGGATAATAATATATTAAGAGAGAATTCATACATTTTTAACAATCATTTTCAGTAGCGTGTTTTGTTAAAAGTCATGTCATTTCAAAAAAAACGTTTATTTTTTTTTTTTTTTTTAACATTTTTAAAAGTATGCGCTCTAGATTTTGTCGCCAGCGTGGTCTTTGGGAGGTTAACCTCGGGACAAAATAGATCGTCATCGCCTTCCGCAATCGCAGTTTTCTGATCCCACACCCATATTGGCAGAATACACAGCGGGTACGGAAAGTATTCAGACCCCTTTACATTTTTCACTCTTTGTTTCATTGCAGCCATTTGCTAAAATCAAAAAAGTTCATTTTATTTCTCATTAATGTACACTCAGCGCCCCATCTTGACAGAAAAAAACAGAAATGGAGAAATTTGTGCAAATTTATTAAAAAAGAAAAACTGAAATATCACATGGTCATAAGTATTCAGACCCTTTGCTGTGACACTCATATTTAACTCACATGCTGTCCATTTCTTCTGATCCTCCTTGAGATGGTTCTACTCCTTCATTGGAGTCCAATGAGTTTCGACCCAAACCAGGCAGTGTTTTGTTGTAAACTCTGTTTTTGTCTTTGTGTTTTCTCTGTCTATCCAATTTTGTAGATGGTGTTTAACTTGGCTGTTTGATACGTTCCATAAAATGAAGTAAACGCAAATAAACGCGTTTATCAGGTTTATTTTTTTTCTTTTCTAATTCTATAGTCCTTGACATTGTATGAAAATGGAAGCGGTAGAAAATTGGATAAAAAAAATAAATAAAAAAAAAATCCTCAGTTGTAACTCATCTTTCGGTCTGTGTGTCTGTGCTCATGCATATTGCTTGCGGTCAGAGGAGCTGCCAAATGATTTTCACTGTGAGGTCGTAAGGTCAACCTCAAAGGTGTGGAGAACGGGGATCAGCTGGACTTCAAGCTGAATATCAATGCTCCCCCTCGATGGTTCTCGCGCTTACATCAAAAAAAATAAAAAATAAAAAATCCCATCCATTCTGCTTTCTCCTCCCACAGGTGAAGAGGGAAGAGCCGCCGGTGCGTTCTGTGTCGATCACAACTAGTCCGCCGCCGCACTTGACAAGTCATCCTTCAAAGGTAAAGTTCACGCAGCTAGCGCGCCGCCCGGTTCAGATTGCGCAGGCTTTAAATGCTAAAAGCAAAACAATTTCCACTCTTGCACACTTGACATTGCAGACAACACTGTTCGGAGCTATAACGGTCCGGAAAGGATTTTGAACTTTACAGCAGCCTTATGGTGCCATTTGGGGAAAGTCACTCCTTCGTAGTTTTCTAGCGGTCCATCTGGAAATAATCCAGTCGTAAATTAGTAAGTCGGACTCAAAAAGACATGTTATTTTTTTTTCTTGGGGGGGGGGAGGGCATGCACGCCTGTTTGATTGACAGGCCTGTTGTGCAGTCATGTTTCCGCTATTGGTGGGCGGGGCGTAGTGTCCTTGAGTTTCCGATTTAGATTGAGTCGGATCGACCACTCGCTCCTCCCAGCTCGTCCGAATATGGTCACTTCCGTCTCCAAACCGCTCCGAGTTAGGCAACGACCATGAAGTCACTTCGCAAACCAACGGTGACGGTGACGTCACCGTTGGTTACAGATGGAAATCCTTTTACAGAGACTCGAGAGGAAGTTCAACATCTCGATTTTTACGAGTCAACTTTCTGATAAGGGAGGTCAGACACAATACTTTAAATGCATCAATAACTTCCAGTCGCTGCGGTGTTACTACTCAGAAATAAAGTGACCTTTTAAAAGTCCCTTTTGAAAATGGCGTGAATGTGAAGTGTACACAATTTGTCATTCATAAATGCAAAACCACCAGTAGAGTCCTTTAAGTTAAAGTAGTCACCCTCGGTAATAAATTAATGCAAATTGGTTGAGGTGCAAACATACGCTCGTGAAGAGGAGTGTAGAAGCAAATGGCTCACTCATCAGTATTTGTGCTCACAGTGCTCCAGACTTCAGCCCCCGCCAATCCCCTAAGTGACTACTTCTGCCTCCATTCATTTTGGTGAGGGATTCGTGGCACCAAACCTCCCAGCTCTTGGAAAGAAGAGGGACTAAGGTTCAGAATCGGGTGACGCAAATGTCCAAGCCTGGTGCCTCTTCTGGATAATTAATAATAATAGCCAATAATTATCAACAATGTTATATTGATGAATACAAATAATAATGAAAAAAAAAAAAACCTATTAGTTAAAAGTCTGTATGCCAGAAAGATACAATATCTAAACACTGCAGTGGTTTTTCACCTGAAGGGCATTAGACTATAACTTTGAAATGGATCGCTCGCGTCCAGTGAACATGTAATGAAAGTAATTTAGCTGTTTTGTCAGGCATCCATAGCCGGTTCAGCTGTCGACCGTGGCCATTTATGTAATTAAATATAACTGAAGACATCCTTTTAGGCTTTCGGTCAAATTTGACAGGCTTGTGTGCGTGACAGTGAGCGTTCATTGGAGGACTGGAGCTGCTGACACGTTGCTTTCAGTGACAGGCGTGTACATACAGGATAGTGCGGGTTCAGAGGAAGGCATGTGGAACCACATGTGTATGTCACCTGTCAGGGCTGCAGCGGTTATTTGTTGAGGCACTGGAGCAAACCTGATATCCGGGCATGCATGAGCAAACACGCAGCCGTGTGCATTGTTAAGTTGTGTTTATGTTTACATACAATAGTCATTAGTTGAGCCTAGATATTTTACTTGCTTTAAAACATTAAGCCAACGATATAATCACGCTGTTTTCATTGGTGGTTCTGGATTACTCATTATCTGATTTCAGTCACAAATGTTTCACATAGAAAGCCTTGTAAAAAAAAAAAAGAAAAAAAAAGAAGGGTTTCTGTCTACTGAAATGGTAGTTGGCTTTTAATTTGAAATGTATACAGGAAGTAGATAGGTAGGTAGGTAGGTATTTACTTTATTAATCCCCGAGGGGAATTTTTTTTACACTTTTTACAAGTGTTGAGTTTGTATTAATGCAGAATGCATGACATGCACTTTACAGATATTTGAATTTTTAAGTACTTAAAAGATGTAAATGGAATTCAACAGAGTCAAGACAACTGAATATTTTATTTCCTCACTTGGAAAAAAAAAATGAAGAAAAGTGGTAGAGCACGGTTTTGTATCGCTCTTGCAGCTCTGCACCTATGGTCACAATGATTTACTGAGAAAATTACGCATATATTCATATCAAATGAATTTTTCACAAGTTTGGATCTTTAGAGATGGACCATTTGGGATCCACGTACATTCATGTAAAGTTATATATCTGGGAGACAGAATAAAAGGTGTACACTTATGGTAGGGTTTCAAGATATGAACTTTATCTCACTCACAAACAAATACAGATAATAAAGTTTGGGGGGATTTTCTTTGATATCAATAATCCCTGGACACGTAATGCCATTGATCATTTTGACAGCAATTTGGGTGAAATGGCCCCTATTCATAGCCCTCAATGAGAAATGTTGCAGTGTATTTGAGGGTGTAAAACTTTATTTCTGTGAACTATAAAGTCTCACAATACAATTATGTGCAAAATAATATACAGTTCGTCTACCCAAATAGGTTGTCTATTTTAGAGACATATTTTCTCACTTAAAATCACGACTTCCTAAATATTGAAAATCCTGTGTGTTGATAATATTAACCAAGCGAACACGTGGTACAATAAAATGTGTTTTCATTGTTGCATTCTGTTGCACTATTTAGTTAATTGAGATCAGAGTGGTCAGATATACATGTGTACGCTCTACGGTGGCCCTTTGGGTCAAAGCACAGAAAGATTTCACCTACATACAGTAAACTGACTCTGTGTGACAGCTCACCTGTTTGAAGTGTAGAAAAGTAGAGAATGGAATTTAATTAGACGTGTCATGTCGTCACATTAGTGCTGACCAATCCTGTACTCCATGTCTGGAATAATTAATGATGATAGATAATAGGGTAGTTCTCTGTTTGCTGCAGATATTTCATAGAAAATACAGAAAAGACTCCTACAAACACATGTAAGAAACATACAAAACTTCAGCTACAGTCAAGGTAAAACTCCGATTACGTTCATTATCGATGAGCCTCAATAGCGTTGCGGACTGTCATCACTGAAGTAAAAGTTGTATCTTTATAGGAATTTGCATTTGTAATATATATGAAATTTTAGAATGTGAAGTGAGGAGAGGTCTGTGAGTTTGCAGGCTTTTGTCAAAGCTATGTGAAATGTGTGTTTTTGCACTTGTTCATGGACCAATATTGGTACTAAAAAGTGGAAAGGGCCTGATGTTCAGACTCGTTCCTGTGTGAAGAGAAAGCATATTGAACCTACATGTTTTTCATGAAGGAATGGTTTTGTAGCTTCTTCTTATTTGGTGAGAGATTTGTTCAGGTATCATGAGAGACTGAGACAGAGTGGCTGCTTCACACAAAGAATGAGAGTTGGCAATCCTGACACAAGGCATAGACAATTTTTTTTTTTTTTTTAATGGTTGGATGTTGTATTATGTTTCAGTTTTGACTGTGCTTTGCAGTTTCCCTCTGCTTTTAATCTTGCCAAGGTAAGCTAAATGTCCAGGACAAACAGAGTTGAAACTGATATGACTGAGTAACCAAAGTAAGGAGCAAAAAATAAATTGTGTTTTTAAGATTGGCCCAACCTGCACATCTTGTTTCATTAAATATACAATGCAGTGTCTTTTCTGAAGGATTGACTAGCAGTAAATTGAATTGGTGCAAGTGCAGCTGGAATTTACCAATGCTGGCACACTGGCTGTGTTCCAAATTACACTTCTCTTAATACACTGACAAATAGTGCTGCTACATGTTTGGACTCCGAGTTGTGTAATACTTGAATTTTGACAGAGAGGTGTTGTCTCAAACTGTTCACCACTGTTTTGCACTTACCAGAAATAACCATAGCATTTTAATTGCATAACCTGCCAACATAGCTGCTGGCTTTGATTATTTTACCCAGATTTAAATAAAAAATAAATAAACCCCGTTTTCTCCCAAACCTGGAACCATCCTGTTCCTGTGTTGTGTTTTTTTAGTCAGGGTCGTCGTTAGGTAACGTGGTGATTTAAGGTTTATATTTGATGTTCTCACAGTAGCGCAAATTATTCTTTTGTTACCCGATTAGTTTATTTTCCAAGATTACTGAAATAGGACCAGTCCCATCATAAGAGCTATAGAGATACATAAATAAATAGAAGGAAAATAAACTGAAAATAAAAATAAGTCTTGACAATACATCTTGACTTTACAGTTGATATGGCACAACTATAAAGTCAATTGTACACTTAATCATGTAAACAGTCAATATTGCTCAGTCATTTAAGTGTGACTGCGTTCACTGTCCTTCATATTCCTCCGTTTTATATATATATATATATATATATATATATATATATATATATATATATATATATATATATATATTCAGGGAAACGAAAATACATTTCCAAAATTACGCTCGCTGTGCATCATATCATTTTTCAGTCCATCAATACGATTGGACAGCCTTTAACCAATCAGAACTATCCACAATATGCGCTCAAATTCTACAACCGCTGCAACTAGATGAAGACAAAACTCTAATGTGATGCATTAAGCACACTTACTGGTCAGTAATTGGTCCACCCTTCAGAGTGGCTGTGTGCAAACTGTACTGCAAACAGGATTTCCAGACTATAATCACAGCTAAGAAAAGTGAAGCTGCGAGCAGTAGTCTTGTGGAGCCAGGCCAGTTATGCACTACCGAGTTCTGTCAATGCAGTAACATCGTTGCAAACATTGTTGACACCAGGGGTGTAGTGCTGTTTGCCTTCAATTTGAAATAAGACAAGGAAGTGTTCCGCTTGTATTCACTTGTAATGCAGTAACTTTGACAGAGCAAATGTTAGCCGATCGTAACGAGGCTTCAAGTTGATGTCGTGAGTCAATTAATACTTAAATGTGACTGACAAATTTGACGATTCCGTTTGTTTTTATTGGCTCTCTTGCATGACGTACGCTTTGGATCTTCAAACACTTAAAACGTGTACATTCATTTTAAACGGAACAAATAAACTTGCGAACACGTTATTTTCTAACTTGGAGAACAAAAAGTGGTGGGACATTGTTCCGGTGCACTCCGGCAGCACTACACCTATGGTTAACACGTACATATAACATACAATAAGATTTGCGGTAAGCTACATTCCCCGTTCTTCACAGATCTTACAAACACCTCACAGAATTTTAATACAGTCCCTCTCGACTCTTTTTAAAAACTTTAAACTTGCCTTGTCTGTGGGATACTCCGATCAGATCAGATGTACTTTAAAATTTCAATGGTGTCTTCCCCTAATCTGACTCCATCGTAGTCTTTTTCAGTGACCCTCCTCGCATTGATCAAAGAAATACGTATTTAGTTAGTATTTCAAAGAAATCAATCCTTTAACGGTTCAGTGTGTAGGATTTTGAGGGATATATTGGCAGAAATGGAATATCATCTTCATAATTATGTTTCCATTTGTGTACAATCGCTTGAAACAAAGAATTGTTGTGCTTTTATTGCCTTTATACTAAGTACTTCATATCTACTTGTATATTTCTGCAGAACAAACAAACCAAACAGTTACCTTCTGCATTATTCGCTCCAGTTTTGTTATGGCTATAGATTTTTGTATGTGCTTGGGAGGGTGACGCTCAGCGATGGCAATAAGTGAAATCATTATTTCTCAAAAAGTAATTGTGACTGTCATCTTCCTATCGCTAGTGGGTTCTTTTACAGCACGAACGACAACAGTCCTCAGAAGTATGGTTTCCGAAGGTGTTTTATTTCACCCACCACAAATGTCCAATAATCGCATGCGATTTCTGTGTGCTCCTCTGCGCAGCAGCCACCCTGCTGCTCCGTGTCCTCCGTCCTCCGTCCTCCCGTCTGGTCACCTGCTAGTTTTTTTTTTTGATGTGTGTTAGGGATGGACAATCAGGGATCTGATTCAGCTGGGCTAATTAAACCTCTTCCAGGCACCGTTCCCTGAACCACTCCCCCAATCGGTCCCCCCTGCAGCTGAGCCAAACCACGGCCTGCCACCACAATAATGATTTCATATTCATATTCATAATGATTTCATATTCATATTAGAACTGCATATGTGTATATATATATATATATATATAAAACAAAAAAAACAGACCTTATTGTGATTCCCATCCCACCTGCTCCTGTTGACTTTTGTTTTACGTCCCATTCCGATCATGTGACGATTAGTGAAGCTGACTCCAATCTTTTGGGAATCCCACAGCAATTCAGTGACCCACAAGATCCCCCCCCAAAAAAACAGTTTGCCCATAGTTCTGTGGCCCCTTCACCAACTGGGTTGGACTTTTGATAGTGGTGAGGATTCTCAAATTGACCTTGACCAGCTGCAGTCAGTTAAGACATTCGGGCACAGTGTCTTCCACCTTGATGCCATGTCAGAGCTGGGCTGGTTTACAGAAAATGCTGCAAGAGCCTGTCGTCAGCGGCTCTTTATCCAACATCTCACTGTGACTGTTTCTGCTTTTACTGAAAAACAGCACAGCTAACAAAGCTCTGCATACTTTGTAATAAATACATTATAACTGCTACTTCACAATAAAAAAAAAACAAAAAAACACCACTGTTCACAGGTGGAGAGCTTTTAATGTGAAGCAGTAACAGCAGGGAATGCTGTGTTTGCATCAGCAGTAATGTAACACAGCTCCAGTGTAGCTGAAACTGTAACATGAGGCTGACAATCTGAGACTATGGCTGTGCAGTTAGCATCTAAACCACAGAGACAAAGCTGTGTAATGAGAGCGTTTTCTTTATACCAGCGCAGCCACACATGTTCAATCAAAAAAGACACACGATGCGTTCATGGCGGCTTGGCACACTTAAACCCGACCAACTCCAGCACATGGGAACACGGAACGACCATGCTCTAGGTATCCTGGACACCCACTTAAAGAAGCTGTGAACACTATTTTTACATTGTTGATCTTTTTTTTTGAAGTAGCACAATCTGCTCTTGTAGAGAATATTATTAATTTAAGAAATGTCAAATCATGATATGAAAGGGAAGTTTCTACGCTATTTTTTGACATTGTTCTCCTAATTGTGTACGGCTGGACAATACCACTACTCGAAAAGATTTGAGATGCTCTATACAGTAATGAACGATTATATGGGCTTGCTGTTTGCAATAAGAGTATACAAGTCAATAGGGATACGTCAAAGTCATTCACAACCTCTTGGATCATTCAGTAATATGTAAATAGAAAGTGTGAAGTGAAACAGGGACAATCTTTTGGGATACAGTAGCGTGCTTCTTTTTGATGCCCTTCAGCTGAGTCTATCCTGTTAGTGTTGGTGGCACACATCTCTTGGTGGGAGCTTACTGTACATCAATGTCAGCTCTTGCTGAATGGGGAAGAAAAAAGAAACCACAGCTGCCTGTCTGCAGATCCCAACAGAGGATCATCATCTATCCTCTCTCAGTTGGTGCCATTAATCCAAAAACCAAGACTCTCACTGTCAGACACATTAACTAGCTCCCCTCTAATCGGAATCATATCTTTTACTCCACTTATTTCTCCACAGACAAGTAAATATGTTACGATAAGTGATACATACATATACATACATACATACATACATACATACATACATACATACAGTGGGTACGGAAAATATTCAGACCCCTTTACATGTTTCACTCTTTGTTTCATTGCAGCCATTTGCTAAAATCAAAAAAGTTAATTTTATTTCTCATTCATGTGCACTCAGCACCCCATCTTGACAGAAAAAAAACAGAAATGTAGAAATTTGTGCAAATTTATTAAAAAAGAAAAACTGAAATATCACATGGTCATAAGTATTCAGACCCTTTGCTGTGACACTCATATTTAACTCACATGCTGTCCATTTCTTCTGATCCTCCTTGAGATGGTTCTACTCCTTCATTGGAGTCCAGCTGCGTTTAATTAAACTGATTGGACTTGATTAGGAAAGGCACACACCTGTCTATATAAGACCTTACAGCTCACAGTGCATGTCAGAGCAAATGAGAATCATGAGGTCGAAGGAACTGTCCAAGGAGCTCAGAGACAGAATTGTGGCAAGGCACAGATCTGGCCAAGGTTACAAAATAATTTCTGCAGCACTCAAGGTTCCTAAGAGCACAGTGGCCTCCATAATCCTTAAATGGAAGAAGTTTGGGACGACCAGAACTCTTCCTAGACCTGGCCGTCCAGCCAAACTGAGCAATCGTGAGAGAAGAGCCTTGGTGAGAGAGGTAAAGAAGAACCCAAAGATCACTGTGGCTGAGCTCCAGAGATGCAGTAGGGAGATGGGAGAAAGTTCCACAAAGTCAACTATCACTGCAGCCCTCCACCAGTCGGGGCTTTATGGCAGAGTGGCCCGACGGAAGCCTCTCCTCAGTGCAAGACATATGAAAGCCCGCATAGAGTTTGCCAAAAAACACATGAAGGACTCTCAGACTATGAGAAATAAGATTCTCTGGTCTGATGAGACCAAGATTGAACTTTTTGGCGTTAATTCTAAGCGGTATGTGTGGAGAAAACCAGGCACTGCTCATCACCTGCCCAATACAATCCCAACAGTGAAACATGGTGGTGGCAGCATCATGCTATGGGGGTGTTTTTCAGCTGCAGGGACAGGACGACTGGTTGCAATTGAAGGAAAGATGAATGCGACCAAGTACAGAGATATCCTGGAAGAAAACCTCTTCCAGAGTGCTCTGGACCTCAGACTGGGCCGAAGGTTCACCTTCCAACAAGACAATGGCCCTAAGCACACAGCTAAAATAACAAAGGAGTGGCTTCGGAACAACTCTGTGACCATTCTTGACTGGCCCAGCCAGAGCCCTGACCTAAACCCAATTGAGCATCTCTGGAGAGACCTGAAAATGGCTGTCCACCAACGTTCACCATCCAACCTGACGGAACTGGAGAGGATCTGCAAGGAAGAATGGCAGAGGATCCCCAAATCCAGGTGTGAAAAGCTTGTTGCATCATTCCCAAGAAGACTCATGGCTGTACTAGCTCAAAAGGGTGCTTCTACTCAATACTGAGCAAAGGGTCTGAATACTTATGACCATGTGATATTTCAGTTTTTCTTTTTTAATAAATTTGCACAAATTTCTACATTTCTGTTTTTTTCTGTCAAGATGGGGTGCTGAGTGTACATTAATGAGAAATAAAATGAACTTTTTTGATTTTAGCAAATGGCTGCAATGAAACAAAGAGTGAAAAATTTAAAGGGGTCTGAATACTTTCCGTACCCACTGTGTGTATATATATGTGTATATGTATATTATAGTTATATCTATCTATCTATCTATCTATCTATCTATCTATCTATCTATCTATCTATCTATCTATCTATCTATCTATCTATAATATACATATATATTATAGTTATATCTATATATGTCTATGTCTTTGAAAATCCTAATATTGCTACTGGGAAATGATGGCATTTTCTGGAAAAGTTTGTAAACTACAGTCTTGGATATGTTTTTTTTGTACTTTCCATGCAAAACAATTTTGTCTGAAATCATTTGAAATAGACAAAAGTTATCATCTTTTTTTTAATCATATTTAATACCAAAAAAATTACTTTGATTTAGTACAATATTTTTAATAAAACATAATTAAACTGGCAAGGATAAAACTCTATGGGACCCTCAACTTTTATTTTGTGTTGTTTGAGGAAATCACAGCACACAATCCTATCAGTGTAGGATAATCTCGCTCGGTCAGGGAAAAAGCATGGTTAATGTCCATGCGAGACCCTACGTCTGTATGAAGCATAACAAACGAATAATTAGGGGTGTGGTGAACCCCCCCCCCCCCCCCCAATAACCAAACTACGAGATCACAACAATAAAGCTCAGTAGCACAAGTCATCATCTAACTGGCTATGTGAACGTGCTCGTGATCACATTTTCAGTTTAAATCACACCATGAATGAATTAATGTATCTGTGGAAGTACAATTCTATCTATACAAATGTCCATTAAATAGAAATGCATGTGTTTGGTGAAAAACATGGAAAGAGAGAGATTAGAGAGCAGTTTAAAGCATTTTGTCAGGTACCCCGCTTTTACACTTAAACAGAGCCGGCCAAGCTCTTAAAGCAAGAACGACTGAAGTGAAGACATCACTTGTCTTTGCTGAGCCCTCTTCTCCGTTTCAAAGAAAAGCTGAGCAGACACATCCTTCTCGTCACACCATACATTCTAAAAGCTCTGTCCAGATTATCCGTGAATGTGGCGTGCGGGAACGTTGGGGTGGGCAGGAGCTTTTATAGTTAGATTGTCATGTGGGTCCAAAAATGTTTCTTGATGCGGAGAAATGTCGCTACTTTTTCCTTGCAGCTTGTAGTGCAGCATGCTACTTTGAGCTAAATTGTACCATTGCCGTTCTTAATTGATTATTTCTAATAAAGAGAACCTTTTTAGCTTCCCAACTGCATAGGCTATATTGAGAAATAAAACTACGTATGTATTAAGGTCATATGTGACTACGTTGATACTCACGTTTTGAGGGATTATTTTCCCCCCACATTTTGGTTTCCTTCTCACGTTTTTATCTAATTTGCGCGCATGAGATAATTGTACATACTGTTGTATTGTTTTTTTTTCTAAACTCATTAAAATACTTATACCAATTTGATATTGTTAACTAGCAGCAAGTTTTGTTCCAAAAACAACATCAAAACTCTTATGTTCATATTGTAAATTTCTGCAATATAGTCAATTTCTAGATGCACAACATGTGACGTGGTAGTGCTGTAAGCAACTTTTCACGTATACAGCTAAGTCTCTAATGAGATGCTGGATGAAACACTCTTTTTCTAAATGTTGGACTCTTCCTTTAAGAGTATTATTGAGGAACAATGTAGGCCAATGGTTTACAAACCTAATTCACGCAGCAAATTAGGGGCAATCTGTCCCTACGTGTCTCTCTTAATTTCTTGAGGGGGGCATAATCCTATTTGACGTTTGTCTAAATTAAAACAAAATTTAAAATCTTTATAAAATTTCATGGCAGATGTTTTGCATGGGACTTAAACTCTGTATTTGTATCTTTTAAAAATGGTGTATTATCTCTCTCAGCTGGTGGATCTGTGTATTCTACACTGAACAAAGACAGTAAATATTAGCCACAATAAATGGCAAAATTCTTCATGTAATGTCAAGATTCCATAACCAGAGGTCATACATCCAACAGCGCCTGTCAAATCATATTTACTAGAGTGTACTCATTACTTTTGCCCGGTCACTTAAGAGAAGAAGAAAAAAAAAAAAAAAAAAAAAGGAAAATACTGTGTTATTTTAATGGGTTTAACATGATCATTGGGGGATTAAACCAGATCTGTGGTTTTAAATGTGTCACTTTTGGACAGTGTGGATAGTAATGATATCATTATGCCAGCAACTTGTTCTCTTAATTAAGAAGAAATATGAAAGTCTATTTAATGGAAACTGCGAAAATACCACCTGATCTGCAGTTTGATTTCATGATACATTTGAACTATCATTTCTCTTTTATGCGATCTGGACACAGTGTATTTTTTTTACGCTTTATATCTTCCCCTCTGTACATTGTTGGTTGACTTAAATTTATTGAACACATAAATATCAAAAAGAGAATATGCGCTTTGTAACACATTTAGCTTCCAGCTAATTTACATCTGCAGTTCTGGGCAGGTGAGAGGAAACAATAAAACACCTTACCCACGTAGGCATACCCAGACACACACACACTTACACACAGACACCCTCCATAGGAATAAATCTAAAACAAAAGTACATCGTAAGGATATCTTATTACAAAGAATATATCTATAGTTGAACAACTTGTCACACATAAGATAATGCTGTAGCTGTTTTGAATACATTTTTGAACTTCATGGGAGAAGATATGGAAATACGTAGGGGTTTTTAGATGGACAAGGAACTCATTCCATTCTTTGCCAGCTTAAAAAAAAAAAAAAAAAAGAAAAAAAAAAAGAGATTGTGCAAAGGCCGATCTTCATTTGGGGAACTCTCAATCTCTCCCTGAAGCAGACCTTGATGCTCTACTTATTTTCTCTGAGCGGAACTGAATAAAGGTCCTCAACAGCGGAGGAGCAGCAGCATTATCTTGTGTACTAAACAAACATCTGAATACAAAGTTCAGTTGTAAAAGCTTATCATTTTATATATGTGTAGTAGTTGTGAGTATGTCACAGTGATAACACTGTCATGCGTTCTTGTCCAGAACTTTCAGGACCTGTTTTGTGCAGTCAAAAAAAATGACTGGAAGACAGTCCTGCTCACCCTCGACCAACATGAGATGCTACTAAAGATAAGAATAAAGCACTGCACTCAACTATGTCTTAAAGGCTTCAACTGCTAAAGAATAGCTTATTGCATTGTGACTGTATGGTTGCAATGTAGTAATTATTTTTTACACTCTCATCGTCCAGGAATTTTGATAAGGAAATGCTGTACAGCCAGTGTGTGCTAACTGGTTTTGTTTATGTACTTGTTCATCTTCAGTTACACAAGGAGTAGTCAAAGTGTAGTGTGGGTTTATGTTAAGCCTCGAAAGTGCAGTCTGTGCATCATGTATTTCAATTTAACTAGTAACCCAATTCTACGTGGGAAAGAAGGCTGTCACTGTCCTCTCTGGATACAGGTTTCAAATATACTGCCAGCATCACCTTGTAAAAGTCCACTTTGCTGCGTCTGTAGCTTTACTCAACAGTGATGTCACAATATACTGGCCATACCCAGAAATACACTTCTATATTCCGCTGCAGGAAGTCCAGTAAAACCAATAGAGGTCCGCAAAAGAATTCCGATGCAAGATTCTCTTGAACAAATCAGTATGCCTGACCGTTGTATCTCTCTATCAACCAGTAAAGTTGCAGTTTACAACCATGTCTGTCCAGACTCGTATAGTATATCACAATATGGTTGTGGGGGTTTGGTTGTGACATTTTGTATCACAGCACAAATTCAAGATGGACACCAAAGATTTGTCACCAATTCAGTATCTGACAAAAAGGGAAAAGAGGGTCACAGCTGAGTCGGGCTGTTGCCAAAGACGTTTCCTTTTGCAGATTATGAATTCACAGTGAAGTTGACCTTTTGACATTTTGAATACAAAATGTCATCACTTCATCATTTTATCCCATTATGCAGTTCCATTAAATTTGGTCATAATTAGCATTTTAATTTGTGAGTTATGGTCACAAATGTGTTCCATTAGGTTATAGGGACCTTTGACCACCAAAATCAAATCGGTTCATCCTTGAGTCTTAATTGAACGCTTGTGCCACGTTTGAAAAGAAAATCCTTCGAGCTGTATTGTTTAGAAGTGCGAGGGTCCATGAACCCTTTTCTATCCTTTCATGATGAACATGCGGTGCTTTTGATACCTTTTTTCACGCTGTTTAAACATTGAAAGGTCATCAACAGACAAGGTTACAGTCAAAATTGGAGTGCAGTGGTGAGGTGGGAAAGATTGAGCAGCTTTCATTGTGGAAGTAATGGATCCCACTGGCTCATTGTGATTTTGTAACTGATCACTTGTAAAGGTTTTCTGTAAGCCTCTCACAAAGGGGTGCATCACATGCAGTTTTATTACGGAGCTGTAAGGAAACCGGGGGATATGGTTGTGACATTTTGTAATTCAACAAAAACAGAAGCCTTTTTTTTTTTTTTTTTTTTTTGGGGGACATGATTTGTTATCATTTTATCCTATATCAGTATTGTGTTACCAAAAATTGATCAAGGAACCACATACTGATATCCTGGTTATTTTGTTCTCAATGGAAAAGTAATTCCAGTTAGTGCCCATTTTAGCTTACCAATGATCTTCCTGTTGCTGAAATCATCAGTTCATTTGATGATACAATATTTTTAATTTTCAAGACATCTTTTAAATGTTACAGAAAAATATACAGAATAATGTGAATCTTAGTCAGAGCAGTATACTTGCTCTCAGCCCGGAAATATCCTGCTGATGGTCCATCACTCAATAGGAGCAGTGATCAAGGTCACTCTGCATCCAGAATCATGCGGTCCTGGGTGGAGTTCTGCTGGAACAGGTCCAGTAGCTTCACGGACACATCCTGCCGCATCTGTCACGCATGTCAAAATGTCAGAAATTTAAAAGCAACTCTCTTCTCAGGAAGGATTCCTGACTCACTGAACAGATGCAACATTGTCAGACATGAGAAGAGAATTTTTAATTCTTTAAATTACAAAGAAGTTTTCATTTTCCATCCTTTTTCCAAAGAGAAACAGGAAAAGTGTAGGAAATGCTGGTAGGTCCTGACATTTCACAGTCCTGTTTCCAGCAGAAAATTCCCTGGATAATCATTCCTAATCAATTTCCAATTTGTCCAACACATTTTGAAAATGATGTTCAAACTGGACATTCAGAATGCTGTTTGTGAAGTTGTTTCACCCCTTCATTGTTGGTCTGTAGTGAACATGTAATTTACCAACAACTTCACAAGAATGCCAATGCATTTGAGACGGAGGCGGTAAAGTTCGACGGCACTGGGATGTCAATCCTTGGTTAATATTACATTCCACTGCACCATATGCACTTCTCTGCCCTTGATCCACATGTCCAGTGTGACAGGTACTCCAACCTATATGACTAAACAAGTTATCTGTCGGTGTATGCTCATCAAAACACCCTCATGGGCACAGTCTGGTCTTGTCAGATTGTCCAAAAATGATTCATATAAATGTTTTCTGATTTGCACCTTTATGTATGTGGTATTGATATTTGGTTAAATTTAGGGAGTGACCAAGTTAAAGTGTTGACTGCTGTTCGTGGATAGAATCCAAACTGTGACCCCTAGTGTCAAAGACTCACACTTTGACCTGACCTCTATAATGTTTTAAAAGTTTATAACAACTTAGGCCTGCCTTTGCTACATTGAGGTACCACAAAATATGGACTTACTATGAAACTGTCAATATAGGTCCTTTGCAATTTTCTGATATATTACCAACAGTCTCATCTTGACTAATGCTGAATAATTCAGCAGAACACTTGTATTTGTTTATTTTTCTCAGCGATATTGCACATCAATCAACACGTTAGCTCATTTTCAGTTCTTGTTCCTTGTCCAAATGACCGATTAGATAGTAAAACAACAAACAAAACTATTATTTAAAGAGTAAGGTAATCTGCATGGAAAGTAGAACAAGGCTCAAAAGCAGTCCTGGGGTCCCAGAACTACTCCCCTTAATAGTCACCCACCACCCCTGCTCTACCTGTTTTACATCTAAACTAGTGTGCCATGCGTCTACATACTTTGGTGAGCTATTCATTGATAATTACTTTGCTTGTTTTCAGAAACCTTTGGTATTACCAACACATGTAAACAGATGTTTACAAATTAGGCATTATGTACAGCCTTTACTACCCCAACTTCTGCACAAGTCTCCAGTCAATCCTTTGTATATATTTATTTCCCTTAACCTTACTTAAGAAAGTATTTTGTCTGTCTGCCCCTCAATGGCAGCAATAGGAACTGCCTCGGGAATAGGACTGTACCTTTACTGATAAAACGAGGGACTCAATACTTAACTCTTCTTCCATGTGTACTTGGCATGCACCTCTGCAATTTAAAATAGTCTATCATATCTACCTTTCTAAAATCAAATTAGCTTGAATGTACCCTAGTGTGTATGGAATGATAAAGCAAAGCAAAGAAAATATGGGGAAATCAAAAGCAAAGGCAATACTCCTTTTCAACTTTATTTGTCTTTATATTTCCACTTTAAAAAAAAAAAAAAAATTCATCTATGTATTCCCATATATTTCCACATTCATGTCCTTATTCTTTTAAATATGTATTATTCATTGCTCCATAGATGTGGATCCCACATGTGACAAATGTAAAATTGCATCCAAGTCACTACTCCACATGTATTGGACATGTCCTTCGATATTTACATTTAGGAAATCCGTTTTTCAAACTCTTAACAGAAATACTTCACCACCAAATTCAGTAAAATCCTCTGACACCATTTTTGGCATTGCTCCATATTTGGATTGGTTGAAAGCAAAACTGAAAGTTTTTATTTTTTTAACTTTTTTATTTCTCCGTTACTATCAAGAAATATTGTAAATATTTTCTCTCTGCTGTCTATCTATTTATATTATCCATAATTTAAATATGTTTGCTGATGATGAAATTATTTGTCTGTACAGTAACTGTATCATTCATTATTGGAAAAACACCTTTTGAAGAAGAAAACTAGATTTTACTGGAATCCATGGGTACCTGCATGTCTGTATATCTGTGTGCATGTATGTACATATGTCCCATATAGTCGTAAACGTGAATTTGGTCTTAGTATTGCTGTAACATAATTATAACGTGCACCAGTTGGCAGCTGCCCTAATCTAGTTTGTTTTCTTCAAGCCAAAGAAAAACGGATGTGTTCATTCAGACTGATCATGTTAGTCTGACACATAAATAAATAATACATCAATACATCATTATTGTAGCTTTGGGTGTGAAAGGCCCTTTGTCATATACGTACTTTAATGTTACAATATAAAGTTTGTAGAATTTATTATTGATGAAATATGTAATTTGAAGATGTTGTTTGGGTGCTGCTGTGTGCAGAAGTCATTGAGGAATTTATGCTGTGGACTTCATTTATTTGAGGTTATTTCAGCTTTGACCCTGTCTGGGTACTCTGTCCTTAAACACAAATACTGCTCTGTCCTCAAATATAGTAAATGCAAGCTGCTGAAATAAGAGCAGATGTGTTGGTTTTTGCAGATTTTAACAAGATCAAATCTATTTTAACATCCTCTAGCGTCTATGTCTAATTTGGAGTCACTGAAATATGTATAATACTGTGCTGTTTGTGCATGTTAACATGAACACCATTTTGTTAGTTATTCTAGTACACGCCATAGCCTGGTAATGGCGTGTGCACAGAACCAAAACTAAAATTGTTTAAACTTTTATGTTAGCCATGAAGTTGGCAATCTTGGTAATTAATTATGGCATATGTAAAGCGCTCAGAAGTGTTGCTCATCTACAAGTTTTTTTTAAAATTCTTAAATAACAACATTTAACATAGCATTTAATGCACACCAAACATAGTAACTTGTTATTAATTGTATTGCTGTTGACATAAAAATCACACTAAATGAAAATATGGCTATTTACAGTTCACTTTTTTGTTATTTTTTCAAAAGGACACATTTAAATGGTTTTGGCTATTTCCCATTTCATTCTGCTTTCAAGACATAATGGTAAATTACGTTTTGAAAGACGCGTATTTGCAACTGGAGATCCGAGATTGGCAGAAAGGCGCAGGGCGGGAATCTTTGAAAATGCGGCCATGCGGGTCAATTTTTGTGTCAAAGTTGCGCTTGTGCTTCCGACAGCACAAACCAGGTCTAAACCTATTGTCGTGGCTTGATTGGACAGAACGCACATGAGCAGATCATTCAAAATCCCACAGACAGTTTTGACGTTCTCTGTATTTTTAGTCCCACTTGCATAAATAATGAAACAACATTTTTGAATGCAACCTTACGATTCAGTTAATCATATGACAAATTAAGCTGACATTAGTCTACTGAATTGGATGTGAATCCGGCAGTTAGCGTGCATCATGCCACGGTAGCCAATCTTAGCCATGAAATATAAAAGCCCTCCGGTTAACTACAAATGATTTGAAACTAAATTACACATGAAAGGGTAACAATTTAAAAGCCTTTACACCAACTCATTTGGTTTTGTAATCTAGCCAGCCGTGCAAGACCACAGAGGTTTGGGCAATTTACACAAAACAACGTAGGCCATTTAATGAATAATTGGAAAATAAATTAGGCACACTGAAATCATCGATGCAGCTTATTTATAAACACCACATCGTCAGTGATGTTCGGAGCACGTTGCTCTTCATCAGTGTTGTTAATAAATTCATTGTGTCGGGAGCTTTAAGTTTGCATAATATACTTGAGCTCACTCCTCAACATCCCTCGAGCACCTGATTTCAGTATATTGGACGAGTGTTCTTTGTTTACGTTGACATTTTAATTAACGGTGTTTATGAGATGCTGATTATAGTCTTATATCATTTAACTGCTTCCTACACTGGGCAGTGGTTCTCATAATACTAGGGAAAGAGTTATTTATAAATAGTTATCTCTTCCCAAGCCAATTAAACATGGTCAACCCAGGGAGGCCGACTTGTAGTAGCATAAATTTGGTGATTAGGACCTGAACCTCCAGACAAGTCTGAGTTGTTTTGTTGGCAGGTAGAAAACAAACCCTGAAACAGCTTTGTCAAATATGTTATACGTAACAAAAAAAAACATTTGTTACTGGTCGAGCCTTCACTTTTAGGGAGGGTACTTTGTGGGTAACCAGTGGGCCCTTGTTGCAGGAAGTGAACGCCTGTCGCATTTGAGGGGTAATATTAGCAGCACGATGCGGCAGCCACTGCGAAATGCCTGCCGTTAGCTGCCCCCCCAAAAAATGGGTTCATGCAACACTACAACGGTGTCTCTGGCTCCCCTCATCAATGCAGAGGCGGTGCGGACAGTACAATATCAGTTATCATTTAATGTCAGTTAATATCATCATCAGTTACGAGCCAGGCCGCAGTATTCTTCCTGCAATGTATCACAGTGTTAACAATTTCTGATGCCTCAAAAAATATATATTTAAATAATGAAATTAATATTGTTACAACCAGCCAAGGGGAGACCTGGGTGTAACGGGAACAATGAGACTCTCCTCTTTCAGTTCCCAAAAGAACCACCAGCAACAAACGTTTTGCAGCCCTTTTAAAAGGTTTATTTTCATAATATGGCTTCGGGGTGGGTGAACGACAAAACGACAAAAAAAAAAAAGGAAAAAAAAGGGAAGTAAAGTTGTCTCCTGCAGTTACCTGGAAAGGAAAATAGAACCAAAGGTGAAAGCCTTAACCTTAGTTTACAAAAGAGGAGAAAACTAGCTATAAAGACATTGCCAACCACCCCTACAACAAACTGGGATGATGATCAATAACTACAGATGTTTTAACAAAACTCTCATAAAAGGACATGTTAGCTGGCTGGCTGGCTCAACAGGGAGTCGGGAGAGGAGATCCTACCAGCATCCAATTACCTTCCCAAAACACACCCACACACCCACACAGACACACAATCAGGTCACCTGCAACCCATCACACAACTCAGCAGGGAGCGAGAGAAGTGCGTGATTACTGCACATACGAAGTTGCAATATATAGACATACACAGGCCACTATCCTTAACACCTTTGGTCAAAACACTATCATATTTGATCATATTTTATATTGTATATGTTTTACTGCTATTTAATTGCTTTTCTATTATTATCTTATTATCTTATTGCTTCTGTATGCTGCTGTAGCGAAAAAAAATTCCCCTCGGGGATTAATAAGGTAACTACCTAACCTAACCTATCATAAACGTGCGATGACCAGTAGACCATTGGCTTGAAGAAATTACTTTTAGTCCACTAGTGAACTGTGTAGATGCCTTAGTAGTGCGACAGGGAGAAGTGGGCCTCACGGTTTTGTTCTTGGTTTTACCTTGGGAAGCTCTGAGCAGAGCACATCGACTTGGCTCCCGTGCAGCGTTTCAGAGACTTGCGTGACAGTAACTCCCCTGAGATTTTAACCCAATTGAAGTGACTGAGGACAAAAAAAAAAGAAAGATATATCTTCCCTTGTTAAATTGAAGACTGATTTGATGTGATATCTGCTCCAATACTACAGTTTATCCCTCACTCTTCTTTGGTCTCACTTTCTTGGGAGAGAGTCTTGTTTTCTCCCTGGGTGTCCTCCTTCCGTCACTCTAATCAACCCTTTTAATTACTCTCGCTATCAGCCACCCAATGCCTGCCTGTCACCCCTGGGAGTCTCTGCCTGGAAAAGGAGAGAAATAGAAAGGGAATGCAGGGGTTGATGGCAGGCAAGGGGCTCGTCTGGGAGGATACAGGGAGACCGGGGGCTGCAGTAATATGAGGCCTTTGCCAGTCCATCAGCAGCACTGCCAGCTCGCCTCCCTGCCTGCTGGGCCGCTGATGTCATGATAAATGGGCTTTTCCTGTCCCTGTTCAGCATCGTCCTCTAACAAGTCGACACACAGTCAGGGAAAACAGGCTAAATAGGGGCTGAAGGTATATTCTATATGATGTTAAATCAACTTTATTCATGACGTTCTTTTGACTCCTTAATCTCTTGGTCCCTTGCATACGTTTCTGCCTTTAAAGATATTCAGTCCTGGGTGCTTCGGCGATACAGTTGGTTATTTGTGATAACAGCAAGCCAGAGATGCAACAACATGGCCAAATAAATTATGTTTTGAGAAGATATGTGACTTCATGGTGTGTTTGTAATGAAGAATACATACTGTATGCTGGATGGCACCATACAGACAATCCTAACAATGAGGTTCAGAGTTAATGCTGGATCTTACAGATTGAGACAGTCCCATGTTCTGTTTACTAGCTGGTCTGCAGTTTATGATTGTATCATATGATCTTATGCTCAGCAGTGCTAGATATGCCTTATGGAACTGTTATCTCAAAACCTTAAATAAAAAAAAAAAAAAAAAAAAAAAAAAAAAATCAAAGTGTCCATCTCTACTAACTAAAACCATTGGTATCCAATGTTTTGTTTTGTTTTTGTTTTGTAATAAAATTGACCCAGTTTTTGATACTTTGTATGGGCTGCTGAATTTTTGTAACGATAGACATTCAGCCACGTTCATTTATATCATCAATTTGTCAGAGTTAGTGTTGAAGTCTGCCTTGGAGCATGAAAGAGATGAATGCAGCTTGGATGCCAGAAGACGGTATTGAATTATCATATTCCGTATCATCATATGAGACTTTCATTGTCTTCAGCCATGTTTAAAACGCAGTGTGAAGTAATAAATCCTCTCAGCCCACAGTGTGTTTGGCTTCACTATAAACAGATTCACCAGCTGCTCTTCTGTTGCATTTCAGACAGAGTAAATGCTTCAGTTGTGTTTGCTGTGGTGGTAGTCAGTACATGTGTACTGACTTCCAACTGAACTCGGCATGCTGTATTATGCGTTTACAAGTGGTAACAGCACGTACTTTTGTGTATTTGCTTTAAGTGTTTTATATAACTTTCTAGAGTGCTTTTAACTACCTGTTGATGAGCTAAAGATAATTGTGTTGCCACACAATTTAAAGTGTACACTACTAAGGAGTCAATGGGTGTTTGCATTGCTAAAGAAACATGGCACCATTATGTAACTTTGCTATCAATTCGGGAGATCAAGATGACTTTGTGAGATTTTACAGATTGTTGTCAGGAATCTTTTTTCTATCTCCTCTGTTGAAGTAAATGTTGGAATATTTTGCTTTGCCTCCCTGGTGAACCAATGTACGCAGCTTGGAGAACATTCACTTTCAGTCAGTTCCTGTGTCTCTTTTACCTTGCATGCAGACACGGGACACAATAAAAATGTGAATGATAAATACATTAAAGTAGGTTATAGTAAATATTTCATCAGTAATACCTTTGTGTATTTATAAAGCTTTTTCATGTGTATGAATCCCAAGGACTGAAGTATATTTATTTATTTATAAACTAAGTACTACTAATTTATCACATGCAGTTTGGACACACCACTCACTCTCATGTTTTTATTTATTTTTACTTTTTTCCACAGTGAAAACAAACAAGACTGAGGGCGCTAAAACTAGGAAATGACGCATACAAAATCATGTAATAAAAAAAACAGTGCGATCATAGCGAATTATGTTTTAGATTAAATACTATATTTTTGGTAGACACTGTTTGCCGGCACAGTGGTGCAGCGTTTAGCATTGTCGCCTCACAGCGAAAAAAGTTTCCGGCTTCCAATCCGGGCCTGGGGCCTTTCTGTGCGGAGTTTGCATGTTCTCCCTGTGCCTGCGTGGGTTCTCTCCGGGTACTCCGGCTTCCTCCCACCGTCCAAAAAAACATGTATCTCGGGTTAATTGGTGGTTCTACAAATTGCCCTTAGGTGTGAATGAGAGCGAGAATGGTCTTTGTTTCCGTCTGTCTCTGTGTTGGCCCTGTGATGGACTGGCGATCTGTCCAGCGTATACCCTGCCTTTGCCCAAAGTGAGCTGGGATAGGCTCCAGCCCCACGTGACCCTGTTCAGGAATAAGTGGGTATAGATAATGGATGGATGGCTAGCCACTGTTTGCCTTGATGACAACTTTGAACACTATTATCAGTATGTTAACCAGCTTCATGAGGTTGCCACCTGGAATGTTTTCAGTTAAAAGGAGAAACTCGTCAAAAGTTATTTGGTGGAATGTCTTGCCCTCCTAATGTGTTTTAGACCATCAGTTGTGCTGTGCTGAAGTACTGTTGGTATATGAGGGTGGATCAAAGAGTTCAGACACTGCTCCTGTTGCGTGTGAATAGTGCGCAGCACCGTGATGCGAATGGAGTAGGGGGAAGCTATCATAATGAGTAAGTGTTAAATCCCGATACTTATTGATCCACCCTCGTACAGAAAATAGCACTATTAAAATACTATGTTATGGCAAGAATCACTCTAGTAAGTAAAGAGGAAGTTCATCAATACTGTAAGACCTGAAGGTCAGTCAGCCTAGATTTCAAGAACTTGGAAAGTTAAAAAGAAAAACACCAAACGCTGTAATGAAACGAGCTCTTAATGTGGACCGTCGCAGGAAAGGCAGTCTCCCTCTGCTGCAGAGAAGTTCATCTGAGTTACCAGCCTCAGAAATCACCAATTAACAGCACCACAGATTAGAGCCCACACCAGTGCTTCCCAGAGTTAAAGCAGTAGACACATTAACTATTCAGGGACACCAAGAAGAAGAAGAAGAGAACTGTTTCAGCAAATATGGACGCGGATGTGTGGAAGTGTGGGGGGAATTTGATGTAACGCAGTTGGCAATTTAGTGACATGCCATGTCATCTAGTTTTATCTTACTGAGACCATCATTGGTTTTATCAAGAGGACAACGAGCCAACACACACCTCCAAGCTCTGTAGGGGCCCTTTGACCAGAGCAGAGTGATGGAGTGCTGCATCTTGCAGTGTAACAAAACTGTTCCTTATTGGGCCTCTCCCATCACCACAAACACCCCACACATGTTATTCTACAAATAGCTGGTATTAAAGTCATTGAACCACCAAATTATCATATCTCGGCATGCCTTTTTTGTTTGTTTTCCCTTTGTGACTTTGTAAGCAAATTAACTAGGTCAACGTAATTGGTTGAACTGTAGAGTGACGGCGAAGCAACCAGCAAGGGCTCAGTATATGTGGGAACTCCTGCGATGAAAAGCTCCTGGAAACTACCACATGAAGCTGGTTAACTGTGCAAAGCTTTTATCAAACCAAAGGTGGCAACTGTGAAGATTTAAATACATTTGCTTTGTTTACCCCTTGTTTTTGCCTCCTACATAAATCTAGTGTCGGAACTTTTGATTGGCATTATACATGTGATCAATTATTGGTAGTCATGCAAAACATAAACAAACTGCAGTTATCTGTAAACCACTCCTTGTGGTAATATCTCGCTTATTGTTATATAATATCAGGAAGGTTGTCAGTAATTATTGTATTGCATCTATATCAAACCAGACTTTACAAATTAGGATACTTCACTGTTAAGAAAACATTTTTTTTGGGGATATAAAAAAGTTTGTTACTAAAACTGCCATTTAACATTAGGCTTGTAAATGAACCTTTCATGGAAAATGTACATATTTCTTTGTAGATTTAAAAAATACTAAGGAAGTCAGGTAAAACATGACAAAAATGCTTAAACAATGTTTACAAGATGGTGTCATTCATGTCACCATCATTTAACCTCCTTATTATTTCAGCTGCAACATTCTTTTTTTTTTTCAAGAAACACGAGTTTATTTGTGAAAATATATAGTGCATGCAGTTTATTCATATGGCCCTCAGGAGGGCAGCTGTGCTGCTGCTTGCTCGCTGGCATCTTTATGACAGCATTTAGTAAATTTGGAGTCTTGTAATGTGCGTGCCCGTGTACTTTGTTCCATTCAGTCCAATGTAATCTCCTTTGTCAACATCTTTTTTTTAAATCAGCCCTTTTTACTATGTAGAACGGTGCTCGTACCTTAACCCTTAACAAATGCAGCTTGGATAGCATCTAGGTTAAAATTCTATTGTGTATGGGTGATTTAAATCATTAGCAGAGCCTCAGGTGGGGTAACACACCTGTTGGGATCCATCTAGGGGCATCTCTGGTCTCTGTCAATAGTGAAGTGGCTTCCTGCCAGGGCTGCTGTCACACAGGCCTCATCCTTAATCAGTGAGCGTAACATCCCAGCTCACGAAACCCATATGTTTGACCACAATGTAACAGAGACGCCTTATTAGTCCTCTGTACCCTACAGTAATTAAACTTGTCTCGTTATTTTCGATTCCCTCTCCCTTCCAGACGGAGCACCGCGTCTCTCCATCCGTTCCTTTATCCTCCCCGTTATTATCTGTAAGGCCGTGGGAAGCTGCTGAGGTTGAAGGTAAGGCTTTTACTGCATCACACACCAATTGAGTTGACTGAGACGTTGATTGTCTTCCCCTTTTCATTCTGTTCAGGGATGTAGAAAAGTTGATTACAGGTAGAATAAACATTAGATGATGCATTCACCTCCTCTTCTTCAGTTCAAACTGCTGCACGCACTGCTGGTGTAATAGCACTGCCAACAGCTCTACTGTGTTCAGTGGCATAGCAACGTGCACGCATGGAACATGCATAGGGCTGTAGAAGACATGTATCTAGTGAATGCTGTTTTTGTTGTGTTCTAATGAGCACACTGGAGACAGATTTTTGAAACAAAAGCTATTGATGGTTTTGATTTAGTGTTCTTTAGCTGTCTTTTAACTCCCAAGCCTCCAGCAGTGGTTGTGGAATATCCTTGTACAAATGATACTGTGATAACCTGTCACTGGGAATCCTTTTTTGTCATTAGTATTGACACTATCATCGTAAAAACAAAGCCATTCATTTCTGTGCTTGGCATTTTTCTGATCATTTTTGAATTGACTGATGTACTTGGTAGAAAGGATGACTTTCCCTTGCTTTGGAATAGTAATGTTACACTTGGGAGTGTTACCCCTGATCCCAACCTGAGTCCTTTTAATATTAGGTACGTGCTATCTATGATGGTTACCACTCAATGAATCTATCTAGCTGTGACTAATGCACTCCAATAGAACAACCTCGCCTTTATGAAGGTTCTAATGTTCGTTTTTTTGTTCAATGTTTTTCCAGGAACTTAATTTAAGGTCATTTTGGACGCCATAGATTATCGGCCTGGAAGATTATAGAATCTGATGTTCATTTTTTTTAAATTATTTAAATTAGTACCGTGTCTAATTTCTGATTAAAACAGAAATGCTCTTATTTCTGCATTAGTCAACACTGGACACATCAGCAAGGCATTAATGACACTCATCATCCATTAACAACGTACCTAATGCAGCAGTAAGGCATGACCTTGCACTAGCTCAGGCTATAAATGCCCTGGTACTGAGCCATCCTATTAAAACAAAAACAACAAAAAAAACTGGAATAAAGAACAACAATTGTAAGGTTGTTTACTTTATGATGTTATGAAGAAAGACAAAATAGCTAGCACAAAGAGTGTCAAATGCATATACAATTGTATCATGTCTTAATGTTTTATTTCCTTCTTTATTGTTAGGATTATTATTGTTGTTATTTAAAGAAGTGTCAGTGAAAGAAATGCTCCCAGAGAAAGTGTTCAAACATTCACACCTGGAAGCTGCCTAACACGACAACAAAGTCTCAAAGTCAAAGGGAACTGTATTGTCATTCAAGACAGAGTAATGAGTAGCTGAAGAAACATTTTAGCATAGTTTAATGTGCAAATAAACTAATAAAAAAATGATCACAGGAAAGAAAAAGTAACTGTAGATAAGCACAATATGCACCAGTTAGGGAAATCAAGAGAACCAAGTCACAGCCAAATTTCCTGTAACTTATTCCTAAATTGAGTTTTTTTTTTGTCAGAGGTTTTACTGAAATGGTTCATCCTATTGTTTTATTGTTAACACAGAACAGTTTAACTCTTCATAAAGTCTCTAGTTTTCTAAAAAAAATATCCTACAAAATGATGTCTTTCAGAAGTAGGAGTCCTTGGAGTCATTTGGGTTAAAAGACTTCAAACACCTTTCCCTTTCTCTCCACTTTGGTCTTGTCACATACTGATCCTAAATCTTGGAAGTAACAGTGCAGCTGCTATTGAATTCAAATGATCTTGTTAGAGCACAGTTTCCCGATGCAGTCCCGGTGTACTCCTTGGCTACTTCCCTCTCCCACAGCACAGCAGTATCCAGTCACCAGATGTTTGATTTGAGCTGCCCTCCTCGGCGTCTCTCTGCTGTTACCTTAGTTCCCTCTGCGTTCTGTTTGTGTTGGCTCGTTTCACCACACATCTGTTGGTTAGTTTTGATTTTTTTCAGTTACATTAGGGCCACTAACCCTGAGTGCTGCTTTCATTGTTATTATTCATTCCATTCACGTTGCTGTTTAGCCGAGAGGCAGAACGAGCCCCTTCAAAACTACCAGGATAATCCACTATCAGCGCGTAATTGCGTTGATGCATTTGGACCACCAGCAGAATATTTAATGCAAGAAGCTGAACAGGTGTAATTACTGCTCATTTGGTGAGTTGTAAGTTGATGTTAATGTATTGTAATGTAATGTATTTCAGAGGAACCACTCTCATTTTACCACAGGCTTAGTATGACCATCACTATCACCACCACTGTCACAATCACATTATCATCATTGCTATCATCATCAGTGTCACCACAGTCTCTGCTAACATATATCTGTTGCTGATCTTTGACACACTGCAGCCCTCTGACCATTCCAACTCTTGAGATAACATTTCATACTTTAATGTTTCCTTGAAATGACTACGTCATTTTGTAAAGACTGTAAAGGAATGAATGCTGAATTGGTATACTTCACTTTCATTGCTAGTGTTAGATGCTTTTGGTCAGACAACTGACAAATTGTACATACAAAAATGTGAAATGAGTATACAGCCATACAATGACTGGACCTTTAGTGGTCCAGACACCACGAGGGTAGGGGTTTTGTATGAGATGAAAATTAAATCCTGACCGTATAAATAATGCAGATGACCTCGAGAGCCTAAAGACCAACACATTTATGTGGCTACTGATACAATTGCAACACATGCCTTTATATGGCCTGCAGCTAACAGTAAAATATCACAGCTTTAAATGCTTTAAATTCCTGACACTACAGAACAACTCGACTATGTTCAACCCACCATGAAACCAGATGAAAGGTTTGTGCTTTACACTGGATGGAGTATTCATCCACCTCAAATACAAGCCCAGCATCACATGCTCTAAATCATTTCAACCACCCCATACATGATAAAAGTGAGTTCTCCCTTCAACTGTGTGTATATGAAAGAGAATATCAGCAAATATTGTGTTGCTTTAAATTACAATTAATTTGTGAAATGTGAAACAGTAGAGGAGCCACATCATTGTTGTATTTAAACAGCCCCGTTTGTTCAGGTCTGGCTAAAATGTGTGCCACATTACTTGTCATTTGCTGGTGCAATACCCCACTAAATGCACAGGTTACTCCTGTGTTAGTAATTTAGGAAAGACAATTATATAGTGTCGAGCGCATCATGGAAAAACCTAGACATAACGTTTCTGGTTCTTTTAAGCATGACGATGATCTCCCCTACCCTTAACCACATAGCCAAACCTTAACTTAATATGAATCATCTGCTAATGGCAATTCCAGAGCTTGTCTGGCTCTTCAAACCTCGGGGGAACACTCAACTTCCCATGGGCTCCTATAGCAATTGACAGAGGATCTGAAAATGAGGGGGAGGCTATAAAAAGATAGCAAAGTGCTTCTAGCTTTCAATTTTCACTGTCTAAAATGCCATTAAGCTAAGGGGACGTGAGAAAGTCAAGACAAGATCTTAAAGAGCAAAAGCATCTTTTAGATAAAAGTGTACCTATGCTGGGCAGGAAGGGAAAGCGAAAAACCTGCTGTAGGAAGCTGCAGGAGGGTTGAGCCGTCACAGAAGTGGTGGTGCACTGTTCTACTGTATCGCAGAGGAAACCTTGCCTGCTTCCTCATCTCTAACGTCAACAGCGGTGTAAGCCATGGCAGTTTTGGAAAAGCACTCCTGTGGATAGATGAAGTTCAAATGAAGCTCTTTCGCCACAAAAAGCAGCATTTGATGAAAATAAGGCCTTTACCAACTTTAGACCTTTGGGGAGGAAATATGCAGGAATGGAAAAATGGATTACGTGGACTCAATCAAGGAAGTGAATGCAGATAGCGAATAATGTTTTTTTTTACAAATGGATATATTTGTAAAATATATATACAGTGCATCCGGAAAGTATTCACAGCGCTTCACTTTTTCCACATTTTGTTATGTTACGGCCTTATTCCAAAATGGATTAAATATTTTTTTTCCCCCTCAAAATTCTACACACAATACCCCATAATGACAAATTGAAAAAAGCTTGTTTAATTTTTTTGCAAATCTATTAAAAATAAAGAATGAAAATATAACGCGTACATAACTTGTTTAAAAAAAAGATGAAAAACTTTTCAGTAACAAAGTTGCAGCTTTGATGTTACAGCTTTGTTGGCAAGGACTATCAGTTTTTCATTGGTTGATTTCCCTGGTTGAAAATGTGAGATGCTTACATTTTTTCATTTTGAGTAAAAAAAAAAACTAAAAAAAAAACTGTGCAAGGCTATCATGGATAACTCTCCTGCCCACACGGGCGAATTACAGTTCAAGCTCCCCATTGTTGAAGACAGAACATTTTGTCACAAAGCACTCTGCTGAAGGGGTGTTCTACAGACATACTCTTCTTCTTGTATAGTAATGGTTGTGTTATCTGTTCCAATTCCTAATTCTGACTTTTAATGAAACAGACAAGTTTAAATATCTGCCTTTGGGGACTTGTTATTTTACCACTCAGTCCTGAAACCTTGACAACAGCATGGCATGTAATTTCTACATTCAGTACCATTATGTCAAGTGGATCTCTGAAGATAGGGCTTTTATCAAGTGCTTGTCATTATAAACAGACTTATAATATTAAAAAAAAAGAAAAAAAGATTGAAATGTTCAGATTCATTATGTAAAAGGGGGTTACAACTTAAAGGTGGTAAAGTGCATTCACTAAAGTGTTTTTTGTGTGTGTTTTTTATTTTAAGTTAAAAGGTAGATTGCGCTTTTTGAGCAGGAGTCCAATTCATGGGTAGCCTTTATGGCAGCTGCAAGTTATTCTTGGTATAAAACTTGCAACAACAGAAATTAAAGCACTTTCTTTTTTTGTTGTATTAATCATGGTTAGAGAATGCACCCGCCAGCACACGTGCAGCTTTGGATTTTTTTTTTATTTAGGGTGGTTTCACCTGCTGTAGTGATGAATATGTTCACCCATTTGTTCATGAGTTCAAAAATGACATCAGGTAAGTAAGAGGATGGTTACTTGACAACTGCACCACTCACACTGCTCACACCAGAGTCAGAAGTAGCTGTCAAGGCCATATGTTGACATTCTAAAGTCAGTCACGACAAATGATGTTGCCTTCTCCTGCCTGCTTCGCTTTTATATATATATGTCACCTAACTAATTGGAAGCATTAAACGCCTGTTTTACAAACTACCTGGAAAAGTGTAGACTGCTTTAAGCCCTTTTAAGCAAGTTGTGACTGACTGACACATTGTTTCCCCTTCAGGGCTTACCATACTTATATGCTATGACTGCTGAGACTGTTCAGTTGTACAAACACTATTCAACGATTTGAGCTCATACACACCCTCAAGGTCTTCAGTACTTACTGAACATGCTGAACTGTAACCAACGAGATTACCAGGCAGACCAATGCCGTCTTGAAGAAATTGCATTCCTGTACAACTAAAATGTAACGGCAAATATGATTTGAAGGAAACATATTTGTGACCAATTACATTTTTCTTTTTAATCAGCACAATTGGGAAACATTGATAAATTACATTTGGCAAGTTGCAAATTTATTGATATTGAACATATCGGTAACATATTCACTGATGTCTTTTTTTTTTTCCCTACCAAAATATCTACTTGTAGTGTAGAGCACTACTCAAAGTTTTAAGTTTATGTTTTGGTGCTGGCAGCACTGGTCATCTGGGTTAAAACGAAAAAAGACCACTGTGACTAAATCAAAACCAGTTTTTCCCTGAACCTTAGCCAAAGTGCTTCTGTTGCCTAAACCACAGACGGGAGTCTGGATGTGAACGCCGGTCCTTGGTGTGAGAGCACTTGTATATAATACACCCACCATCCATCCCAACTACACCCTGGTGCAGTTTATTTTTGTAATGCTCCATTCATTCAAAACAAATTGTTGCAACTGAATACAATGCAGCTAATTTGCATTGCCACCACAACACAATTGGAAATGTCATTGTTATATAGGACAAAACAAAAATCTGCAGAGACAAATTTAACCCCTTGAGAACAGATTAATTCATGTCGAAACTCAGTGCTTATTAGCCTCCTAGCTTGTGGAATATTATTGATTGATGCTGCCTGTGGATGCACTACCGCAGTTTGTGACATGACTTTTGGTGCCAGTTAGTGTTAATCCTTTTTTTGTTTTTTTTGTTTTTTTTGCATTATGAATAAAATAGATTTATCGTGTCCGGATCCCTGCTTCTGTCGTGATACAGTTAGGTTTTGTTAATTTACTGTAAGTTAAAGTAAAACCCTTTTACTTCCTAAGTTATCAGCTTTATGCACCCCGCAGCTTCATGTTTTTGGATAATAATGAAGCATATTGTTTCACTTCCACTCAATATCAACATCATTTTTGTGTGACCCGCGCTCAGCGGTCTTACAGGTGCGCAATACCCAATTCTCTAACCGTCCAAACATTTTGAGGCCTGGGCTCCGGATAATACAGAGTGGAAAAAAACATTTAATCCTCCTGAAACTTGAGCTGCGTCTAAATGTTACTAGTATGATGGCTTCCTGCCTGATAAAAAATTACATTCACATACGACGAAATGTTTATTTTGTAATACAGTTAAACATCACTGCTGATTGGCCTTTAACAACATGTTCACCTATGGGTAGTTATAGCCCACAGAAAATGCACATTATGGTTTGTTCAAGGAAAGAAAACATCATATTTAAACTCTACCTTATTTGCATTCATAGTTTGCATTTCTAGTGGCATTCATGAGCTTTCTGAGGGTAGTAGCCTCACTAATCCAGCATGTCTATTTCTATATGTTACTCTTGATTACCTTCTAATAAGAGCTGTCTCGACAGGGATGATGATGCGTCCATCTCTGTCAAATTTCCATCTGTTTTGATGGACAGAAAGATCAAACCCACTGAACTTGTTCCTGAGCCGGTGGATCCATCACCATCTGTTCATCCGAAAAGAGGCGTTTTTAAGTTTGTTTGGAGAGAAACAAGGCTGCCAACAGTACAGCCTCAGAGGAAAGTACAGCCTACACCATCCTGTTGCTGTATATACAACTCATTAAGGAATTACATGAACACAAAAGGAATAATCCTTAATTTAGGCATTTCAGGTCAGTTTTATATTGAATATTTACTCTCCGTTTTAGTTCAGTTTTTGCTTCCAATTATTGCTGCGATGAGAAACTTCTGGCACCATTGTGTGCTCGCTCTGCTTCCGTTTCACACTTTATGTTTATATGCCATATAGCCATTAATTGAATTTGTTTTACTTTTCAGTATATAAATCACAGTTATTGTCTCAGATTATTCTATTGAATCAGAAAATGTGATTTGCAGCACAGGTGTACCCACATGTTCTTTGTCAGCTATAGCCCCGTTACTGTAAAAACATTATGGGAAATAATATATTGTTAAAGAATGGCGGTCACGTATTTCAGTTAACTAGACTGTTGTAATAAAGTGCCCCTTGAACCCTTCATAAATTTGTCCAGGTGAAATGCAAAAGTAATCCGTCAGTTCAGTGAAATCAACAGAACATGTGTTTTACTACTACAGAGAAGCATTTGCCCTCACAACCAGATGTAAAGCAAGGATGTATAGATAAATACATCCAACAACCAACTGTCTCTGACCACATTCTAAAGTAATAGCTGAAAACATATATTTATCATTACAGTGCTCTGCTTTAGACAAGAAGTTCTAGTTGTATTTATTTGATGTTCTCTGATGCTGATGTTTTTTCTGTCTTGATGAGTGAAGAGGCAGAACACTGCAGGCAGGTGTGATTTTATAACTCGCGCGTTAAATGAATTTCGGTTTCATATGTTGTTAAATAATTGGTTCCAGGGGATTGTGCCATGTTCAGATGGACATAATAATTAAATATATTAAATTGGAAGGCTTTAATAGTTAACACAAGCGGCTGTGGTTGACAGTAATGGTAATAATAAACCCCCAGTGCTGATTACATTTAGTGCGCTGAAAACAAATTGTTATTTTACGAAAAAAATGTGTTGGCTGTTTGAATAACGCATATTAAAAACAAAAAAAGCGAACCTATGAAGGGATGAATATTTTGTTGCTGTAGCATGTCATCTAAATAGCTCATCCCACATTAGATTACATGATGCACAGCAACAACAATAGCAACGATTTGGCTCTGTTGTTTTGTCAACTAAAATCAGTTTCTTAACCAATAAGTGGACAGATAGATAAATTGTATTTAAATGTTATGAATTATTTTGACCAATAGACAACACGATACAACTGACTGGCCTCTTTGCCAATAGCCAAAAGCTATTGAGTGATTTGTTAATTAAAGTACAACCCAGTTTCTAAAAAAACTTGGGACGATGTGTAAAATGTAAATAAAAACTAAATGCAATGATTTACAAATCACATAAAGCCAAATTTAATTGCAAATAGACCAAAGACAACATACCAGATGTTAAAACTGTAATTTTGTATTGGAAAGATGAGAATGGCTGAATGCGGCCTCTCTTTATAAACTGAGGTTCTGGAAGATCACAGCCCACCACTGAAGTGACTCTTCAAATCACCCTCGAGTCCAGTGAAATAACTTTAATTCTGAATTAGGTTGTCTTTGCTTGAATAGAGCTGAGGTGTGTGTCTGTGTTTGCATTCGTGTGTGTGTGGTTTCTGAAACAGAGTAAGAATACACAATGTAAGAATAATACAATTATTGTAGCAATTATTGTGGCGGTGGCGGAATAGTCCAAGTTAGCCTGGCCTTTTTAACATTTATTGGTTTTTTTTGGAAAATATATGGTTATTTTGAATTCGATGCCAGCAACACATCTCAAAAAAGTTGGGACAGAGGCATGTTTACCACAGTTTTGCATCAATTCTTGTTCTAGCAACACTGCAAATATCTGGGAACTGAAGAGACCAGTTGCTGGAGTTTTGTAAGTGAAACGTTGCCCCACTTTTGCCTGAGATAGGACTTTAGCTGTTTAAAGGTTCAGGGTCTCCTTTGTCGTATTTTTTATTTCATGATGAGCTGCATTTGTTAAATAGGTGACAGGTCTGGACTGTAGGCAGGCCAGTTTAGCACCTGGACTCTTCTATTAGAGCCATGCTGTTGTAATATGTGCAGAATGCACTTTAACACTGTTTTGCTGAAATATACAAGGCATTCCCTAAAAGACAAGTTGTCTGGATGGCAGCATATGTTGTTCCAAAACCTGTACATATCATTCAGCATTAATGGTTTCAATCCATGCCATGTGCACTAATGCGTCCCTGTACCGTCACGGATGCCGGCTTTTTATCTGTGCGCTGATAAAAAGTTGGGTGGTCGCTCTCCACTTTATCCCGGAGGACTCAGTGTAAAATTTTAATTCATCAGACCACAGGATAGTTTTCTACTTCACCTCAGTCCATCTTAAATGAGCCGGGGCCCAAAGAAGGTGGCGGCGCTTCTGGATCATGTTTAAATATGGTTTCTTCTTTGCATGGCGTTCTAACCTGCATCTTCGGATGCAGCAATGAACTGTGTTCACAGACAATGTTTTTTTTAAGTTTGTCTTGGCCCAGACAATGATTTCCACTGCAGAAGTGTGTCTGATTGTAATGCAGTGCTGCCTGAGGGCCTGGCAATCAAGAACATCCAATAATGGTTTTCTGCCTTGTCCCTTGCGTACAGGGATTTTTACAGATTCTCTGAGTCTTTTAATGATTTTAAGTATTGTAGATAATGAATTCCCCAAATTCTTTACAATTTTATTTTGAGGAACATTATTCTTAGTCTTTTACAAAGTGAGTAACCACTCCCCATCTTCACTGGAGAGACTCTCTCTCTGAAATTATATTTTTATCTCCTTTAATGTTACTGATCTGTTGCCAATGAATGTAATTTGTTGTCAGATGTTCCACTAAGTGAGTGTTTTTTTTTTTTTAGCTTTACACAACCTTTCTGGTCTTTTGTTACCCGTGTCCAAACCTTTTTGAGGTGTTGCTGGCATCAAATTCAAAATGAGCATATATATTTGTTTCATAAAACAATAAAAGTTCTCTGTTTCAACATTTCATATTTTGTATTTGGTCTATTTCCAATTTAATATGGGCTTATGTGATTTGCAAATCATTACATTCTGTTTTCATTTACATTTTATACAGCGTCCAAACTTTTTGGGAAACAGGGTTGTACAAACTTGCTGTGGCTCTTTATCAACTATTAAAATTACAATCTCAATCATCTATTTCATTTTTATTTTTCATAGACTTTTCTTTGCAGCTATCCAAACAAACGCCTAATATTTGTTTTTCTGTGGATTTGACCTTGTTTTTGAAGATTCATTGTCGGTAGCTGTTGATCTTTTCTTTGTTTGTTAGGCAATTGCAACCATTTGCTCATGGCGAAGGCAGAAAGCAGCAAACAGTACGCTTCTTCTTCCTTTCCCCACAAGCCTCACACAAGGCTGTTGTGCCACGTCTGATGTTTTTTTTTCATGAATTCTTAATACTGCAAATGCAAGGGCTTTCATCAGTGGACCACAGGCTCAATCACCACTGTGTTACCTCCATTTGGCAATATCATTTTTTTTTTTTTTCAATGAAAGTCTGTGAAATGATCTCTCTTAATTCTGCATGTTAGCTGACGGTTATTATACAGTGTCTTTATTCAGACCAATATATTTATGAAACGGTATCTGATCATGCCATCTTATGTTTACAGAAGTCGCTATAGGTGACTGTTGGTAAGAGCCGTGTGGAAATCACAGAGAGCTTGTGGATGATAAGCCGGACTGATGTCGGCTCCAGCTGCTGCAGGGTGGGCTGTGCACTATTCATATAATGTCAGATAGGAGTGAGGCAGAAAGAGTTGAAAGGACAAACTCATCAAAATTTCCATCTTTGGCAGTCACTTTTAGTGAGGCAAGAATGTGTTACAATTTCAGTCTATTTCTAGGTCACAACGCAATTAAACTTACTGACTTTTTTATTCATTCCAATTTATGCAGATGTAATATTTTGCAGTGACACACTTTGTCTCCTTTGGAGGTTTTTATTTTATATATTATATAATCAACCTTTATTGTAAAGTAGTCCTGTGACGAACAGACCTGGTCAAGCAGCTGGGTCATGGCAGCATGATTCTCTCTGTCATTCTTTACCCTTAAACTCGGCAGTGTGGTTGTTACTGACACGCCCTCAAATGTGCCTGGCTTCCCACTTTGGGGCAGATGGTGATTCACCAAAATAGCAAAAGGCTCTAGGTGAAGGAAAAACCTGTTCGTGGCAAACAAAGAATGTCTCGGATGGCACAAAGCTGTCATTAAAACAAGGCCCCTAGCGTTACCAAATTTTTAATTATTTATGTATTCCGACAGTGCTGGAGGCACCTTGAGGTTTTGTGCATATGTTTGAGTTGTTCTGCTAATTTGATACTGATTTGTGTATGTCCATTTAATGTTCCTCTTTGTTTGGCTTATTATTGTAATGGTTTACACTACAGAATTCATCTTTAGGTACTGTTTGACTCATTGATTTATTAAAAACAATAATGAAGGCAATTGCATGTGTTGTGTCAGTAACTAAAGTAATGTAAAAGAAAACAAAATGCTGATGCTGCCACGTCCTAATTTTTAAACTGTACTAATTTGAAAGCACATCGTAGTGGGGTTGAAGTGTTCTCAAACATCTGTATATGGTCATGTGCGCAGAAGAAAAATGTCCAACCTATGGAGCTAATGTTCTAGCCTGGCTCTGCCAGACAATTTCAGTTTTCCTCTGTGATTGTAGTTTGAACACCCTATTTGCATCTGAAGAGCAGACGCATCAGTAGCCAGTGTCAGTGATTACGTGCGATCATGTTGACATCAAGCGTTTTTTTTTTTTTTTTTCTAAATGCAGTTGCAGCGGTGGTGGAGTTTCGGCAGTTTTCAGGGCATACTGATTGATTAAATCGAAGGTCTGAGCCCAATCAGATGCAGCGACTGCAAACGACTCCTGACGGAGTGTTCCCAGCATACCCATACCGTGTTCATGCAGTGAGAAATATGTGGTGTATTTGTTTGATAAGTACATTTTACATTTGCAAGAATATAATGCATTTGTTTGTTAAGGGTGTTTTGTATTTGTGAACCACTGTGTTTGTAGGCAATTTGTCAAAACCTAAAAAACACGATGTGTTTGTTAGGTTTTGGCAGAAAATGGTAAATGGTCTGCACTTACATAGTGCTTTATTACCTTAGCAGTCTCTAAGCGCTTCATACCGTTTTCCATTCACACACCAATAGCAGCAGAGCTGCCATGCAAAGTGCTCGCCCGCCATTAGGAGGAACTTGGGGTTCAGTCTCTTGCTCAAGGACAACCCGCCCTAACGCCTGTGCCAGAGCTGCCCATTCAAACTGTCCATTTACCTTTTTTGCTTTGGCCTGGATGCAGCTGCTTCTCCTGTGAATGTGATTTTGCTTTTGGAAAAGTTTTGTAAATCATGTTTTTGTCTGCAGACATGCTAGTAGCTCGTTTCTGTGCTTGGTTACAATACTATCTTAAGCTAACTCCTAACGTCAGCATGCATACTGGTTCACAATGAAAATTACGGGACATATTGTTTACCATCTTTACCACCTTAAACTGACATTTTGGAAATTATAATTAATATGTCTCTGGATAAGTAAAAGACAGCCATAAATGTGATACAGTCATAATAATAATAATAATAATAATAATAATAATAATAATAATAAGGAATAGGAGCTTAAAGTCAATCCTGTGTCTTACAGGCAGCCAGTGCAGAGCAGCCAGAACTGGACTGATGTGTTCTCTTCTCTTGATTCTGGTTAATACTCGAGCTGCAGAGTTTTGGATGAGCTGAAGTCTCTCTGTTGTTTTCTTTGGTAGGCCAGTAAAAAGTGCATCACAGTAGTCCAGTCGGCTAGAAATGAAGGCATGAATCAACTTTTCAGCATCTGTCTGATTTATAAACTGCCACACCGTGACATTGTTTCTAAGGTGGAAAGAAATTCAACGGCATTGTACAGTTGTGTATGATCTGCATAACTATAAAACAAACATTGTGCTCTCTAATGATGTTCCCTACAGGCAGCACGTAAAGCGAGAACAGGAAAGGACCGAGGCAGTTTCCCTGTGGAACCCCACAGCACTTGATCTCTAATGCTGTCATGTAGTGGTTGATGTTCAATGAAGGCAGAGGGATGGTGTGGGAAAGCTTTTTCTGGACACCTAATTAGAAATATGGAGGGTGGCTATGGCAAGTGTTGTATTTGATTTCTGCAATGGATCTGATGAGACATTGGATGCAATGTGAGGCTCAGCATGTGACTTCATATGCTTTACATGTTGTATGCATATTTAGCGGTGCTACAGCTTTACGAACTTGCTTAGTTATGTGTGATACATTATTCAGCAGTGCTCTGTGCTGTCTCTGTGGGACGCAAGAACCAATCAGATGTATCAGAATTGACACTAAAAGCTGTCCAACACAAGGTAACTCTACTGTTAAATGCCACAACATATAATAAGCAGTAAACATTCATGCAATCTCAAGGAAACTGTGACAATTTCTCCAGCATTATATATATCACTGGTTCCTGCAAAAAGTGTGTAATTGAACTATAGGCGTTTTGTCAATACATTCCGTGTGTCAGTTCAGTTTTGGGCAAAAGTACAGTTGAGATGCCTTGCAGCATGTTATTTCAACATGAATAAGTATCATTCTTAATTTACTAATTGATAATGACTGTTAGCCATTCAATTAATGTGCACGCAGGTACAGGATACACCAAATACAAAAATGCTCAAGGATTTCCTACTCACAAAATCTGCAAGGATGTGTAATGATCTAGTTTTGGGACAGAACATTTCCTTCAATGATTTTGTTTTTGAAATACCACCAGGGTTGGCAACTCTCGCACTTTTGATGGGAGACAGCTGTTTCAATCTCTGTCTGACGCTGCTTAGCTAATCTAATGCTAAAACCCCAGCGTCCAACGAAACATCTTTCCTCTGACCCAGTTTTACTGGTCCCTTTCATGAGGTGCGATCAACAAGTTCTGAGATCGTTCCTGCTGTGCAGAAACGGAGCACAGCACAGTATTGTGCTGTAAATAAGCCTTGCCGGTCACTTCATCAGCAGCAGCACCTGTGGTACACGTATTTCTGTGACCTGTGGTACGTGGGCATTTGTGATTTCAATCTGTGATCAATAAAGTAGCCCACCAAAATATGTCCGTAGGTAGCAAACTTGCAAAGAAAACACATTTTAGTTGGCTACCGTGAGTGGATAAATAATCAATACACATACACATAATTGTTATTGTTAAGGAAATCATAAACTAACACAAATATTTCATCAGAAACACAGGCAGCAGATTTGAGCAAGCCATCTGCTCTGTTTAATAAATGTATTCTATGATTTTGAAACAGTAGCCATATGTTGTTATTTAGCCTTTCTGAGGCTGTTGCATCGTTAAATCAGAAAATTTGATTGCATGAAAATAAATTTGGTATCTACAGTGGGATGTGACACTTGCAAATGTGGTTTGGAACGTAGTCTGAAAGGTTTAGGAAGATTCTGTTTTCTTTTTTGACAATAACAGAAAAACAGAAGAAACGTTGAACTTGAAAACACTGTTTATGCACAAAAGAAGTAATACATCAGCAAACATGCCAGTTTGTTTATCTCTTATAAATAAAAACAGTACATCAAGAATGTAACAAAGAATGAGTGTTATTAAAACTCCTGAGCATGTTTGCTGTTGTACTTTATTTAACAAGGCCATGAATCCTTGTGAAAAGCTTGCGGTATCCATGTAGTACATTTTCCTATCTGAATGTCGTTCACGCTGTTTTTTTTTCCCCTCCGTCTGTCCTCACTCTGTCTTTAACACTGTCTGCTGCTTTGGCTGATCAACAGACAAATGCAGCCTCTCCTGACCAGGCCTTAAGTCATACTGCTGTGTTTTTCTTTTATGTTAGGCCATGCTGTTTACCACTTTGATGCCATATACTTATTTTCTCTTTTTTTGAGTGAACACTTTACACTTCACCTGCAGAACAGTCCAGATGGATGGCAGGGAGCATGTGTGTGTTCCCATGCCATCTGCTCATTATCTGCATGGACCCCCTCCCCTACCCCACCCCCCCTGGCTTAAATGGAGCTGGAGCTTGGTATTGGCCTTCTGGGAACTGAGTCATATAAGGCACACACACACACACACATACACACACACACACACACACACACACACACACACACACACACACACACACACACACACACACAGCGGAATAGACGTGGACGGCTAGTTGTCTGAGCCTCAACAACACCAGCCTGGTACAGTCAGGGCAGGGCAGGTTTGTTTTTATCTGTTTATGCAAAATCCATCCGGAAACAATTTACACCGAAAATGTCTGATATCTTTCATCCAGACACTACTGATATCTGGGGACCCTGTGTGATCTAAGAATTGACACGCGCATCTGTTTCCTGCACAGCATTTGCATGGTATAAACAATGTCTGTCTTTCACCAACATTTACTGGCCAAATCCAAAAGATTATCTCCAGATGCAACTGGAATGAAATTGATTTGCATGCTGAACAGCCACAATACATGGACCTTCTGAATTTGCCCACTTAAAATGGCTTGTTTGCACATGACCGACACTACCAGAGGTTGTTATGTTATTTTTAATAGGTGTAGAGATTGTCTGTGTTCTCAATCCCATGCAAGTTCAATGCTATCTTCCGGAGGATTATACATGGTGGATCAAAAAGGTTAAGAGACTGATGTTATTGTGCGTGAATGGTGCACATCACCATGACGTGCATAGATCATAGAGAAGCCGGAACCTTTGTGAGTAGGTGGTCCAAGTTTTGTTGCTTGTTAAAATCAGTACCTAAATTAAACATGCTTTTGTGTGCAGTGGTCCAGGTGCGTCTGCGATGTTTTGGGACGACAATGGTTGCGACGACTGTGGGCAGGTGCATTGTCATGCTGAAGAACCTAAGTGCCATCACTCCACAGTTTAGATAATTTGCACTGAATGTTTTCCCCTTAGACACCTCAGAACATCACGGCAAAACTTGGTCTCAACCCTGCGGGCAAATACACGCCGCACAACCCCGCGAATGTCAAATAGAACCAACCGAGTTCTGCGCCTGACCTGATGGACCTTTTTCCATTTCGGACAGTGATGTTTAGCCTGTCTGAAATGCGAATGTCACTCAGAATGCCTCTCCAGGCTCTTGGCTCATTGCCATCGGCTCCCTGAAGCATTTCAAGGGTCTCTGAGGCCAATTTTTAGAGTTTGTCATAAACTTTGATGGGCGTTCTCTGCTCAAGTTTCTTTGTGCATAGAGAGCAGTCTCTTAAAACTTTGATCCACCCTTTAATGTTGGATTCACCCCAGTAAGTATTGAGGGAACGAAAAGCATCCTCAATCTTGTGAAAATATGTATAAGACAAGCAGCTCTATGGGACTCATGAGATCACATGAGAATCTATTTTTTCAGGCTAGAAGGTAGGTACTTGTGTTCAAAACAGAGTGGTTTGAACCAATTTAGTATCATATTAGACTCATTGGCAGCTACTAGCAAGCGTGGAATTTGCGAAAAAGGCTTGCTAAATGTCGCTTAAGAGTTAACTGACAGCTCCTGAATGATGTTATCTGACCATCAAGTGGATGATCTAATAAAAATGATTCTTTGCAGTCTCAACCCAGAACAAAAATATATCCTCATAATCATTTTTGAATGCTTGTCTTTTAGTCTGATCCGAAGTGAATGCCAGAATAATCCTTTAAATCCAGGGCTCCCTCGACGTGAAGTTAAAACACAGCAAGCCTTTTCGCAGCAGACATTTGGACTCCTCAGCAAAAGGGGAAGTTTCTCTGCTGTGAGATGTTAAAACGTGTTTTCTGGAAAAGTCTTGTTATCTCAAAACCTGGTTGACCTTCAACCTTGTACGAGACCCTAATGCACTGTATATTGGAGTATGTTTTAATAAGACATTCATTGTGTCAAAGTACAAGAAGAGATGAAGGTAGCTGGGAGGAACTGCAGTTTCCAAACTTAAAGTATTTGTTGGAAAATATACACCTCGACATGTCTACCGGAAAACTATTATTTTGATTTATTAAAAGTAATTAAAAGGTAGCTTGTTAATCAGCTAAACAAAAAAAATAATATCTAAACACATGTTGCAAAGTGCACTAAATGCTATGTTTATTCACCACACTGCCTTCTTCTGCGTTTATGGAGACGGCTGATGGGTGAAGGAACTAGGGACATACTATTCAATATTGACTTTTTATTAATCAAGTTTATCAATCACTGTCATATCTTATGCTGGTGGACTGTATGTTTTGTTAATGTGTCATATGGAATCTATGCTACACTGTTCAAGCTCTTCCATATAACCTGTCTGTGCTGGCGATGTGACAGAAGACAGCGACTAAGTCCCCGGACTAGTTAACCATTTGCCTTCAGGCCCTCCATTACTAACATCTGCTTCATCAAGACACATATCACACCTGGAAAGGCTTGCTCGGGCTTTCACGGTTCCTCCTATTTCTTAATCGTTCACCAAACATATATGCAAGCTCCCCATGGTTCCTGAAACACCTGGAACACCTGGGATTCTTTAATGTGGTTATGCTGTCGTTAGGCATGATTAATTCTTAATTACTCGCCATGCTAATACCATTTAATCACATTTTAGTAAGTAGCCTCCCTGTTTTTTTTAATGAATAAATTGCTGCCTGTCGAACAAAAATACCGTTCTGAATAACACATTAAATCCAATTGCTTTTACTTGGCTGTTTTTCTTCTTCTTCTTCTTTTAAAAAAAAATTGTAATCATTGTCAAGCTCCAAACAATTAATGAATTATCCAGAGATTAATATAATTCTATTCCTAACAGTGGCTAAAAAGGCTGTTCCTTTGTTTCCTGTTAATCTTTTGAAATGTAATACCTTCAGTAAGTGTTGAAAAGACAAGAAAACAAGTGAGTAGGTATGGCTGGAATTGATTAGGAAATAAGAACAGTAGTTCCCAAATTTAGACCAGCATATATTTACATTGTTTTGTGGTTCAGCTGCCTCTCTTCTCCGATAGATTTCCAAGGTAAACCATCTGCAGGAGGTGTTGAGTTTAACCAAGAGTTGAATTCGAAGAAAAGTTCTGAAACTCAGAAGGAGGTTTAACCAGGCACATTTTATTTCAGTGAATCTCAACTCTGGTTGCCTTTGCTTTGCTATTATTTTGCGAAGTTAGCTCCTATTGAGAATTACTGTCATTGAGACTCGACACTTGTGCAGAGATATTCAAGTCTTCCCATGGCTCCAAGGTCACAATCCCTTTTTTCTCCTCTTTTTAAATATTAGAAGTTTAGGCAGTGAGGTAGTAGGAGTTTGCAAAATAGACGTGGTTTGAATGAATCATTTGGTGAAAACAGTATTTGTGTGAAAAATAGAAACTGAGAGTGGGAGAGTGTCGACTCTGGTCTATATATGTGTGGTGTGGCATGACAACGACCAGAACTAGAATCTTGCCAACCAACTGTATTTCCTGCACCATGAAACTGTCTCTGCCCATCTGTGTGGTATTTTGGTGAAGCGGTAGGAGGTTTGTTTAAAAGAGTCACCCCAAAGTGACTTGGCAATATTTTTTGGAAACAAACATCGCATCAGTCTGCTGCCATTTCACACGGCTGCTTTATCTCTGAAACTAAAGACAGCAGTACACATACGTATGTAGAGGAACCTGCAACCACTAGTTTTTAGGATCATTGCATCACAGAGTGTCATTACACATAACGGTCTACTATCTTTCCCTGGATTAAATCACTGTAAATTGTACATGTATATTTCACTTCTGGCAGCCCTTTGCACTTTGCAAAATGACAGTTGCGCCTGAAGATGCATACAGATTATATGCCCCAGGCCAACCGTTTTGTACTTGTAATGTGCGTCTGATTAACATCGAGTGCTGTGACTTTGTTGTAGTGCTTTCACCTACATGTTACGCAAGGCATGACACAGTACACACACACACACACACACACACACACACACACACACACACACACACACACACACACACACACACACACACACACACACACACACAAACAAGTCCCCATGTTGACATAATATGCACATGGATGTTAAATTGATCCAGAGTCTCTTATTGATACTTACCTCTCTATCACTCTCTCCCTGGACTGTATTGTTGAACAGTGACAGCATCTGTCAAACAGGATGCAGCACTGCTTCCCTCTCGGCCTGTCCTCCAGGTTTATGTTGTGTACTATTTTTATTTTTTTTAATTTTTATATGGAGCAAGGCAGGTTATGTAATTACTAGTGACCCACCAAGGTTACTATAAAATCGTTTGAGGGGAGGGAGCAATTTGCAATGAACAGCAAAGATGAGCGGATGGTTTAGTGATGTGTTTTACTGCTAATGTCTGTATGAAAACAGTTTGCAGTTAGTCATTGTGCAGATGATGCACAATGTACTCACAGAGGATATATCCTGTGACTGATGATGGTCACTTTCTGTGAGCATGAGGCATATGTTATTCGTTATACCCAGTTGGTACATACCATATATTTTATTAAACCAAACCTAAATGCAAATTGTAGTTTAAATATATTGGAGGACACAAATGGGAAAGTGCACACGCCTGCACATCTATGTGTGTAATGCAGGGTTGGCAGGAATAGGATTACAGTGTAGTAATTACTACAGTAATAGTCCTACTTTTATGAGTACAAATGCCAGAACCGCTATCTGAGAAGAGAACCCCCCCATATTAGGATACGGCTTAAAGAAACAGAGACATCTAGCAGATGAGAACCCTTTGATTCACACTACCCTCCCAAGCATGTGAACCTATGATGGCCACGATAAACACAAAAGTCCCCTATTCCTTGTTGGTAAGTCCCTTCTGGCCTACCGCAGAAACATGGCAGTGCAGCATGGCGAACTCTGTGGAAGATGACACGTTACCAAAGTTGATATGAAAGGCTGGATTTAAGGGAACTAAAACACACCGCTGCTTAGGCTGTGTTCAGACTGCAGGCAAATCAAATTACTTTCTCAAATCAGATTTTTAGGGACAGACTGTCCGCATTGCTATTTCTTTAAGTGAACAGATTGGATTTGGTGTGTCCTGACATCACCACCCATCTGCATGGGCTACTGTGGTAACGACGACGCGTAATTACGTTGGTGACGCAGCTCTCCAATGCAGAAGCAAAATGCCAATGCGAGTGACGCAAGAAATCTGATCTGATTTCCCTGACGTTTTGAATCACTTGATTACATCTTGGGACCGTTTGTTGGCTTAGAGTTTGATGTAGCTGTTTTTAGTCCCTCTGTGAGTGTATTGGACATTGAATGTAATTCTCATCCTTTGTCTTTCAAAGCTTTATGATGTTGGTATCTTTATATAAGAAGTTTTGTTTACATCAGTCATTTGACACTCCCCTTACACACTTTACATGGGCCTATGTCATGTTGTAATCATGAAGTGCTTAGATGTCATATCTTTGACATCGGTTGAAAGCTCAAATTAAAAGCAATTCACCTCTGACCAGCTGCAAAATACAGTATAAATGGCAATAAAACTTTCAGTTTTGTTTTGGTGCTACATCTTAAAACTATAAGTATTCTATACTATAAGTACTATAAGCTTCACAATGATCTGGTTTACCTTTTGCCAAGCACAGGAACACGTTTTGATGTAATTGCTTGCAATGGAATCTGGCTTAATGATAGATCATGTGTGAGTCTTCGTAACTTTGACAGTTACAAATTATAGAACAGAAATATATTTGGCAAACCAGGTTGTGGAGTGTGTCTGTGTATATTTCTGACACTCTAAATATTTGAGATGGTCACTCAGACAACACATTCCTTGAGTTTATATGTACACAGTGAAGAGTGATGTATCGAACCAAGGACTCTTACTTTACACTTTCAAGATTAAACTGGAAGAGCTTCTGTATTGTATAAATTAAAATATATATTTTTGTATATGTGGATATTTTGCAATCAATATTTATTTTAAAGAAGATGAAGCAAAATAAAATGTTGCGACACTACCGTCTTCATCCTATTTTCCCCAATATAAATGTATTTACTAGAATAATAAAATCCAGTACATACATTTCTGATATTATTACAAATATCCACAATCCTTTTGAATTAGGTGTAATCTTTTCATCTGTTACAAACCATTTTCCAACTGCATTGTTCATTGATCTTGCTGAAAAGATTGATGATTCACAACCAACAACAAAAGTTAAAGGTATGAATAATGAAACCTTTCAACAACTGTGCAAAAACCTACGAGGGAAAATGTGGGACTCAGTTCAGAACTATAAAGATCCAGACGCTACATAATGTACTTGTATATACTAATGTTTTATGTGATGAAATAACTAACACTATTGATTTCAATATATCTAAAAACGTCATTATACGTATGTATGTATACATTAAATAGATACAGAGACCTTTTAGATTGTTGTAGTATTTGTGTTATGCTTGTATACTGTATATGAGTGGTTCTTCATGATATATTTTTTGTTCAAAAAATGTCAATAATTGTAAAGATGATACTTTTATTTTGTTAGATAAAAATGTATTTTCCTAGATCTTGAGACACTTTATTAGTAAGCTAGGCAGACATTTCCCCTGCTTATTACCATGCACAAATGTAAGGTATGTACTTAGGCCTGGTGAGCCCCTCTCACGCTGGCCCTCCCAAGCAGGGTGTGCTTTTGAAGAAATGTAGTGCGGAACTAATGTTTTGATCTCTTAAAAAAAAAAAAAAAAAAAAAAAAAAAAAAAAATCTTGCCATTACCCTTTTGCATGGGATAACTATGAAATGTGTGTTTTCACATTAGTAACGGTGTGCATTCAGACAGAGAGTCTTTAGGTTTACAGGCTAACCGAGACAAGTGACGGTAATCAACCAAAAACCATGTGAAGAAAATAGGACGAAGCCTGCCATCACTCCTCTTTCTTCTTTGGCCCCTGGGCTTACAGTGAATGCGGCGGGAGATGAGGAGAGAGACCCGTGGGTAATTTATGTCTGAAAACTCTGGCAGTTCAAAGTACGAGACTCAACAAATAATGACAACAGTTAGAAACATTACACCTTAGTCACGTTAATAAGCCGCTCCAATATCTTTCAGAGACAACTCGGTGAATACCATCGCCTGCCAATTTCAGCTCTGCTGAAGAGAACCAGTTCATTGAGATGACGTCTGACTCCACCCCGAGGCTGAGGTTTAGATACAGTGAATTGTGGCTTAGTGTGATGAAGGAGAATCTGCTCATTGGGCAATGGGCGGTGTGCATTCTTTCTTTCCTTTCCCATATCCTGTCTGGAAGAGAGGGGCTTTTCTTACAAAGTACAGATCTAAGCACTACTCCTGGCTGTTAATGTCAACAAACAAAGAGCATATAAAGTTAACTGCTGTATCATGTTATATACAGTAGTGTTATAGACAGCTGTTTGTTTATTAAAATAGCTGTATGTGATTCACTCAATTAGCTTTTCATTTAGGTATTTACCAATTTTTTTCTAAGTTTTCTCTTGTCAGTGTGCCACTGCCTCAATTTCTTAACTTGACTGGTAGCCCATAGTCAGTGACGTAGGAGACACCAACATCACATCAGCAGGAGAGAAAGAGAAAACCATCATTCTTTAGAGATAAGAAGTCGGGTTTTGTAATTTAATAGGGAAGCTGAACAGCACTATGCTGTACTTCGCTGTAAAACTAACATTATGTACTTTATAGCTGCACTAAATTTACTGTTAGTCATTACGGTTGTGATTTAACAGCATTTATAATTAGGAGAATAAGCACAAGCTTGTCTAATGCCGTGGTGGGCCAAAACAAAGAAGGTGCTGACCAAACTTGGCCCGCTTGTCCCAAATTTGGGCGGTTCTGGTTTGCAATGATGCGTGATTCAAAATGCTGGGCACCGTTACCCTCCTCTGTAGCTCAGCTGCAACCCTTTGATCCCGTTTTTGGACGCTGTAGTTTTTGAAAAACAATTCAAACCACTGACTCTTTCGGGACGCTGGTGAAACGGACCGCGGTGCCACTGGTGGGATATAAAGCATTGACTTTAACGACGGTGATCCACTCTGGTAGCCGTGTCGGAGATGAAATGCACTGCAAACGGAACCGGTGGAAAATAGCAGGTAGTCATCAAATCTGAACCCAAAATATTCCCAAACAACCTCAGTCTTTCTGAGACCGGCTGCCTGCCTGTTTGTCAGCTGCTGATTCATGACTAATGTTGTGCACCTCGATACATCACGTTAAAGCATGTCTGTGTCAGTTTAAAACAAAAAGGAACCTATGTTTGCGAGAGTAATAAAGTTTTCCAGCTACAGTGTCATACCTCAATATCTTGCCAGCTGCACGTATTTTAAAAATAAATGAATCTGTCGTTTTTTCTGAAGGCTGAGCTGTTGTGAATATTTCTTAACCTTTTTTTGTCGCAAATTGGCATCGGTGCCTGTATGCCGGCGAGTATTTTGGATTTTCATGTCATTTATTTGTCACACCTCCGGTGTGTTTAGGCCGTAAGGCTGCCCTCTCCCTGTAAGTGTCCAAAGGGGCAACTGTGGTTTAGATAGTGGAATGGGCGGCCCACTAGCTGTATTTTTGGTGGTTTAATCCCCGCCTCCTCCTGTCTACAAGAGACTCCAGTCTCCATAAAGCCACAATAGTGAAGAGCATTAAAAAAAAAAAAAAAGTCATAGTAGGCCTATACTGCTTTCGCTGTTAGTAGAATAACTAACTTGATTTGTTTTTCTATTATCTTGGTATATATTTTACAGTTAGAAATTATACTCTGTTGTTAAGAGTGTGTGCTGACACTCATGAGTTGATCCTCTGTATGTTCTGTATTTTCATCTTCTGTAAGTGTCCCAGCTAAAAGCAGTGTGAGTCATCATGTGGTTGATGGGTAGCAGCTTTCAAACATGAATTATTCTCCTGCTGAAAATTAAAAAAGCATATTTATATTAATAGATGCATCTGACTAGTCCCCGTGCTGATAACTACTCAAGCCGATGTTTGATTTATCACTTTCATTAGTGTCTGCGATCATCGTTTCATTTAAGATTCATTCAAATATTTAGATTATTTGAGTGTTTTTCCAAACGCCAACGATCTGTTTCACAGTCGATGCTGACAGACTTGAATATGCAGTGACCCTGATGCTACATTATAGTACATTATATAAGTCAATTCCACTTAAGGTAGCAGAGAAGCACATTTTGCTATAAATTACCTCTGGGCAGTGCATTATAAATGGATTCAGTGCTACAGTCCAAAGAGTGGCCTTGGAGTAATTTCCAGACAAGGAACATCTGAAACCATCAGCCCTAAACATGCACTCCACATTTCTCCCATTACTTCCTGGCAGGAAGTGGTCCCGTTGGTCCCTCATCTTGGTTAATGGTGGCTGAGTGGCTCTCAGGCTGCTCGTATAATGACCTGTAATGCATAAAAACTCACCTACTGGGTCATTTTCTTCCTCTCTTAATCCTAATGTACGTTTGAGAGTCCTTTCCAAATGTGTCATTCAGCCCAATGTGTGATGAAAAAAAAAATAAAAAAATCGGCGAGGGGGTGAAATGGATGGCATTGTGGTTGATGCAAGGCTGACAATGAAGGCTGTTTTTTGTTACAAATAAACAGACTGCATGGCATAACATCAACACGAACAGGGTGTAAAAAAGAGTTGAACAGAAAGAAGAAGGAAAATTGGTATTTCCTCTGAGACTGATGGGTACTGTCCCAGTTTCCATCCTTGCAGTCTTGTGGCTTTAATGTACAGGGTCTGTCAGTACTCAAGGGGGCTCCGTTTCTATTTCTGTGTCCTGCAAAGGTGATGCAGTGATCCCACCATGATTTGCCCTTTGATGAATTCTGCATTATTAGACTAATCTATAGTTGTGTGGAAAAGTGGCGGTTTGACCAGATTTTTCCCAACAAAACTATTTCACACATGCAGGGTTACACATGCAGTTATTTTCAATTTGGGTTGTTATTATTGTAGCAACCAAACACCCTGCCCAGTAAAGTTTGTCCGTAATGAATGGCAGCACCTGAGGAAATGATGGATATTTAGCCTCTTTAACAGAACAAAGGGGACAAAGGAAGAGTGTGGCAAAATAAGGGATTGTATCAAAGTTATTGTAGTGGGGAGTGGATTGGAGCTAATGGTTACATCCAAACACACTCCCTCAGTAACTACGTCACTCCCAGCATAGTTTAGTTTTTAGAGCGCATGCTATTTTGGACATTAATTAAAACATTAGGATTTTTGCTCACTTAAGTATAGTGTTGCTTAGCAGTAACTTTTGCATTTATAAAATATGGTGCAATTATCGGCATTCTGTTGAAAACAGACCTGTATATGATATGGACATTACTAATTTTGAGGGCACTATGCCATGGGTACCTTGTAGTGAAAAGTGGGTCTCCGGGCCTTTTTGAGTGGCAGACATGTATGCATTTAAAAAAAAAAAAAAAAAAAAAAATTATGGTGACAAAATGCCAAACCTTTCTTTTTGCAGTCCGCAGAATTTCTGATGCTGCACTTTACAATTGAAATATATACTTTGACGGCTATTGTGTGTGATGTGTTTTTTTTTTTTTTATATTTTTGGGGTGTCTTTCAGGAAAAATCCTGACAGAAGTCTCTTTTAATCACACAAATACTCACAAAATGAGCCATTTCAAAGTATGTATTGCCTAAATGTAAATTAAATGCTTAATAACCTCAAAGACACAAAGACGTACAAAGCACATTATTATTAAACATACAACATAGACAGAGTTACCGTTTCCCTTAATAAACCAAAATAATGTACTTTTGTGTGGTTCAATGCACTTTGTGTTTATTTCCTCAGTAATTAAGGGTCCAGTTCCTAAACAAAAAATGTTGATAATTCATACAGAAAATGCAGTGCTCTATAAAAGGAGTCTGTCATAATCCATTCTCCAACTGCAATTTGGTGCTCGAGTGAAACTCAAAGCACTCCACACACTCTTTAAAAAGGACCATACAAGATTATCAAAAGGAACCCAACAATTTAACATTTCACTCAAGAGAAAGCTGAAAGGAAAAACTCTCTTTTAATGGGAAGAAGCCTCCAATAGAACCCGACTCAGATCTGCCTCCTGTGAGGAGGGAGAGCAGAGATAAAAAAAAAAAAAAAAAAAAAAAAAAAAAAAAACCGGCATAGAATGTGTTTCCTGAGGTTAGACCAGAAACAGTTTCATAATGGATAAGTTTCACACTTTGAGCCCTAGCAGAGATACAATAACAGCCAGTAAATAGGGAGCAATTCCATTGTACTATAGCTTTCTTATTTCCAAAAAGCATGTATGAGTAAAATCTTACGAGTCCTTCTACCCGGTGTCCCAAAATAACAGTTTAGAAAGGATATAGTTAATTTACATATTATTCACTAAATATTCATCAAAGATGTAGGGGGGTCTCTGTGGTTCATTTGGGGATTTCCCTCTCTTTGATTAAACACCTAAAAGGTCACCACTGTTCATCAAAATGACGTATTTTAAGTTTCTTTCCAAGAAAAGACTCTCCACTCTACGCATTCATATGTTCCATGTCGTATAAATACAGGTACAAGCTTTAGGGCTTCAATTGGTCTCTGTTGTAGGATGATATGGTTGTACAAAAATACGATGAATGGAATTTATATCTCATCAAAAAATGATCAGGGAAAGCCAAAGAGGTCTGTCCGTCTCTGCACACTGTGCCCTCCACAGAGGACTGTGTCACTCAGTGCACCGAGCTCCACAGGATCTTCAATGATTGGTGATGGCATTTTTCCGAGAGAATTGATTGGTCAGGAGGCGGAGCTTTTATATGTTTCGATCTGTTTTAATGAGCTTAATTTAACCCGCTCTGGAGCAAGTGTTATGCAGCATAAGTTACCTTGGTGACGTATTGCAGTAATAAGTGAACGACCTTTGTAGTTCTGAAAACCCAGAGTAAAACCTGAAGTACCTCGCTAACTGCAAATCCAACTTTGTAGTATAGACCTTTGCTCGAGCTGGCAGCTTGGTGATATAAAAAGCCCCACACTGAAAGTTAACAGGTTCATCCCTTAAGTATGTTACATTGCATTACATGTCATTTAGCTGACGCTTTTATCCAAAGCGACTTACAATAAGTGCATTTCAACCATGAGGGTACAAAAACCCAGAACAACAAGAATCAAGAAAATACAATTTCTTCAAGAAAGCCAAACTACAAAGTGCTATCAGTAAGTGCCATTTTAAGTGCTACTAAGGTTCTACTGTTCAGAGTAAAGTCAGAAGAGGTGTGTTTTTAGTTTGCAGCGGAAGATGTACAGAGTTTCCGCTGTCCTGATGTCAGTGGGGAGCTCATTCCACCATTTAGGAATCAGGACAGCAAACAGACTTGATTTTGCGTGTGACATATAAAACCCTAGCTGGCTCTATGTTTTTGAGAGTCTCTGACTGTCACTGCTGTTCCACAGTGGAAAAGCTTAGCCACAGTGCCCATAATATGTCTTCTAACATTATAAAACAAAAACAAAACCACCACATGGGCATGTTAACAAGGTTAAAAACTGTATTTTAATTTCATTGGATGATGTGCCTAATACATTGATGGGACTAATTTTTACACAGCTTCTAAATCGCACATTAGAAGCAATTACCAAAATTACAGTAAACAAAATAAAATGATGCATCTTGTTTACTGAACATACCACCCACTCTTTTGAATGAAGAGCTACTACTGTAAATTGCCAGTTATTTCCTCTGTGACTGAATGAGTGAAATGGCCACAGGCACCATCTCTGAGGCTGCCGAGAGGCTTTCAGCTTTTCAGTTTTCATTGGTGTAGTCCAAGCACAGTAATGTGCCAATCCAGAGTGAATATATATAAAAAAACAAAAAAAAACTGTGTTTTCATACGAAAGGATGCGTTTATTTGTTTTTGCACGAGTTGCGGATACTGTCACAGTAAGTGTCTGATACATGTGTGAAGATGTGGGATGATTTATTTGGAAGAACTGATCTGGCGAGGATTTGCAGGTAGATGGGCAATCAATCAGACTGATCTCAATGTTGGGCTTTATCTTTCAGAATTGTGCTTAGAAAATGACCTTAATCTGCCCGAACATTCATTATTTTCCCTCATATTTTCCTGTTTAATTTAGATGACATATCACGACTCCTCTTTCTTATTTCCCTCAAGAAAGTTAAGGTCTCGGGTTAAATCCAACAGAAAACACGGTGAACACAATTGTTCTTCACGTCTTTTTTCTTTTTGCTGAATTGCCGGTTAGTCTGTAGGCTACTACTTTGTCTCGCTGACATACGAGAACACACCACTAGGAGGAGGAGCGTCTAGATTAACTTTATGTCTTTCAGTTTTTCAGCATTCACGCTCACGCACACGCACGCTCACACACACACACACACACACACACACACACACACACACACACACACACACACACACAGACAGACAGACAGTGTGTTTGTCTTTCTCTGCGCACAGATGACACACAGCACTCTCTCTTGGCATGACTGACGATTAGTGATTGTTTGCTATACAGCATCGTCCCCAGCACTGCCAGCAGTTACTCTGAGAGTTTTGTAAACAAGTCTATTTGGAAAGAAGTCAGAGGAAGGTCTTGGACAAAAGCTTTGCCAGTCTCGTATATCATTAATTCCATCTGGCTGCATCCCTGAGATGTTTGCTTGTGCTGTATGAAAAGGCCTAAAAAGACATTATTGAAGGCACAGGAAACAATACCTGAGCATTTGAAGTGGAGAGCCTTTATGCCAGAACTTTCTCCTTGGTCTTTAGTGGACAAAAAAATATCCAGTTTGTTCGAGCTCATTCTAAGAATAGTTGGCATTTTATGATTTTCTTATTTGCAGTCTTACGCTCTTCACTACATATCTCCATCTGTTTTTTGTGTGTTTTTTTTTTATTCATCAGTCGTGACAGCCCCAAGAATAGCAACTAATGTTCCAGTGTTTATATACTAATTATGTTGAATGGATTAAAGGGGCCTATTATGCTAATTCTCTGTATTTTATTCAGGGAGTCCACTCGGGTATCATGATTCAGAGTTTAAATAAAAAAAAATACGTATTCATCTGATACTGGCCCTTCATGTAGCCCAATTAGTTCATCCGCTGAATAAAGCTGATTTATGGCCCTCCTCCCCAAACGGCCACTTTCTTCTGATTAGCCAATTTACAGGAAGAATGCTGAGGGGCAGCACCCAGTGATTGTGCCTCCTGTCTCATCCTTTGTCTGCTTGTCAACCTCTAAACCCACTGGCAAAGAGAATATTTCAGTCTTAATTGGAAATGGCAATTTTCTCAAATCCATCTGGAGATGTTTAAGCACAAGTGTGATCCAAAATATGTAAGTGGGCAGTACAAACATCAGCAGCAAGAAAGAGTACAGCGGGACATCTCTGTTTGGTGTTTCTTAACCAAAATGTGTACATTGTCCTGAGATTAAAATTTGAGTCAGCCATATACTCCTGTTGTACAAGTGTCCGGTAATCACTGTGTGACATTATTTGAAAGAAACGCATCTTTACTCTGCACTTCTTAATACAAAAATACATTTAAATACATTTAAATCCATTGACAAATTTGCATTGACACCATCACACACACACACACACACACACACACACACACACACACACACACACACACACACACACACACACACACACACACACAGATTTAGAGACTTGAGCTGCTCATACATTTTTTGGGGAAGCAAGTATAATATTGTCGTTGAAGATTAGCATGGGTTTAAGGGTGTAACTAATTACTTTTTGCTCGGCAAGCTGTGGCCACACTTCAGCGTATCAGCGGAAATCATTAGATTACAGTCTGGGTTAACTGAGATGTACACTCTCATCACACCACAGCTGATAAGGTGGATACACACGTGTTCACTCACACATTCACACATAACCTTTGCATGCTCTCTATTTTATACAATCTTAAACCCTTGGAAGTGTGATTTGGCTTTCGTCCTGTGTCATCTCTTTCATCCGTCTCCACAACAAAGCTGTATGTATCTCATTCGCATTTTGTGTCAAAGATGCTTAAATTAGTTTTGTCCAAATGTCAATGTAGCTCAGGCCTCCTACATCCGACAGGTTGGCTACAGGTTGGAAAAGACTATAATTATAATAAACCAGTATTATCCTTCAATATCTTTTTTTGGTTCTTGCAACAGTAGTTTCTCTACCTGTTCTTTGGCAATCAAAACTCTATTGTCATTGTGTTCTCTGTTTCAACTGTGCTTAAACATTTTCCTGAAACCTCTTGGGTTTTTGGAAGTTTTATACGGTGTTTAAGCTGCGGCAGCTATTTTACTTTGGGTATGCCATCAAAGGTGTGTAGTTGTAAAGTATTGGTGGAGTAGAAGAGACAAATGTGTACAGAGATGTAGCACAAACCCACAACACAAGTGGAATAAAGCAGCAGAGTGGGAGTTGAATTAAAAGCACTGGAAAGGGGGAGGGGGAGGGGGGGTTAAATTACAAAACCAATAAAGTGGTTGTGTGAAGTGGTGTGGAGGAGAGGAAATACATCTCCGTAGTGTTGAATGGCCCGTAGCTCTTCCTCCCTTGCCATCATTGCCTCCTCCTCCCACCACTATCCTGCTTTTAATTGCCATAAACTCATGCATATTCACAACAGGTGTCAAGCCCTTTGGTGGTGATAGATAGAGGCGTGAAGCCATTTTGCATAGAAATTAATGCATTTGTTTGGGTGGGTGCAGCAACCAGCTCTGGCTGCCCGTCTTCTCTACAGGATCATCTGTCTGGGCAACACACATGTTCAGTATGGGAAGGGTGACACAAGTAGTTCACATGTCTTTGTAATTGTCACATGTTGATGTAGCAATAAAATGGGAAATGGGTTTATGTCCTATTGAAAATGACATCCTCCCTTGATGCAGCATTAAAAATGGAGAACTCTCAGTTTGGGAGGAGGGGGGTGGACAATTGCCAAGTGGTTAGGGCGCATACCACACGGATGTAAATGCAGTCAGCAGCAAGTCCTCAGTTTGATTTCCTTCCGGCAAGGCCTTTACTGCCACTCTTCCCACATGTTCGGTCTGTCTCTACTTTTCCTATCTAATAATGGCAAAATGCATGACCTTTGCTAGTCCATGTAAAAATGTCAGAATTCCCAGAAATCTGGGGATTTTTCCACACAAGTTTCAGATTTAATCTGTTGTCCATTGTCATTCACAGAAAAGGCAACAGTATACATGTGTCTTTTAGTTTTTGCTAAAGAATTATAAGGTGGAAAAAGTCCCTCTGTCTTGTTCTAGGAGGTAGTTCCAGTTGCTGGTGATGGAGACCGTGAGCACTTGCATTCTGTGTGTTTTAACACTCATCATAATCGGAATCGGATAAATGGAGTTTGTAGTATTCCTCCTCTTTGTTGGCAACACTTTACCAACCTGTTAATGTCTGACATTAATGCCCCATTTAAACCTAAATCCAGACACACCGGTTTTGTGTATGGATGCTTTATCTGAATAATAATTTTCATTTTGATTTTCATTATGCATTTTCGTTTTCTCAATTTTGCAATTTGATCCAATATCTCTTTTTCTTTGTTTTGTTACCGCAATTACCTCTATTTTGACTGCTGGCTAGTGTTTGTTTTTGCAAGAAACAAACAAGTGCACAAATATTAGCTGTAAACAGCTCAAAATGTACACATAGTTCATGTGTGCTGAGTGTCCCTGCGAGTGTTTTTGATTTCAGCTCTGATTCAGACTGATCTCAAAAACTCACCAAGAACTCCTTGTTCCACTTATCTTTATATGCTTAGTTTAAATTGAATAACTGCTTGAAAAACGTGCTTATATGTGTCTGCATCCAAATGCGCAATCTGACTCATGTCATCTTGTATTTGTGTGCAATCAGGCCATATTCAAATTTCACTTCTGTCTGAACAAATGGTAATGTTTGTGTTGCCATATGTCTGCATTTTGTCCTGCTGGATTCTGAGAAAATGATCAAGAATGCTAGAAACAAGGTCACCCTGAGCGTTGTTACCACAACTGATGGAAACATCTGCTCAACAGAGTTCACCAACTTACAGAATATTAAGGGTGGGAATTTAAAGGGAAAAGGTAAGTAACTGAGTTGAGAAATAATCATGAAAACAGAGAATTTGGTCCACAGCATGAGGAGCCAATGAATGAGTGAAGGCGGCATGATTTTAGGCCAACATGTTAGTTTCTTATCCCGTAAAAGGATGTTAAAACCTTTAATTATATTCTGTTCCAATCCGCCCCTTAGACCCTCTCTTTGCAGATACTAACTTTGTTTGCACATTTGTGTGGCCGGTCTGCCACACAAAGTGCCGTTCCACACCAACAACCCTTACGTGTCAGGTTATAAATAAGACTGCACAATTCAGTATAAAATTATAATCACTTTTTTTTTGTTTTTGCATAGAATTTAGATCACAGTTCTCCCTCAATATTTTTTTTCAGGCAAGTGATTTTAATTTTGAGGAATAGTGTTGTCAGAATGTTCCTGTCAAAACAATTTGGTACCTCTCTTTTTGGAAAGTGCTTTATGATTAAAGATTATTACTAGTACTGACAAACAAGAAGAAATAATATAAGATTAAATAGAAATGGGAGCATTGTGGAATGTTTTATTTTCATTGTTGACAATAAAATTGAAACAACTCATCTACCAGCAGGTGATAGATAGCGGAATAAATCGCTGCTCGCAGATGCTGATTGGATTGTTCCTGTTTCAATGGGTGAAAGGCAAGGGCTTCTCATAGCTTTGTGGTGTGTTTATACCCTAACCCTTAATTAAGAGACCCTCCACATCCGTGAGTGTGACTCCACGCAGAGTGTGATGGAGTGGTAGGAGGCAGGGATTGGATTTGGAAAAGAGCCATCAAGTAGAGTTTCACACTTGGAGACTACGGCAAGCAGCACGGAGGCTTTTCTGGTTAAAAAAAAAGACCTTACTCGAGCACTCTGTTACAATTCGCTTTCATTTCCCACCCGTCTCTATATGTACTTCTGACAGCGTGTCCTCACTCGTCCCGACTGGGTCCTTGAGTGTCCTCATCAATACCTGCCATGACCTCCCTTCGGGCAGGAAAGAGTTCAATATCTAGCGTGATCTAGCCTGAAGATGGCAAAACTGTGTGTGTGTGTGTGTGTGTGTGTGTGTGTGTGTGTGTGTGTGTGTGTGTGTGTGTGTGTGTGTGTGTGTGTGTGTGTGTGCGTGTGTGTGTGTGTGTGTGTGTGTGTGTGATCTCCTCCATGTACAGGGAGAGCACATTCATTCACCTACATAACATGTTTGATGACAGGCCATGAATAAGCAATCAGCTGCCTCAGGTTGTTTTGTGGTGTATCTATTGATGACATGCAGCGACCTGCAGTGACTTCCCCACTCCAATAACATTTAGAAATTCTGGGTAATCAATGTGTTTGATGTCTCCAACTGAAATATGTATGACTGATATCAATATCAAAGCCGAGTATGCATGTCATGTTCATTCTCATCCTCTGAACTCCTTTGAAATGTGTTAATTAGTTTCAGTTTGTTAACTGCATATTGCTTTGAACATCATTTCACACTAGCAATTTACTGATTTGCTTTAGACAGAAAATATAAATAAATAAAATAAAAGTGCGGTGCTCAATATCAAATCCCTCGTTTGGTTTATCGGGTGGAATATTGGGCCTTGTGATGGATTTTATTTGATTATATTTGCGTCTGCTCGGCACCAGCATGTACAACAGTTTAATTAAAGGAGGGGAAAGCGTGAATGAGAATGTAATTGAAGAGTAAATTGAATTATTGTATTTGTTCAGTCGTGTTGCCCTGTGGGTGTACTCCGGATTTCATTTTACCAACTCAAAACTCTTGAGAACACAGCTTGCAGACGTGACACTCGCACACAAAGCACTCTCACACACACACACACACACACACACACACACACACACACACACACACACACACACACACACACACTAAAGCAGACGCAAAAGTATATACATGCACACACCCACGCAAACGCACACATAAACAATGTTAATTTCATTGCATCAGTGACATGCATTTACGAAGCCCTCAAGGCATATAAAATTAAAGCCTTTCACTTATTCATTTGATGCACTGCAGTTTAATAAGTTTACTTTCAGTCGCTGTGGTGGTAGAAAAAAAAGAAAGAAGAAATAGAAAAAAGGCATTTAATGAAAGAAATCGAAATTAATGTGCAATTTTGTATGTGAATGCATTATGAGCAGAGACTGTGTGTGTGTGTGTGAGGGCGGGGGGGTAAAACACACACTTCACTACTCATCCACGTTTAGCCACTCTATCAAGTCCAGTGACTCAGGGGCAGAGCTGCTCACCCTACAGCCAATTAACATCAGGGCTGCAAAATGTTGCATTACCACATCTTTTTAATTTAGAGGGATATTTAACACGACCGGGGTGTAATTGGACAGAGCAGCGGTTCGGTTTATTTGAATGCTTATTAAGGGCAAACATAGACTTGATGACAGCTGTTGAGACACATTTTTTGATCCGCATCACAGAGCCTGGTTGCACTGGTTGCCTCCATTTCATTTTTGAATATACTTGATATTTTCAGTCCCATGTGTCCCTCTGACTGAAAGAAACAAAGGCATTACACCAGGTAGACTGAGATTCATATCATCAAATTGCAAATCCATGCTCTGAAAAATATGTTAAAATACTACAAATTGACTTTCACGTAGTTTATGGTTTGGAGGAAACGTATCTGTTTTGTAGATTACGTTCACTGGTAGCACCTTTTGTTTATTTCACAATCCAGTAAATGTGACATACGATGGAATCAGGAATATGAGTAGACGGTGCTCATATTTGCATACGCGGTTGAGTTCACAAGCGGATTTGCGCTGAACAGATGTCTGCAGATGTTTGTGCATACCATCACAGTCATGAAAGAGGTGAAAATTGATGTAATACACACACACACACACACACACACACACACACACACACACACACACACACACACACACACATGGTTATGTGGAAAGAATAATTCAAGCTTTCTGATGTCTTTCCCTGATTTTGACCAGAGGTTAACAAGCATAAACACACACTCATTATTTTGGTGCCAGGAGTGGATATAATAGGAAAACAAGTACAATATTGTATGTTCTAAATAAACAGTTAACACAATCATGAATAAGTATATATGGAGATTTGTTTTGTCAGCAATGAAAAGTTTACAAAATATTTATTACAGCAATTTCTTGATGATAGGTCTAACAATGTTGACAAAAATGTAAGTGAAATTTGCTTCCAAGAAGAATTTTGAGGAGACAGCTGGATATAAAATGATTGCTCATAAGAAAAAGCCACAGGTTCCATATAACCTAATATGTAATGAACTGTAGTATTAGGACTGCGGTCCTACAATGTTCTCCTTGCAAGGATTAACATGGGACTAAATAGCAGTTAAATTTAGGTTCAATAAAAGTATGAAGTAATTGAAGTAAAAAAGGCTTATAACTGGAATATGGAAAGACGGTGTACGGTCCAAAGCTAATAGTGCAAGTGCATTTCAGGTGTGTCCAAATCCACTTTTGCAGCAGATTATCTGAGCACAAAGTAAGGTTGAAAGGGATGGTAGTCGCTTAATTAATCATGAGTCCGTTTTCGGCATAACAGAAGATATACCAATCAGAGGGCCATCTCCTGTTCCCCAATAGACCGGTACACTTGCACCTTGGTGAATTGCTATTATAACTGCGGATTTACAAAGTAGTAGGAAGGGACGCTTCTGTGCAGAGGAGACGGATCGGCTGGGGGTTGTAAAGCTTTCACTACATACTGTATGAGATAACAGGACATTCATTAACCCTGTTCAGACTAATTTTTCCTTTCCTGGCTAAACATTACTGAAACTACATAAAGAGCAATTGCCAACAGCATGTATGAGCTTTTTAAGCGCCCTCTATAGGATCGACACGTCCTCACACATAAAACTACACAATACATGTTGGGAGCGCCGAAGGGTACCGGCAACATGCCTACCAGACCTTAATTGTCATCAATAAAAATTGTGTTTAACATATAACACGATCAATGTTTGTTGAGGTTTAGGTATCAAAACCACTTGTTTTGATTGAGGTTTGTGTTAAAATGAAGTACTTGCCTTATCAGCATATGTACTTATTGTTTCCTGAGTGAAAGTCCAGCGTTTGATCCAATCGCCCCCTACCTGACTTCCATGACCTTTGTCATTTTTTATACTAAGTGGACCAATTTGCTGTTTTCAGTGTGAAGACGATCTAAAAAAATATATTTTCTTCCCACTGGGGTTGCATCATAATCTGTGACATTATCAAAAAAATGTCACAGAATATAATGCAGCACTGCCAGGAGGCTGAGGCCAAGCACTTGTAGTTCTTAAGTGCCACAAATTCTGACTTTGACATGTGGACAGTAGATATATAAACAGGGAACTTATCGTTCTCCTTTTTGTTGTTAGTACCCTGCTGCAAATATTTAATTTTACAGTTGTCTGACCATTTCAGCATCACTGAGTCACATCTTTTTCTTTTTTTTTTTGTCGATGCCTGAAAGATAGAGGCAATAAAATAACTTAATAAACACAGAACATGAGTGAAAGTTTGAATGAGGGTATGTCTGTGAAGATTCTCAACCCAGGTTTTGGTCAATTTAAGTGTTATCTAAAGAGCAATGTGTCATCCCTTACGTTGCAGGAGTGTCTAAAAAAAAACAACCACTGCATCCCTGGACATTTCAAGCCTAATAACACTCTAAGGCAAAAGTTTGTCCACGCCAAGGACAGAACACCCAGGCATAAACGATATGTGTACGTAGTTCAATACATTGAGGAATGCCCCGACTTTTACACTGGGAAACAAAACAACCACTGCACAAGCACCTGGTGCAACACAGGAGAGCCAACTCCTCAGGACTCAGCAGTCCATCTTCTTCTGAAGGACAAGGGGCACTCATTTGAGGACAGCAATTTGTTTGTACACATTTTGGCTATGATGAACACATGTTTTGAAAAAGGAATGAAAAAAGCCATCTAGATCAAACTTGAAAGACAACCACCAAACAGAGATGGTCTACGACACCAGTAATCAACCACTTACATTGCAGTCCTGAGATCCCTCCCAAGGAAGATAAACAATGAATCAGACTAGGCCCTAACGACTCGCATGACGGTTGGGCGAATTGATGACCCATAATCCATGTATTCCATGACTATTATGTACCTAATCACTCAGAGGATGGCCAGGTGAGTCTCACATGAGACCTCAACAACTCTCACAAAGGTTAAAACCTGGAACTCCTTTCCAGTTTGTTAAAACTCAAGATGACCTTAATCCTCTGTTACAGAACTGATCTGTGCACACACTAACAAATCCTACATGAGTCAACCGGACAATCTCTGTTCGACTGTCTTTGAAAGAATAGTTCAGATCAAAGATTCACCACGAGTTTGAAACTTGCAACTTCTCGCAATTGCCTGCAACATTCTGAAACCCGCCAATTTACACCAACACAGTGCGATTTAGACGATTTTGTTGTCCGTGTTAATGGTCTCTAAAGATCATACGTTTTCTCAAACTGAATAAATGTAGCACATAGAAACACAAAACTGCTTAGTGCACCCAGGTTTGTTAGATATCTGCTGAAAAAATATATGGATGGACTTTTGGTGCTCAATTTCGCCAAACGGGTCACATTTAATAGGCCTACAACAAGAAAAAAAAAAACATTATATTGCATATTGTATGAAATTCAATTCCAATTATATATTGCCATTGATATGGCAGAGTTATATTTTCTAGTGATGAGCAGGGTGTGCTGTTATGCTGATTTGAGCATGTTCCAAATGTACATTTGACCAATCAGATTTCTCAATCAGAACTACTTGTTGTATAATGGAAGATAGTAATTTGTTGAACTGCACTTAGCTGTTACTGTTCTTTGTAACTGATCAAAGCCCCTTTACGAAATATAGAAAACTCAAGTGGCAGAATCAAAAAGACTACCACCACTTGTCCAAAACTGGGATAATGCATTAAGGAGTTAAAAGCAACCTAATAACTCCACTGGAATGATCCCATTTACTTCAAAGTAAAATGTACAAAGGGGGCTTTTAAAAATGTTGCTTCACAAATTAATATTTATAAAATTATAATATTAAAAAAAAATGTTCATAAGGTGAGGATAAAGAAAATGATATGACGACGAAAACCAATACATGTCGAAACTCGGAGAAAGGGAAAGCGATTGAACAGCTATGAAAATGAATGGTATACAACAGGTTGAAAGGAATACAAAGTTATCAAAGTGAGATGTCAACAAAGATATGAAAAACTTTCCAAATTCAGACATTCTGACCCAGTAAGGTAGTTTATTCCAGGGCTTCAGGGCCAGAGCTGGAAATACTCTGTCTCCTTTAGATTAGACTTTAGTTGGGGGGGACAGCTCAAAGAAATGACAGTCGCACAATCAGCTGCACGTCACTTTGATTTCTGAGGGGGACTCAAAGCTGTTTGTTTGGGTTGTCTTTGTGTCATTTTTGGAAGATGATACAAATATATTGCAAAGAAAGAAAAAATAAACCAAAAATATAGTTTTGAATTGAGAATGAATTAGTTAGAGCAGAGCAGACAGTGTGAGGTCTTTGGTTTCAAACTTTCAAAAGGTCACACAGCTCTCAAAGGGTTTGTTGTTAAAAAAAAAAAAAAAAAAAAAAAAATAGTTCTCTTATTTCCTATCGTCTCAGCATCCATTAGGATAGAAAGCAGGAAGACACTCGCAATCTGGATGGAGGTCCATTATAGGGCAAACACTCAGACCTGAGCGTGCATTATTTTGTTAAACATTACAGAGGGTCAATGTTTTGCCCTGTCTCCTCACATCATCTTGGGTTTTGATTCCATACTCAATGCTGACCTTACTGTTTGGCTGTCAGCGAGCATTAAGGTCACTTGTACAGGACCTGAACATACACAGTTAACTGACCGATGCTTGAATGTGTTTTTTTTTACTTTGGCAAGTTCTGAAATTACCTCCTGCCAAATATCTTATTCATCTGTGCTATCGAACATTGGACATTGTTGTCCAGAAATTTTAAACCGCATCACTGCGGTGACATGTTTCTTTATTACCATAAACACAAGCACTGTAGTTTATTTTGATGTAATCGCGCATGCGCAGTCATGCTTCCACAAACTGCACACTACAGCAGTAAATGTGCTTACTAATCTGCTTTGAAAAATAGTCCCCAACAAATTCTTTATTTTGTGTTGTTTGAAAAAAAAAAAAAAAAAAATGATAGCACACACATGTTTTTCAGTGATTTTTTTTTTTAAGAAGAAATACACACATTTTGAGTGGGACACACTTGGGTGTGTGGCTCAGAGATGAAGACAGGGTAACACCTACGACACCCGGCATTACATGGTATGTGCGTGACAGCCATCTCGCTATATTGCCGTTATACTGCTGCGGCTCGCTTGCGTGTGCTCACCCAGTCAGCGTGTCGGCTGCCAGCACTGTCTGTCTACTTCGAGTTTCCGTCGGATAATGGCCATCAGTAATCAAATGTTTCAGGTCCGACAAGTTGAAGAGTTGTAATGAAAAAGTAGTCACGTGGTTCTTGTTTACCCTCGTTCAGAGCGAGACTCGCACACGGGGAGAGAGAGAGAGAGAGCGTAAAAAAAAATAGGTAAGAGACCTGTTCTCTTGATAACGTGCTGCGGCCTTCTTGTTTGAATAGCGCAGCGGCTTTTCATCACAGAGGGAGGGATGCAGCGCATGTCCTCTGAACCTGCCCGACGAGCCATGAGTAAATGTCGGCGCCTCATCTGTGTGACGAAGCGTTGCAGAGATAATTGAAGTTGAAGTTGCGTCATCGTTACACTCTGCATGAAGCGCCGCGTCATCTCCAGCCCTGCGGCGCTTAATCGCATAATTCCCTAACACCCGATTGCTTCACAACAAACTGACCCTTTCTGATGAAACCCGTTGTTTCGCTGTACGACTAAGCATTTTTAGCTCATGTAGTTTTGAAATCACAGCTGACTTCTGTACTGTCTCCAACATAGGGCTGAAATTACATCCCATTTTGTATAAAAAAAAATAAATAATGATGATAGTAATATATTTGTGGACCTACCCGAAAGCTGAGTTATTAGCACATAGTACAGGGGCATATGCCCTGAGTCCTCGGTTTGGGCCCCTGGCCCACTGGAGTCAATGGTGACATTCATTTTTGATGTCAGGCTCTAAGCCTCAGGCTCAAATTGCTCATTGTCATACAGTGTTCCACAAACATGGTTCAGATATTGCCAGATTCTAGACAATCTCCTCTGAAGATATCTCTACTGCCAATATCTTATGTTGAGGTATATGTAGAAACATACAAATTTCAGAAAACAAAATCATTTCTTTCCCCAATATGAAGGCTAATATATAAAATGTATTATTCAATTACATAATGAAATATCTGACTAGCTTAGACTGTCCTGAAACAAACAAACAAACAAACAAAAAAGATATAGCATGAATGGCTAAACCCAACAATGACCAAGACATGCGCTTAAAAGTGAAGGTACTGAAATTAACCTGAAAATAGTCTAGGGTTCATAGGGTAACGACATCAGATTACATATTCCATGACAGATTTTATAAACCCCCTAACACACCCCTAAATATAATAAAGCACAATGCATTCATGTTAGAAATATTTCTCATCCTAATCCCTAATGTGGAGTCCCAACATGAATCCAGAGTGAATTTTACATCGGTGGGCCTAAATGTAGTCAATTGTGTTCTTGTGTAGTATTGGTATCGTTTAGTATTGTAATGATTTTCACGTTTTGCTTTTATTTGCCCATGCACTTTGTATCCGAGTTCCATTTTTACTCCTAACTTCACCTTCTGTTCTTCATACGCACTCAACAAATAGTCTACTGTCTTTTGTAATAATATGCGCTTGTATTGTTTTTTTATGTCTTTTTTGTTTCTTTCTTGAAATATAGCAGGTGGATTGATGTAATGTCTGCAGTTGGATGTGTCGTCACACTCGGTAGGTTAAAACCTATTTGAAAACATCAGCTTTGAAAGTTGCTCTTTTGTAGTGGGAAAAAGTTTGATGGCCAGATCTCACATCACACTTAGAAATTCAATCAAGATTAGTGTAAGCCTCCCATAAGCTTCAGTAATTAGTGCTCCTCCAAGCAAGGCGAGCTTACTATTCCGCTAAATAAGGGCTGCTGCACCAGGCCTAGAGTAATTGCCTTACGCTATAAATTTTAATTTCCCTTACACTTCATGCAATGCATCTTGTTAAGTAAAGAAAGACATACTATATATATATATATATATATATATATATATATATATATTTATTTTTTATTATTATTATTTATTTATTTTAGAGTGTATATATATTTCTTTTTTAAATATATATATATATATATATATATATATATATAAGACAGGACATGGTGAGTTCTACCCTCCCAGTCTGCCCTTGGTGTTGTTTGTTGCAGATGTGCAAACAATGCATGATAATTTGAATTAGATTTTTGTGTTTGTATACTGTCACACATAATTAACACTAAAACAACACAATCCTTGCCAAATATCCAATAGAAGTGATTGTTTACTGTTTGCATGGTGCCAACATGTGGCTCGGAATCAGTGTTTCAAAGGTGTTGTCACCTACGGATTATCTTATACAGATGCAGTTGATTAACAATAGAAAAACTGTGACAAGAATAAAATCATCATGATTAAATGATTTGATACTGTTCCAGTCCTCTGATGCAGACCAGCAGACTGTTCTTGTAGGCAGGATGAAGATGGATTATCTCTATTTATCATACATGAAATAGCACTAGATAGAATATGTTGACGGGGATATTTGGCATCTAATGAAACAAAACCAACATGTAATGTCCCTGTATGTCCCCCAGAGGCTACAGCTTCCATTACAGTGCAAAATGCAGACTGAATCGAACACACAATATACTGCTGTAAAAGGTCATCCTGTGGGCAACGTGATTTTACGGCCTGCTATCATACTGAATGTCTTGCATGCACAATTTTAGGATACAGACTGTTTTTCTGCCCCTGTCCCCCCAATAAAAATACATAAATAATTAGTGTAGTCAAATGTGAAATTGTGCCTATTGTAAAAAAACAACAACAACAACAACAAAAAACAGGGTACACCTGTTTAAACCTGTCATGCTGTTTAATCAGCACCTTGATGTGCCACACCTGTCAGGTGGATGGATTATCTTGGCAAAGGTGAAGTGCTTACTAACTTGGGTTTTAACAAATTTGCAAACAAAATTTGATAGAAAGAAACCTTTTATGTGCATCAAAGAAGTCTTACATCTTTTACTTCCACTTTAATAAGTCCTAACACAAAAGTCCATAATAAGGTGTGGATTTTGTCCTGCTGTTTCATATTTTTGGATGTTATATCCCAATATCAACAAACTATGAATTCAGATTTTACACTTTTAGAACAATAAGAGTGGTCAGAATGTTTTTTATTTCTCCTCTGCTCACTTGTTTCTGTTTTTCTCTGACATCTGCTCACCAATGCCATGTTTTGATGTTGTTGTGCTTTACTAAGATAAAGGAAAATGTAAGCGATTGAAATACTAATTCTACATCACTGGGACTATTTTTTTTTTCTTGCTTTGATTCTCAGTATCCTGGGAGAAATCTAATTTCTTCAGAGCATTCTACTCCGTGAAAGTCTATCAATTTGTCATTATTGGGGTCATGGTGAAGCCAAAAAGAAGTTACTCTCATTCATCATTGTTGTCAGTAAAAGAAGCAGATGAAGGCACTATTTTAGTTTCTTGGGGAGTGAGTGACAATTTTTGCATGATGATTAGAAAATATGTTTCTTTCTAACAGCATTATGATGGTACTTAATAAAAAAATAAAAAAATAAACACTTTAGTGTGCTGTTTAACGACAGCTGCAGCTTCCTCGGCCACCGCAGTTTCAAAACACTTCGTCGGTGGTCCGCTGCATAGCCATGATGTTAGCCATTGTTTCATACTCAATTTGTGGACTCTTTTACATACATCATCCAGGTACTTATAGTGCACTGCGTGTTTCCATACTTGACAGTGGGAACATGTATGCACTCAAAGTAGTAAGTGTTTGTACGCCATTTGGAACAAAGCATGGCAGTAGTTGGTGCACATTTTATGTTCGAAAACGATGCATTGCTACATCCTAAATTCTGGTTGGTCCATGACCGCTTTTCTTTTTTTACTTTTCAGTTAGCGCCACAAATAGATCATCAATTTAACTCATCCAATGAAATATCTCCACATTTATTGGATAGATTCTAATTACATTTTGCACAGACATCCATGGTAACGTCAAATGAACTATATTTATATAGCACATTAAAAAACAACAACACTGTTCAACTACATTGCTGTGCAATTAGAATATCAGAAGTCGTTAGACAACACAGTGAGGACACAAAGCTTATTTAAAGTAAAATGTAATAATTAAAGCCACGGAATAAAAAGTGTGCTTTAAGACTGAATTTAGAAACATCCCCCTATGCTTCAATCTTGATTTCAGGACAACCAGAAGCAACTAGTCAGCAGACTTGAGTGATATTGATGGGTCATATGGTTGTGGAAGGTACGATAGATAGGTTGGAATTTGCCCATTTAATTCTTTGCAGGTATGCAATAACATCTTAACATCCAACGTAAAATGTACAGGGGGAAATATGATCTTCCTTTGTGTTCCTGTTAAAAGATAAGCTGCAGCATTTCAGAGCAACTGTAGGCGAGAGACCCTCCTAAAACCAACACACATGACATTACAGTGATGTCGTGATGAGATTATAGCATGCATAACCCTTTTAAATAATGAAATGATAAAAACAACTTGACCTTAGATAAGAGCCTCTGTTGGGAAAAACCTACATTTGTCACTGAGTTTATGTTTGTCCAATTTATAATAATTGTCCATTATCACACCCACATTGTTTCAAGTGGATCTTACATAAGGTTTCATTATGTCCATATGAGAGGCATCACAGGCACCACTGTGTTCAAATATCAAGATATATACATATATATACACATATATTCTCATTTTAGTTTAAAACATATTTAAGAACACCCATGCATTGATGTCCTCAAGACAGTCTAACAATGGTTTGAGATAGTTTTAGTCTTTCACTCATAGGGAAATTTGAGTGTCATCCGGCATATTTTCTGAGAGTTCATCCTTTGGGGGAAATGTAAAGGAGAAATAGCATTGCTCCGAGCATAGTGCCCTGAGGGACTTTACAGGGGAGAGGCATTGGGGAGGATACAGCCTCCAAGGATGACAGAAAAAACTTCTATCAAATCTGACCCGTACCCTCCACTCCAGAGCAGTACCCTTATTGCCAACACAATGCTCCATACAAGATCCACTCGGCATCTGCAAATGTTTTCATTATGTAGTGCTGCCACCTGTCACTTTATGGCAGGTACCATATCTATCAGGTTAGTGTTTTTCATTTGACAATACATGCATTAAGAACAGAAAGAGCATCATCTCCTCCATCTTGCTAGAAAAGATAAAACAAAAGACATTTTATTTCATCTTTCCTTTCTCCGCTGTTTTCTCTACTTTTTTACATCTCATAGCACCTCTGACATAAAGCCCTGCTAATGGCGACATTTTAAAGTTGCTGCTTGCTGTTAAAAAAAAGTGCCCTTGTGATGTTTCTTTTAAGAAACAGTTAGAGACTTTTTGACTCGGGGCTTGTAGAGGTGAGGTGTAAAGTGTATGATCCGGGGCTCCCTTGGTTAACTATGCGTGTGAAATGGGGCTAAGGCGGCCAAAGGATTGTGCTGGGGTAGAAATATGTAGTGTGAAAAAACATAAAAGGGTCTCCACTTTTTGTGACAAATGACAACAACAACAAAAAAGAAAGCTGACAGCAGCCAACAGCAGATTATAGATCTATAGATTCTTATTAGAAATCATGCACACATCATGGCCACCACAGGATGTATATTTAACCTTTGGACTCCACCGGGGACGGATCTATAAGGTCAAATCTGTGACACAGTTTTATTCCATTCTCTGCAATTAGTGTGTCAGAAACGGAGCATTTTCTATGCCCGATTTTGTTGACTTACTGATTTAATCATTTTTTTTTCCCCTTGATTTTTGTGCCTTTAGAATTGGTATATTTTTGTTTTTGTTGTCGTTGTTTTAATCACGTTCATACTTGTTATTTCCTGCTTTGTTGTGATGTAGCCTACATACAAAGTCCAAAATAGACCGGTCTGAGCAGAGAGCCGCTTCTGCGATCCTTCTGGGAAATGCTGCGGCACATCTGGTAGAATTACAAGCATTGTCTGTAATGGCCGCGATCAGCTCTGTTGGTGGAGATGCAGCCGATGCGCCATACGGCTGCCCCAGTGGAATCCAGCCTAAACACTATGAATATCTGCCATGTCAAATTATGCCACAAACAGGTTAACATTTTTTGTTTTGTTTCGCAGGTATTTGATGGATTGACATGAAACCTTGTAGACAATTTAATTCTTCCCTTCAGGATTAATTATAATAACTGAGCTGATCGTCTTTTTTAAAAATTTGATATTATATTTTCAGTTTGTTGAGTATTTCAGTTCATGACAAGACACCTGTTCAACTAATAACCTTGCTGAAGTAACATGGCTGAAGACCCTTCGTTAGGTTTCAGGCTGTACAGGGCAGAACCCTGTTCTTGTTGTTTTGGTTTATTATTATCATATGCTCAAATTGCTGTGAGCTGGAATGAGCTGGAAACATGAACCTTGGCCCAATGTGCAGGACATTCTGAAGAAACATAACCCCCGTCAGCTTGGTGGCCCTGGAATGAGGGCCCAAAAATGTAATTGTGAAAAAGCCACACCCCTCAAACCGTAAGTCCGATTGACTTGACATTTGACACACAAGTCAAGCTCCACAAAAAGTCTCTTGGACCATAAAAGTCTGCCATGATGGATACATTTTGAATGTTTGAAAACCTGTGACACCTTAACTGTAATTCCTACCAAATTATCTGTAAATTGTCATTAGACCAAGCTAATCTAATGCATAAGGCTTGTTGATATCTCAAGACATTTTTAAGATATTGACCAAAATAGTTCAAGGTTCTTGGACAACATCGTCAGTATTTCTTTTAAAATTTCAATTCAAGTAATCACGTTACAGTGACCCATCATTAAGTACTTAGATACAACCTTACTTATGTCTGAAGTGCCATATGGATTTGTGAAAGTGGGGGTGTCCTATTCAATATGTCTCTATATGTCAAGATGCCTTTGTACAATCCTTAATGTACTAACTGGAGACATCCTGTGCAATCTTTTGAACATACACAGAGTTTCATTCACATCTGATGATGAGGTGAAAGGGGTGGAAATATGAGTGCAAACTATTGAACTGCTACAGGCTTTTGTGACAGAAATGTGTATTTATTCTCACTACTTATCTAATCAGAATGAAACTAGCTGAAACGTGTTTACTTGGCTCTGTCAAGGCTGAAACCCATTTGTTGCTGTTTGCAGCTTTAATTTTGGCCAATTGAACGGTTTTCCTCTGATGAGCACTAAAGGGCTTGAACCCACAAATTGCCATATGTGGTACTCTTTTCATTTATTTTTTTTTGCATATTCTACCATGAAGGACAGTCCATCCTCAATGAATGCATGATGTGAAACTCTGACAGCTAGGGCAGCATTTGTCTTCTTTGCTGTACTGACAGACAGTGATTCAGCATGAGTATCATTAGATTTCGAAAGATGGATGCAATGGACTTTATTCATCCTGGCATTTCAATAAAGTGCAAGTTAAGATGAACAATACATTCAAATAATGAGGAAAACAAAAAAAAAAAAGATGAAAATATAACCATCCTTTTCCAAAAGCTGGTTAGGTTACTTTTGAGTGTATAAAAGTGCTTTTAAAAGTAAAGATAAAATATATTGTAAAAAGTGAGAAAAGTGAAAACAAGATTGAGAGGAAGTTACTTTCTTGAAGTTAAATAGAATAAACAGCAGCTAAAGGCTTCTTTGCAGGTAAATGTGGATACATTTATTTTTTTACATTTTTTTGTTGTTGCTGTTGAGTTACCTCACAATACTATTTGGAGCTGCCAGTGTGTGAAGTTGCCCGGGGCAGCTTGAATGACTGACGAGCTCTGTGAGGGGGCCGTAATGATGACCATTTTCCAAAGGATTCCACTTACCAGTGCAGTTTTGAGATTGGAGAACCCTTCAGGCCTGGTTTGAGCTAAAGGCCATTTTGTGACACCTATCTAATCCAAGGCCTTAAAACCACATGGAAAATTCCAACCAGGAAAACAGCAAAAAAGTGATCCACGTACAGGAAGCAGTGTCCGCACCGATGTGGACATATTTCAATACACCATACATGCATTAGATAGCTTCTGTTGGTTCACACTTAAAAACCACAAACCCTTCGACAATATATGTTCCCTGTGGCATTGCTGAATGGATTTAATGAATTCAATCTTCTTGAATATTGCTTGGAAATGGGAGATTTTTTTGTGTGTAAATTTTGTGTTTGTTTTTCGATGAATGAAGAAAATAACCGTTGTGTGAACCAAAAACTGCATCTTCTGATAAAATAAAAAAACAATAAAAAAAAAAAAAAACAATTAAGAATCAAGAGGAATCTCATGAGGACACATGGCTTGGGTACTTTCAGGTTCTTGTACTACAAACAGTAACACTTCTGGACCATGACATCATAAATTCATCAACTGGATAACACCAGTAATTCATCCCAACCTGTCGTAGCAGGACAAAAATAATCACAGATGGTCAAATCAAAGTGTAATTTTCAGAGTGGAGATGCAGATGAAGTGGGTAAAACTGACTGACTGCTCTCTAAATTGTTGACGCTGCTGTGATTTGTTTGGACTGTGATACGTGTGAATTGTTGAACCACCCAAACAAATCCCAGACAGCTGATGTTGAATTAATTTGGTATTCTCTGGGTGGCACAAAGAAACAGTGATGTCTGTCAGCCTGAATCACATTTCCATCTTGAGGTACCATTTTGAATGCAGGGCTCTGCTTGTTGATGACTACAAGAACACAGTGGAAAGAGATTCTGTAATGCTTCATGTGTGCTGTTCAGCGGTGAAAACAAATATGCTAATCCCTTACTTAAAGCGATACTGTAATTTTCAAAAGAGAGAATTGCACCATTTTCCTCTATGATATGAAAAGCAATACACACACTTTTGTTCAGCTGAAGGTGTTTTGCTGCTGTAGCCTTGTGTGTTCTGTTGTGACCAGTAGATTATGGCTGTTAATGTCAGCAAACTTTGTGTGAGTATAGCTGTTTAACTACCATTACTGATTCTCTTCACTGTCTTACAGACTCTTCTCTGCTTGTGCTATTCTTACAATATTTCCTAGCATGTCACACAAATGCTTTAATGCTTCGGTCACAAGTAAATGCAGTGTTCCTCCCCAGGTTACAGCTCCTTTGTTTCCTGCCTCTGGCTTTATTCCATTCACTTGCAGTTAGGTTATATCGTGAAGATAGATTTCAAACAACTAACTGAATAGAGTTCTGGTAAATGAAGGTGGATTGAATTGCACTTATTTTGTAGTTGCTACATGTGGCCACAAAGCTGCTGCTCGGCATTTTATCGTCTCAGTCTTCCATATCTATTTCATTTCTTGCAATTAAAGGTGATACATGTTGGTATTTAGTCCTTGACCCAATTTATGGTGACTGCCTGCATAAAACGTCCATAATCCTTCCAGTCCCCAAAAGAAACAATTACCAGACCAGTTGCTCACTCATTAAGTTTGCAGATGACACTACCCTATTTTTGTAGCACAGCCGTAGTGCAAATCTAGGTGCATTGGCATTCTGGTGTGAACCCGCCTGTGCCAACATGGGTGAACCGGCGCAACAGGAGGTGTTTCGTTAAAGGTACGCCTGTGCAGTGAACTTTTGATGTCAAACATGCGCCTTGCATTGTTTTTATGGTGTTAGTGGGCAGAGTATATGTATATGCTACACTCCATGCTACAGTATATGCTACACTTCATTTGTATGTTCATTTCATATCATGCTCAAAACAAATTAACGAAGAGACTAAGTGCAACCTTTTTAACCATGTGTCTTACTCTGTGGTCACAATATCCACTGCAAACTACCAAAGGTTGATTAAGACACACTCTAAATGCATTTAGATTGTGGAAAATATAGCCCTGTAAGTCGTTATAGGCCTTGGAAAAAAGACAAAACATGGTAACAGTTCCTCAATGTCTCCTTGTGAAATCAACTGAACCAATCCAACAAGCAAGCAGGTAATGATTTTGAAATGTAAGCAGATGTCAATGACGTTTGGCACCTTACAAGCTTCAAGTTCAAACCATTACATAACAGAAAGCACACAGCCAATTGATAATGATTTGAATCACGTCAACTTTAAATAATTTATAGTACATTTGTATTTGTAATAGACACACAGAGGTATAGTCTTTTACAACACGCATGTGGCATAAATAATCACACAAACATCTTTCTCGGGCATCACAGTTAATAATTCAACTAACATGCCTTGCAGACTTTCAGTGGTGTCTGTTCATCTGCAGTCAGTCAACTTATTGTGGGTGACGGGGATGTATTTGTCTAACCCCCGGGTCCCTGTGTCACTGCCCCATTACATGCTAGCCTTGGTTTTGTTCCATTGCTTTCTGAATAGTGCTTCTGGATCCCCAGGGCTGTGAGATTGCTTGGTTATCACCGGGAGGAGATTATTTCTGTCTGGCATTCAGTGTGCCATGGCAGTTATCCAGAGGGATGCTCACAGGGCTATTGTCTAAGAGCCTGGGGAGGAGACGGCTCCAACATTCAAGACCGTAGCGAAAGGCGGGAGGGTGGAAGAGATGAACTGCTGAAGATGGATGGCCAACACCGCAGGTTTTTTTTAATCATTTTATACCGCATCACTTTATACACACTGCACTGAAAAGGGAGGCGTGTTATCCATTTTGCCTGGTACAGGCAGGGTTTGTGGCTCATTCTGTGCGGAGCAGTGTAATAATACAAACGCTGTCCGTGGAAAGACTTTAGAGGCTCAAGACCAGTTGTTATCAGGTCTCTTTGGAATCCTGCTTCAACATCGAACCTCAAATTTGTTTTGTTTTTTTGTCTTTTGGGTGGGGGTGGGTTGTTGCAGTTTCTCCAAAATACGGAACATCTTAACTTGTCAATTTTTTTTATTTTTTTAAATTCAGTATTTGGATAAAGTTTTGTTGCTTATAAGTAAACATCGTACAGACAATTTGACGTTAAAATTCCCTTTCCTGTCTTTGTTGTATTTTAGTTTTCAGTTGCCCAACTGGGGGCAAGTGGGAGGATGTAACAAGCAGGTGGGAGATTCATGCAAATACAGCACAATGTAAACTGTTGATATTTTGGTGTAAAGTTGGTGTTTGTGCTGCGAACAGACCAGAGACCAATCTCTGTCAATCACAACATCAGTGTGCTGACAGGCTCCCGGTAATATAAACAGTTAACAAAATACATGGAGCAAATGCGTTGCAAAGTCACAATAATGCTTAAAATGAAAGCGGCAGGCAGATCACTTTAAATTGGCATTAAACAATTAGTTATCTATTCTAGATGGATAAAGAAGAAGCATTGGTATAATTCTGACAGTATATATTTCACACGTGCTTTATACTGTCTGAAAGGTTTCTGCTTCAGTTCATTAAATGTCTGCATCAATCTGAAAAAGGCAGGATACACATGTTGCTCAATATGCAGCCATTGATTTGGGAAGTGACATGTCAGAGTAGCGCCTTTATGTATGGGTGTCCACTGTGTGTGCAAGTGACTCAAGGCTGTGACGGATTACCGCACACATTTTTAAATCAATAATCTTGTGAATCACAGACTCCTTTCCAATAAAATAAAATGTAGAAAGCAGAATTATAAGTAAAGTGGTGTCACATATATAATCACATAAATGGCTTCACCAGGCTCTTTTTTGCATGTCTACACACGTGGACAAAATTGTTAGTACCCTTCCGTTATCATTTTTGTCCAGGCCATTTTCATTAGTTTTTTTGTTGTTGTTGTTTTAAATGATTCTGTTGAACCACAATTCAAAACCAACGTCTGATTTTCATTGGTTAATTTTCAGTAAAGTTTTATTTATTATTACTTTTGTCAGTTTCAAGTTATTTCAGTGACCATTGTGTTTTTTTTTTCTTTCTTTAACGGAAGGGTACCAACAATTATGTCCACGTGTGTATAAGTTAAAAACCCATCATCAAACTGTCTGTTTAAGCTTTTTCCCCTAAATGCTGCAGTGTGCATACTTCATTGGGCACAGAAAGACCAAATAGATACTCAAAACGTGTCTCACGGTCAGCAATGTACCAATTTACTGCCGCGCTACTTTGCACTGGCATGAAAAATAGTCATTATTGTTCTGAGCTGTCTCCGGAGATGTTGCAATAATCACACATTTTTCATTTCCTGTAAACAAATCCTTGTTTTTTGGTTTGTCTTGCATTTATATTGTCTGTCAAACATAAAAAAAAAGTGCAGTAATTTCAGTCTGCAAGCTGGAAGTTTTAAATACATGCACTGCTGTGTGTTGTGCATGTTGATCAAAGTGTTGTGCGTGTATAGAAAGTATGGTCACGATAACGATCGCATTTAAGACAGTAGCAAGCAGACAATTTTGTGATGATTTTGTTTTCATCATTATTGTTTTTTAAGTGGTTTTGTAATTAAAAAAACAAACATCTTATCTCTGTTTCTCTATTGGAACACGTTTGGAATTCCTCAACTCAGCGAGGACTGAATAGCCTGTCACCTTTAATAAAACAACTCCCCATTCCTCAGGGAGGACACCAAAATGAGGCCTGACATACCTTGTGTTAGCCTCCTAATGCAGGCCTCTTCGCCCTTGAATCCTGATATGAATATTGATATTCACAAGGCTTATTGATGCAGATTTAATGACATACAACAGCAAACCATATTTGACATGGCGTCACTTTTGCTCTGCAATACTCGCGAGCTTTAATTTGAGCCATAAATATATGACTCAAGTTTGGCAGGGATTGAACAGGCCCTGTTATTCATGTCAGGACTAAAGGATTGTAAATATAAGCAAACAATGTAGTGCAGGGGGTGATAACAAGCCTAATTTATTCTGATATTGTGCTATAAACTATTTATGGATGCCGTTTTTGATTGCCAGCTTTATATTTCCCATCCCAGCAGCTATGAAAAAAAAAAAAATCTAAAACCCATTTAAGATGATTGTCAGAAACAAAGCCTGACATGTTACAAGCTGTTGTCCCCGCAGAGTAGTGTTTATCTTGTATGTTGTGAAACAGCTTCGGCACATTGCATTTCCTTTCTCCTCCAATCATCTGTTGATGGGACCTTGTCGTCCAGATGGGACGTAGTTTGATCACGCTCAGAAGGCTGGCTACGGGGTTTGGTAGGGCTTTGAACATTTGCTTTCCAGGATCATTGTGGGAATGCATTACAGGCCTTTTGTTAATTTTTTTTACATTTCTCAGATACTAACTGAAGGCTTGCTGTTCACTTTCTCAGATGAGATTCAAGTGACCTTGGAGAGCATTTGCTGTCTTAATGAACATCATCGGTATTCGTCCATGGCACAGCTTAGCCAGATTGATCTAAAGTGGAATCCCTTGGTTTTTTCGCTAAGATCTCTGCATTTTAACAAGGGCTGTCCAAGGCCGCTGGATGGGGAGATGGACTTTGAAGTGAGGCTTTAGCTTACAGAGAACGCAGCTGGATCCATAGTCTTCCCACATGTCCATCACTAAGCTTCTCATCCTCCTGAGAACTAGATATCAGTCCACCAGGGACCCCCGTGCCTGTTAGAAACCGTGAGCTATGCACTTATCCCACTTTTCATGGCCTCTTTTTTGGCTTGCGTTTAAGTTACATCACCCTCCATTATACACATACAAGCACCTAAAGCTTATCATGTCATTTCTGCAAAAGGTGTATTTTCCACTTAGTTAGCAATATTCTTTCTGCTTTATTTAATTTTTGTGTTGCTCTCTGAGAAAATGGGTCTATCCTGTATCATGTATTTTTTATTTTTTTTTCATCCTTTCTGCATTGATTTGACCTTAAAGATACACTCCCTGATTTGGACCTGGGATTCCATCCTAATTTAAATATTTGATTGCGGCATAAATTTAGAAAGCACAGGACATTTTTATATGAACATTATTATTCATAATGATTAAGAGACTTATATAAATGGCACCAGTGTGTTCTGAAGTACAGAAACACTGTATTGTTGTGACAGGTGTTAATGCTGAAGCTAAAGTTACATCAACAGGCTCTCAGCTGCTAGAAATGCAGCACCAACATGCGTTTGCTGCTCCGGGACTGCAGTCTGTACTAGTTACTGTATGTAGGATTTGACTTTCAAAGCTCTGTTGTGTCATCATCTTACTCCATTTGTGTCTTCTCTGTTGCCTTTTGGAGACAGGCCAGCATTACTGTACGGTTAATGTAAACTTACTTAGACTAGCCGTGGACAGAGAAAAGCAGGTAAGCAAAAATGGGAACAGTTGAGCGACACATAACTATGTGCCCCCCGGGTAATGAAGTTAATTATGAATCACCCAGATAACATAATATGATAATAATAATAATAATTCTGAGAAGTGCCGGTGTGCAAGAAAGAGTCACGATACACCAAAGAGTAAAATGCAGAAGTGCCAGTACTTCATACCAGTGACTGTCAGCCCTCTTCAGGCATTGCCTTTAATACCCTAAAAATGAATGTACATATTTCTCTCCTTTTATGCTTTGCTTTGACAAAACCAAGATTTTGTCACTCTGCACTTAGGACAATGCCCAGCTGTATTAGCTTTTTTTAAACAATATGTAACCCTACCAATAGATACCTGCCATTATTTGTCTCAGATTCAACATGTCTGATCTTCTCAGTTACTCTAAAATATGTCGGGTCTTCATTTCCCTAAAATTATAAAAGACGCCTAATCTCCAAAATTTCCTCCTGGCTGTGTGAGGAAATTAAAGTTGAAGTCTCATTACATTAAATTCATTTCACAAAATTGTTTATGGATGGAAACAACCCAATTTGTAAAGCAAATCTTGGAATTGGTGCTGGTGGAATTGGAAAAATCATTAGAAGAGCATTTTATGTCTCTTGCAGATTTGTTTCCTTACTCAACTCACCTGTTATTCTAAGTAAATATAGCATTACCCCAAATCTGGAAACTATTCTCTAAGCAATGCTTGGTTATGCTCAAATGCTCAAACAATTGTCACCCAATGTCTCAATAAGGACTTTGCTTTGGAGACAACCATACCAAAGTCATATAACGAGTCATTGGTTGATGGTTGTTTATTCTAGCTCCTGGAGGCTAGGTTCTTATAGACATCAGTTTGCCTTTACAAGGACAGCAGCCATCTCTCCCTCTGTCTGCAAGTCAGATTTATGAAAGAGAGCCATGGAAATGCAAAGAAGCTAAAAGAATGAACATTTTGAATGCAATGGAAATGTAGCCTTTACTATTCATTTCATGAGGACCTTTCAATATCGATACCCTGTTGTGAATTGTTTTCTTTTTGATTCATAGGGCTTAAGCGCATGTTTGACAATAATTAAAGCACATGTTTGACAATAATGAAATATCAGATTTAGATTTTTTTTTTTTTTTGCCCCTTAAGGGGCTTGTAAGAATTATTCAGCTGTTCTCACTAGTAGAATACTGTGGGAGCAGAATCCAAATCCTCAGCCTTCACAGTTTTCACCCTTCAATCACCATGTTTATAGATACAGGTGGATAGTTTTACACCTCCTCCCTTGTGTTCAATAGAACAGAAGGCAGAATCTTGTCGCAAACCTTCGATATTTGATTTTTACTGCCGGTACAAAAATGATGTTTTGGAAGTATCCAAAAGCTAAAATCCGTTACATTCTTTCTGTCAGTCTGTGGGACCATGTAACCACCAATTTACCAACTGAGACTTTTGCATGGATAATTAAATTCCATAGACGGAAACAAGTAACTGCTTTCCTTAAGAAGAAATTCAAGTATGCAAATTGATGGAATTTTGGATATTTATTGCAAGTTGGGTGATTAGTGTGATGCCTCATGGCCATTATAAGCCATGCCTTAAACTTGAAGGCTGTTTGATTTAGTAAATGGGAAAGCTTATGTAATGGGGAAAATTGTGTAAGGCCAATTATAGTTATTAATTCCCACTTGATTCGACGCCTACAGAGGTGTGTGTCCAGAATAGCCGGGAGATGAGGCTGGTAACTAGAAAATAGGCAGTTTATTAACAAAATTTAGCAAAAGATAAAAGAACCTTTAAAAAGACAAGGCACTTAAGTGATCTTAACGCTACACAGTAGCAATATTAAGAGTGCAATGGGCTACGAGCTAACACCACTTGATAAATAGCAAAGATGCACTGGATGGAGTAACGCTACCGGGGTGTTGGGACCCACTACACACGATAGGGGAAGAAAATTCAAATCCAAGAGCACACCATTTCACGTGCAGTGATGTGAAATTTTACAAAAGAAACACATAGGTGGGGTAACACCACAACCACCTTCATGCTATGAGAAAATAAAAGGGCTCCTTAAATGTATATACATTTCAGCTAGAACTCAAGGATTGCACTCAGCTCGGCGACTATATTGCACAATGCCCGGTTTTGATAAATATCCCAACAAAAAAAACAACATAAACCAGAAAGAAAGGGAAACACATTTCCAGCAACTGGCCCATTAATCTAAACAACCATTAATATGGGAAAAAAAAGGTGACAGTCAATCCTTCCCCTGAAGACAATATGCCACGTGCCTGTACGGTAATCAGTCTTCCGTCTTCAACTGCTGTATCCTGGTCTCTATGGACATACATGCATCCCTGATTTGAGCAACACATTTACACACTCGCGTTAGCTCATTTAAACAATGTTTTAAGGTAATACATCCCCTACCGCCAACACATGCTTGCTGTCCCCTCACGCTGTGTCTGACCCCGCTGCCCTTCCATGTTCTGTGAACAGGGAATTAAGAGAGAGCGCAGTAATTCCTCGTGTTCCTAAATAATCTTCCCCCACTCCCAGAGATTGCTAGTTCCTGGTGTCCCTGAATTATCTTTCACTCTCCTCGGGTTCCCAAAGGAATCGCTGTTAAACGTATTGCCACAGCCCTCAATTGGAACTGTTTCAAAGGCACCTTATTCAAGTCCCAATCTATTGCCAAGCAAGGGCTATCAGTCTTTTCTTAGTAATTAAGTTTTAGATGTAAAAGAATGCTGACAAAACTCAAAAAACATGTAAGGATGTGTTTTATAGCAATATCTTTTGCACAACCAATTGTTTACCATTCTCCCACCCTCACTTTTTAGTTTACTTGCTTTTCCACAAATCCAGCCATTATATTCAACATCCAATAGCAAAATGAAAATTTCTACAATGTTGTCCTTGTTTGTTTTCATTAAATTAGGTAATTTAGCTGTTTATTGTCCCATCAGGCTTTGTTGGTCATGTATTCTTATTCCCAGAAGTCAAATTCTGAGAATAAGTTGTAATGAAGCAGATGCTCGAGGTTGTTGCTGATACTATTTCAAATTTTGACCTACCATACTTACCATAGATGTGTACACACTTCGGTCTTCTCTTCCAAAGTAGTTGTTTATGTAATTGAGTTTATTTTGGATTTGTTTATCATTTTAGCTGTAGAGTTAGGCCTGCATTTATGACCAAACGGTCAGCCGTCAAGTTATATTATGGGTAATGTAGGCACCTTGTTTTGACTATAAAGTACAATGTGTGAAATTAAAAAAAATATCTGTTTCTGTTGCAGAGAATTTCAGCATTTCTATTTATTATTTGTATAATAAATGTCATCACCATTGACCATGTGTAAGCTACAGCACATAGCTTTGTTTTTTTTGTTTTTTTAACTTTAAAAGAGTCCTCATTTACTGAGAAATAGTCCTGCTTAAGACCGCCGAGAATATGCTTTGTTTGGTAGATGAACTCGGACATGACTCTCCAGTCTATTTCTCAGATGTAAGCCAAGTCAGAGTCTACCTTTGTGTGAACAGCCTCTAGTCGGGCTTCCCTAATCTCCCTGCTCGTCAGTGCGTCCTGTCTGTCTCTGATGCTTTTTGCCCACTCTGATCTCATTTCTTCTGCTAATGCCTGTTTCCCGGAGATGGTGTGCTGACAAGACGCATTGTGATAATGATTCATGCACACAACTAAATGGGATCTCTCAAAAATCCCTGACATAGGGAGGGAGGGCTCCACTGATAAGATTTGCTGGCAAGCTTTCCTGGTGATAATAGGTTTAATGCAGGATGTGAGTACTTGTTTACAGCTAACTGTTACACTATGCGGACATGTTGGGAGTCTGGGGGTAGACTTCACAGATTCGCTGTAACACTTAACTTACCCTGTGATTCAACAATCAGTTTAATTCTGTTTGGTGTAGAGTGCAATACATAGGTTATATCAGACAGATCAATGTCAGCATGCCTGTGATTGTGTACCCACCCGGAATAGCCTGCTGTTTGATGTGCGCTGAATAATTCATAAATGCTATATACTTTTATATGCGCCGTGTGTGCGCGTGTGATTCTGAAATTCATGTCAGAGGGTCAGCAAGTAGCAGACAGGGACAGTAGACGTATACAACATCAAAACCTCTTAGTTGAATGTTTTCTCATGTCAAGCTGCAAAAGCTTTGGCTTTGTTTTTTTTCTATTTCTTTTGTTTTCTTTTGTTGTTTTTTTCTAGAACATCAACCAAATTTAAACATGATAATTGATTCAGAGAGCTTTTGAACAGTAAAAAGGCCAAAAAGTAACTCAAATTCCATTAATTTGAAAAGGAAATATAACTATAGAATGATATCAGAGGCCTTATGAGTTGCAGAAATTGCCAAATTACAACATAATGGTATTGACAGAAATGCAATGTTGTTGTATGTTCATATGACAACATCCTAACACCTTAAATTACTGAAACCTGTTTTTATGATTTAATTCTGCTAATCACTGAAAGTATGTTATACACAACCCACATCCCTGAGTGTTGTAGAACATAGGTCAGGTCAGTACAGGTCAGGTCAAGCAGCACGGCCAAGCGCAGTCAGATTGTGCCGCCTGGAGTGGTACTCCAGTGATGTTACTCGTCCCAAAATTGTTTAATTACCTAGTCACATTTTATGATGGTGTTGGTCCCACCTTGCCACGACCGAGAACCTGGACACAAGGCCTATGTTGTCTTAGTTGCCAAAGCTCAACACTTCAGACCTTTTTCACTGCAGACATGTCGATTTCTCATAGCCGAACAAGCACATTTGGAATTAAAAACATTAATGATGACTCAATTTCATTAAGTATCTCAGTAAGTAATGGCAGCAAACCAGCAAGCATACAGCAGCAGGACTTCCATTATAGGAGGAATGACCTGTCAAAATATCTGCTGTTAAAACAGGTCTATGGTCTATGAGGTGCAACTCTGCAGAGACATGGGCATCATATAAAGGATATGCGATGCAATATGTGCAGTGAGTGCACCTGTATATACTGTATTAACATTTATGAATGTGTATGTATATAGTTTAATCTGCAGCAATTTTACTATATACCATGAGTGAATAGGTTCTGCACACTGGAGTAATACGGGAATGAATGCATGAGAATATGGACCTAACATATAAAAGAGTTGCCTAAAGGAAGAAAAACCTAACTTGCCCTTGGAGTTCTGACAAGATACAAACGATGTATTGGTTGAAATAAGAAAGCATTGTGATGGTTTCCATCTGCTTCCCAGGCCAGTCTGTCCTTGTAATTTGAAATAGTTTCACCAATCACTGTGCATGTTTCGCCATAATACCATTTACTTCTTTTATTAGTCCCCAGTTATCTACCTATCCCTTTCTCTGCATGTAATACTCATTCGGACCTAAAGACTTGATAAGTGCGCCTGCCAGATATACTGTTCACCTACCTCCCATCAGAAAATTGAATCTAAATAAGATTTCCTTTTCACCATGAGAGTCCCATTTGTGTTGAGTATGATACACATGGCTGAATAGCACAGCGAGGGTGTTGTCATAGATGTAGTTCTTTAATTAAAAAGCAGTGTTATGCTACCCTCTCCCCCTATCTCTGTGAGTTTGTATTTTTACATGGACTGCCCTTCTCGCGTATCACGTATCTCCTTTTCCGAGAAAAGGAGGACTTACTGAGAGGAAGGACTGTACTCCCTAAATATATATTTTTTAAGAGGGAGTGCAGATGGGGTTAAATCTTATTTCAATGTCCAAGCTCTCATTAACTAACCAGACACTCGGCACCTGACATGGCCAACAGGTGAAATGATTTGGGGTTTGTTTACTCTTTGTTAATTGATTTTGCTTTGACCTGAGCTAATAAGTCTGATCTTATTTTATAAGTAGGTCATGGCCGCAGGTTAACGAGCTCTTATTGGATTGCAATGGATTTTTTAATGTCTTATCAAGTAGAACAAAAGGAGTGTCTGGTCCCTGATTGGCTGCTACCTTGAAACCTGCTGTGACTAATCTCCATTAGTCTGGATGGTTGGAGTCATTTTATTTTTACTGCATGCCTTCACTCTCTCCAGATAACAAATCCTTACTGCTTTGGACAGATGACCTTTCCTCCACCACCACCACGCACATGTTTAGACTGACTAGAAGCAAGGCTATGAACATCAAAATCCTCAACTTATGGAGATATTTACTCTATCAAACAGGTGTAACAGTCTGAAATTGAAGTATCATCTGTGCGAGCTTTAGAAAGGTTTATTTATTGCATGTACATGTATGAGAGGAATGTGCAACTAACAAGTTTAGCGAGAATGAAAAAGCTGAAGAAAAAAAATATAAGGCAAAAAATAATTTCTGCTTTCCATCTAGTAATGTTGATTTAATAATTCAACCTGACATAGCCTATACAAGAGTGGATCGTTCACAACAATACAGGTATGATGTTTTATATGATAAAAAAAAATGTATATCATGGTAACATACTGTTACGCAGCTTAACCCATGGACATACGTTTGCATCTTATTCCGCAACCAGCATATAATAACTGCTGTATTCTACAGGTCTTCAGCTCAAAGAATTTATTTTGACAGTTGCAGTATTTCTCTTCTCTCCTCTCTGTGTGCTTCACAAAGGGTGGCTCCACCCCTGCTTCACAGAGCTCCAAACACACCGCGGTCCGCACACAAGGAGCTCCACCGACATGGCGCAAAGGAGAGGCTCAGGTGAACGAGTCGACCCGTTACGTTACTGTAAATAAAATAAAAGTGCAACAGAAGCCCAAAACTAATTTTGTAATGGACAAAACTCAACCCCCCCAAAAAATCAGGCTGAAATCTGACAACAGTGGCGAGGAAGCAATTAGAAGCTCTGCAGTTGCAGAGCAGCGTCTCTCCTCATGTGAGAGTCTTGAAATCTCTTGCTTGCGCACTTCCTAAACAAAGCCACACAACCATACTGTAGCTCCACCACATACTGTAAGCCTACATTTTTGTGTTTTTTTTTAGTTGGGGGAGATACAGTACATACACGGATCTTGCCAAAATCATTAATTTATTGTGGTGAATGTTGAGGTTAGTCGCTTTTACTTTTCTTTGCAACTTCAAGAGCACAAATCAATACAATTAGTAACAGACACAGCAATCAAACACAGGAGTGGGAGTTGTGATTTTGGGCTCATTAAGATGTAATTCCAATGGAAATTTCAGTGAACTGCAAAATTATTGTAGAAGAGTTGGGTCATTTTCTTCTTTTTTTTTTTTACTTTGGTATTCCCCAACTTTCCATTTGGCTCCGTTATCAATTAAAAGCTTTAATTATTGTAGGACTTTGGTCTGAGAACAAAAACTTGAAATATTAAATTACCCACCAGTGTCATCTGTGCTTTGGGTTTAGTGCTAACTATCACTAATGTATACATGCATGCAACTCTTTGTAGTGAATACTTGAGTGATCTATTGTAATGCAAAATATATGTTAATTGGCTTATATTGCCAGATTATTTCCAATATGGTTATTATTTGTGTTAGGAGAAGTCAGCCAGATGTGTTGATTGGGTAAACTTTTAAAACATACGCACACTTAGGATCAATACAGGCCAACTACAGATCAGTCCATTCGGCTGTGTGATGGGGTGACTGCATTGGATGGATAGTTCCAGCCTGGGGTGTACAGGCTGTCCTTAAAAAAAAAAAAATGCAGCTGCAATGGATATTGTTTGCTGCATGCAAGCACCTTGAGAGAGCTGAAGAAAGCCAACAAAACAAATCCTTCCTTTTCATGTTAGATTTTTTTTTTAAATTGTTTTGTCGTGCTAGAATTTGTTGTTGACACAGTCTTTTTAGCATTGCATTTGTTGTCACTCCTCCTCTTGTGATCCAAAATTTGGATTTAACAACTCATCCCTGAAACAAACAGAATGGAAACTAAACCAGAATGTGTGATATTTCACACATTCTGCCATTCTGGCAGTGGAGAAAGGGTACATAGCATCAATGAACTATTGTCACAAAAATAACTTCCAAACATCATTGAAACATGTTGATTTGTTCTGGGAACAGGTTAAAAGAAAGCAGATATGTAACACCCAGTAACAGACCACATGGCTGCCTTGATGGAAGTTTGTGTGAAAGCATTTATATGACCACCCAGATGGTGAAGAAACTACATAAACTTGATTTCGTCGAAGTTTCTCGTTTAAATACTGCAAATCCATTTATACACGTTTTTTTTTTTTTTTTACACCATGACACTGAGTTATTAGAGTCAGTGGCTGTGAGCACTGGGCTCCAATCTGACCAAAACCCCAGTGTGATAATCAATAGCCATTTACTTTTCTAAGGTGTTAAAAAGTGTGGGCTGGTGATTGAAATGAACTCCAGGCTTAGTAGGGGTCGAGTAAAAAAAAACTAAAAGGACGCTGTTATGCAGCTCCTGATGGTTATCAGGAATTACAAAGAATGATTTAATAACTTCAGAATGTCCTACTGTGAAAAGGAGTGCAATTGTATAGCATCTGTCTGAGAGCAAAGTTGATTATGGCAACGTTTCTAGGGTTTTGATGGCATTGATGTTTGATTAGACCATCTATTCCACCTTGCGTGGTGGTGAAACTGCTGATCCCAGCACAGTGCAGAGGCAGAAGAGTCTGCCCCCAGTGGAGCATCATTGACGGCTAGGAAAACGTTTTATATTATTACATATATCAGTTAAAATGTCAGATGCTCAAAGACAAGTATGTGCATTGGATTTCCCAGGAAAGAAAGCTGAGCTGGAGCTGGGGAGAAACATTCGGCCGGCATCACTCAATACTCGGGTGTTTGAGAGGATAATGGATGATTATGTGTGTGTTACTTAGTAGTGAAGGTGATGGTCTTTCATATCCAGTTTTTAGATCGTATGTTATTGGGATTAGGATGCATCGCTCTCTCACAAACACATTTCCGAATAAGTAGCAGGTAATTTGTCCGTACTGATAGATCCCATTGAAGTGGACTTGTGGCATGAAATATGCCACAAATAAATTGTCGAAAAATAAAGTACTAACCCTTTAGCGATGGAACAATTCAATGGTAGAAGTTTGTTAGGTTTCAGCACAAAAACAACTTTAAAGTAATCATTTTTAAGATTTGTATTGAAATGCATGTCTGTTAAGTCATGAGGTATGAGGTAATGCAATAAGGACTGAGCCTTTCATTCAGCATTTACATTTGCGGCATAACAAACTTGATTTTCACTTGATTTTTCAAGTGAAAGATGAAAGTTTGACTTTCATCTTTCACTTGAAAAATCAAGCAGTGCAGTGTTAGAGATGCATCTCCCACCTCTCAGCAGTGTTTTTTTTTTTTTTTTCTGTTAGCAAGGTTAGGTAGAGTTAATGCAAGAGGCTCGCTTTTCAGCTCAGGTGTATGTAACGTAACGTACTAAACGCCAACTGACGGATGTCAAACGGAATTTTTTTGGTGAATTTATTAGAAATAAAAAAAAACTCAATCAAATTATTTAAACACTTTTTAGAAGCCTGTTAGGCAGAAATCACAGCTTCATCTTGGTTAACTCTCCCAAGGTTTTGCACATCTAAATGTGTGGCAGTTTATTCTATTTTTCCTGGCAGATCCCCCAGACTCCTTCAGACTGGATGGTAAGCATCTATTACCTGGTCTCCTCACATTGTTCTGGAAAAATTGGATTGATAGTTGTATGAATGGATGTTGATATTCTCATTGTTTTAGTTTTATCCTGTTTGTGGCTTCAGTTGCCCAGTTTGTCATGCGTTTTTTTTTTTTTTTTTTTTCATTTTGAAACTAAAAAAATATATGTTTTGCTTGCTTTTCTATGAAAAATAAACTTGCAGTACACCTCTGGTTAAACGGTTGGCTTGTTTTATCTGTCATCAAACCTACAACACTTAAAGTAGCTCCGATTCTCTCTCCCATTCTCTGCAATTATTTACTAACTGTATTTAATTTGTTTAATTAATTACTAAGCCTCACATTTGCTGTGGCCATACAACGCAGAACATGACACGCTCTAAGTCTTTATTTCAAAGTCAAAATGTATATAGTTACCTTATAATCTGGTGGACTAGTCCCAACAAACAGTAAGCTGTTCATTAACTAAAACTTTTAGATCCCCAGGAAACAAATACGGTAACATGACCTGTGTGTTCTCAGTCGGACTCACTGTCTGTGCTGTGAGTGTTCTCTGTAAGAGAAGGGAATCAGTTGTGCTTTTGTAGCTGAAGAGGCTGTTGGCATTCACATATTGTAGGTGATAAAATCTGTGTAAAGTAAACACTAATTGGGTCATCTCTTCACGCAGTGAACTAATTGCAGCATTTTAGTTCTTAATTGTGGAATTGTCAGAACTCATTTGGAATGCTAATGCGGGAAAGACAGCTGGTGAGAGAGAGTGGATAAGTCTTCTGGGACCAAATCCAAATTCACCCATGGCTTTCTCTCTCCATCTCTCTGTCACTCTCTCTCTCTCTCTCTCTCTCTGTGTGAGCAGTTCAGGTAAAAGAATAGAGAGCGAAAGATGGGAGGAAGCAGGGGGCATGGACGTAGCTGTGATTATCTCCAGGCTCCAGCCTTTGTCCTCCTCATCTTTCTCCCTCACTCTGCCTCGGACAGACTGCAGCCCACCAAGAGGGAGCTCTATAATCACTTAGTCTTTATTTAACTCATTTACAGTAACTAACTCACACGTTAAAAAAAGAGAGGGATCTTCTTACGGTTATTAGGTGTAATGACTTCGGTCACGGTGGCGTATGGTGTTTGTTTAACGATGAGGAACTTGTTTGGCTCTGTGGATTTAGAATTTCAATTTCGAACATTTTGTGCATTCTCAAGATTCAGAAGTTGTACTTGCAAAAAAGAAGGTGAGAGTGAATCGCAATGGAATACCTCTAAATAATCGTACATAAAAATAATTTGAACAGTTTGTGTTCAGGTTGCTATGGATGCATTATTCTTTCGTGGCTCAAGAATTACAAATATAATACACGTGAAGGTTGAAAATGTGCTTCATAGGTTTTCTGACATGAATGGCAAAATAGGTGGTTATTGCAAATTCATAACAAATAAATGATACCAAAAAAAAGCTACAAACTGTGAAGAACTGATTCTTCAGACACATTGTCAACCCAACAGCACAACATATACATGTATAATCACCACAGTTTCAAAGTGGACAGTAACTATCAGTGTCACCAATTCAGGATCTGACCAAAAGTGAGTTATAGCATTGAATAATGCCCAAAAATATGTTTTTGCCAAAAACTTTGATGTAGCAGTGACGTAGATGTTTGACCTTTTTAATCATTTCACCATGTTATCCAATTGGACATGTGTTTGTAATGTTGTCTTACAGTAATTCATGCATTTATTCTGACTTTATGGCCACAAACATGTTTTGTGAGGTCACAGTGACCTTTTGCCACTGTAGTCTAATCAGTACATCTTTGAGTCCAAGTGGACATTTGTGCCAAAGGGAAAGAAATTCCCTACATGTGTTCCTGAGATATTGCATCCTTGACCTTGACATTTTAACTTTATGGATGGCAGACGTGCGAACATAAGGACAGTCGGACAACTGTTCAATATTGAATTGAATTGAATTTTATTTTTTTTTATTTTGTTTTTGTTTTATGCTACCGCCAAAGCCAGAGGCATTATAGGAGGCAGTTTTTTGGTTGTCTGTTGTCCCGTACTCATGAATGCAATATCTCAAGAATGCCTTAAGGCACTGTCACTTGGTCCCATTGAACAACTGATTAGATTTTGGGGGTCAAAGATCAACATCATTGTGGCCTCATGTGGACTAACATCATGCTTCAGGATATCACGGTATTTTTAGGAAAGCCTCGAGGGAATTTTTCTCAACTTTGGCAAAAATGCTCACTTGGACTCAAAGATAAACAGAATTGATGTTGAAGGTCAAATGTTGAAGGTCACTGTGACCAAACATCTGTCCACTTCTTGAGAATGTGATAACTCAAGAGAAGCCCTAAGGTGTAAAGGGTAGCTAATCTACCTCAGCACACAGCTTCCATTCGCAGCAACTACAACAACAACAGGAACAACAAAATTCACAGAAATTAAACAGGGCTTGCTATTTTTGTCCATATAGTAAAACTGAAAATGTCAGTCAGATTGAGGTTATCACTGAATTTTAGTCAAATATGCAGGGCCTTAATAGTATTAAGGCTGCAATATATCTCAGGTGGGACTTGAAGAAAGGTCATTTTAAGGCGATTTGTTTGGTAGCTGTTATGAAACCTCATAATACGTAAGTGCAAACCTTTTGTGGGTCACTTGAATAAATCAGGTCCAAATTTGCCTGCAACAGGACCACTTTTCACATATGTGCAGCACTACGACAATTTTTTTTAAAGTTGTAATTAAACAAAAGTGTTATTTTAATAGAACAATTAAGCCTGCCCTTACTTCATCAAAGCTTTCTGATCACTTCTTCACAGCATGTATTTTAACTTGGCAGGACTTTATGATTAACCCTGCTGAGTACCTTACATGTTCAACACTGTACTGATACACTACAATAAAGGTCTATACATGTTTCAGCCTTCAGCTGAATGTCTGTTTCAAGAAAAATAATTTAACATCAAAAATATGGTACACAGTTTAAAAAGTGGCAGATTGATCTTTAAATGATAACAAAATGCCCAAATTTTAATTATTTTGAAGCTAAAACTATTTTGTAATTTGTCTTGATTTCAAGGGATTTCCTTTACTATTGATATACAGTGGGATATACGTATTAGGACTCAAATCTTCATCTAAAACAACAGAGGCAGAAAAACAGAGTGTTTTGTAGTGAGTTCAGCTTGTCTGTACATGCTGCGGTGGCAATAATGTTTTTTTCTCAGCAGGATGTCAACCATGTAACAGCTGATGGAGGAATTTGTCATATGTGACACCATCTTACTATCGTGGACACGGTCCACTAAGATAGATTTGTCTCTCCACCACAGCAGAGAGTCACCAGAGAAAGAATTCCACAAAATGTATTTTTTCCATCTCTGCTGTGATTACTACCTGAACAAAAAGAAACCATCAGCTTCATTTTTCCACTTGACTCAGTATCAGGCCTGTTGGTTATTGGATTTCTCTGATCATTGCTTTAGTTAGCGAGACTGATCATTTTCACTACCCAGGTCATATTTTGGAAAATTGTGTAACCAAAATTTGTGTGAGGCTGTCAAGCTTTGAAGGTTTTTTTTGTTTTAAACTGAGGCAGGGGGCTCAGCTAAGGTTTGAGGTTTCTAACAATGTGACGCTGTGGCCTTCAGCAGCTTTTGTACTGATCCTTTTACTTTTTCAATAAGCTTCCATTTGCCACACATTCATGTTTCTCTTTTTGACTGTATGAGTTACTTGCTTGAGTCCATTAAAGATCTCCACATATCAGGTTTTAAACCAGACTGAGGAGTGGGCTCTTATCTTTACCACTAGATGGTCAGTGGCTATTTTAGATGCTTTCAATGCTCAAAAATGTGGGGCAAGTATTGTAATGCATAACAAAGTGATAGCTGACACTCCCTGTTCCAGTCTTTACGAGTATGAAAAACAAAAAGAAATGTGAATCAGCTTGTGTTGATGCCTTCAACTTTTCAAACGTATCAAACAAACAATCTGAGTCTGCTTGTGGCCAGGAGTCACACTGAATATGAGGTGTACAGAATACTGAAACCAAAGAGGAATTTGTCTCATGTCCTCATATGACACATTTTTGAGTGCCAGAAAAAGCACACAAGCAGACAAACATCCTTTTAATTCTGAAACTTTTTTCTTCTGTTGACATAGTTTTCAGGAACCTTACACAGAAGGGCCACCAAAGAGGCTGTTTCACATATTTGTCAGAGCTGCAGTGAGACCAAAATCCACCGTACTTACATGGTGAGCCAAAGCAGGGGGGCAGGACATATCAAGAGTAGGGTCTTTTCAGGCAGGAGTGAGCATGGCTGACAGGCTACCAGCAGCAGTCACACAGTCAATCATCTAGTGTTCTGTCAAACATTTTACGTATTGATTGGACTGAGTAGAATCACTATTATTTGTCACCTGTTTGTTTTGATATTTAACTTTTTAATACAGCATAGAGCAATCAGAAAACGCAGGTGAATAGGTCATCTTTCAGACCTTCAGTTGAACATATTAAAAGCAGCTTAATATGAAATGCATACGTTGGTAAATTGGGCCTACATTTGCTTAGTTAAACTTTAATTCATCAGTGTCACAGTCTATGTTTACTACGACAGTATTTACTTTTTCCAGAAAAAAAAAAATCAATCGTTCTGTTCTGGGATCATTTTCACAGACATTCATCCCTGGTGAATCCTTGGTGACGTAATGACTTTTCCTCGAGTCCCTCTCATCCAGCGAAATATCCTGGGGTGCCACCAAAATGTGTACAGACATTCATGGTGGATAATTTATAACTTCAGGGATCCTCTAACTTTTCCAACATTTTAATTTTGTCCAGTAATTTGATAAAAGCTTCCACTGTAATATTCCACAAATCCATGTTAGTATGTTGACATTAGCATTTAGCTCAAAGCAATCTTGTGCCTCAGTATAGCTACTGGCATTGCTGTAGACCCTCAGCCTTATTTACAGGTTTGTGATCAGTGTGATAGTGTTGGCAGACACTCATTTACGAATCTGTCTCTATTGGCCACATCTGTTGGAGACTCGAGTCCCTGTAAATGTTTATCATACCAAGATTTATTTCAGTTTATGCATGTGAAATGTGAGCGATATAGGCATTACAACAAAAGTCTTGTACAAAAGAGTGATACAACTCTGGTTCTTGATTACCATGGGTAACAAAAATATACATGCAAATGTTTCGTTCTCGCTTCCATTTTTCACGAGTTGAATTAAAAGATCTAAGACTTGCACAAAATATCTATTTCATTAAAATTTTGTTCACAAATATGTTACCATGAGTGTTAGTGAGCACATTACCATTGCCGAGATAATCCATCCATCTGACAGGTGTGGCACATCAAGATACTAATTAAACAGCGTGATTATTGCGCAGGTGTGCCTTGGACCGGTCACAATAAAAGGCCATTCTAAAATATTCAGTATTCTCATGCAACACATGCCACAGATGTCCCAAGTTTTGAGGGAGTGTGCAATTGGCATGATGACTGCGGGAATGTCCAACATTTTACTACCATAAACCGTCTCCAACATAATTTCAGAGAATTCGGTATTATATCCAACCAACCCAACGACCACAAAACACGTAACCACAGCAGCCCAGGATCACCACACCTGCAAGATGGTCTGAGACCAACCACCTAGACAGCGGTGGAGTTATAGTATGGGCAGCATAAGGTACAAACAACAAACACGGGTGCTTTTTTTTTATGGCAATTCAAATGTATGCGGAGACCCATCATCGTGCCATTCGTCCTCTGCCATCACCTCATATTGCAGCATGATAATGAACAGCCATTTGTGGCAAGGATTTGTGCAGAATGCCTGGGAGCTGAAAACATCCCAGTTCTTGCTTACTCACCAGAATGTTGCTAATTGAGCATGTTGGTATGCTTTAGATCGCCGTATATGACAGTTGTTCCAATTTCTGCCAATATCTAACAAATTCGCTCAGCCATTAAAGAGGAGTAGAACAGCATTCCACGGCACATTTTAGAGTGGCCTTTTATGTGACCAGTCAAAAGCACACCTGTGGAATAACCCTGCTGTTTAATTAACACTGATAATCCCTCCACCTGTCAAGTGGACAGGCAAAATTACAGTGCTCACTTACATGGATTTGAACACATTTGTGAATGAAATTTGGTAGAAATAAACCTTTCATGTGCACCGAAGAATTTTGAGAACAAAATTGTTCCATTGATGTTTTTTTTAGGTGTAGTTAAAGATGTTAAAAACATCTCCAGTGAAAACAGAGGGTAAGACAACTGAGCTGTGATTGGGGCGTGGGTGAGTTAGTCACGATAGGTGCACGGGGAGAATGAGTGTGCATCTCGGTGTAGGTACATTCTCAAAGCTTTTTATACGATTTATGAAAATACTCCTTTTTTCCTCGTAATTGTATAAGTAAATTGCAGTGTTTGCCATTTATAGTTTTCAATTTAATCTTTGGTTTTTAACCTTGTAATATGCTATATGTGTCGTTGTTTTTTTGTGAGGTTTCCATGGTGGGCTACAGAATCACCTTCAGCCAAATCACATCCTAATCAAATGAAACATGTCAGCGAGGTTCTTCAGTAAGGGCCTCCAGCTGTACGTGTGTGCGATGAAGAGAATCCTTGTTCAGTCTGATGTTATTGACCACCTGCTGCCTCTGTGTCTCTCCCAGGCCTGAGAGTCAGTGAGACATGTCAACCCTACGCTTTGGACAGCATCTCATCAAGGCTTCAGCTGTGTTTCTGCAGACGGAGCTGTCCTTCGCTCTGGTCAACAGGAAGCCTGTGGTGCCAGGACGTATCTTTTCATTACTTACAGGTGAGAGGTGGGCCTGCTGAGCTTATACCATTGTCTGTGGGCTGCAGTGCATGTACGTATTTTAACACATGTCAGACCCTCTGAGTCTCGGGATGTGCTGTCGCTTTGTTGCTTTTATGCATTCGTTTGGTCAGACATTTTTGGACAGGTGAGGGGACATAATGCTCGGATTTCTTTCTTTTTTTTGATCTTCAAGAGTATCTGCTTTTACAATTCAAAGTAAAAAAAAAAAAAAAGGGAACATGACATGCCCCATGATCCCAAAAGCAAACTTATATGTTTAATATAGGTACCATGTCTTGTATCAAAATCATTTTGAAAAAGAGTTTTTCAACCTCTGACTCAGGATCTCTGCATGGTATCAGCTGATAGACATGCACAACATTTAAGAGTAATATGGTAATACTTGTTTGACCAATTTAAATAAAAAAGAAACAAATACATTAAGGTATGGGAATGCTTGATCATTATCTGGGATGTACCATGTAAAATGAGGGACAAACATTCCTTTCCAAACCATAAAAAAAACAAACACGTTACTGATGTTTTAATCTGTGTTGAAAATGTCTAATACAAACTAAATATGCTATTAATTGCTGAAGTTTACGTTTTAAGTTGATCCTATTTTGCAAGTTTCACGATACCCTCACTCATTCAGTAGTTAAAGCCTTTTAACCATGTGAGATGGTGACAAGGCGAGAACCCAATTGCAGGACACTGGTGACCAGAGGTAGGAGCAACACGTTGTACTTTACCTGTGGGAGGCTGGTCAAATTAAAGAGACCAGGCAGGCAAGCTAAATATGATGCTCGGCAAAGGCAGAGTCCAAAGTCCAAGCGACAAACCACATGGGGCAGCCAGAGGCAGAGCCCAGATTCCAAGCTTTGTCAAAAGCTGACAAGAAAACTGACTTGGATATAGATAACTTGGAAAACTAAGAATTAAGCGGGACAGAGACACCAATCTGGCTCTGAGAAGTGGGAGGCTAGGGGTGCGCTGGAATAGTCAACTTTGCTTAGGAAGGATCCTGAGTGAAATGGCCCAGGAGTATACTGTGTAAGTGCAAGCCATATCTAGAGCTGTTTGAATTCTCAAAATGCTCAGGACAGGGGCTTCGATGCTTCCTGTCGCATCTACTTTAGCAGAGGATACACCAGACCATTCTTTATGAAAGGGAAGGAGTTAACTCCATCCCACAATTCCTTGCAGCAGCAACATTTAATGCGACACATCACTAGGCCGCTCACGAATGATGATGTGTACCGTAGCAGATTTGTAAGACGAAAACGCGATGCCTATCTTGAATGAATTGGACAATTGTTTTTTATTCAATCTTATTATTAAAATGTGTGTCGATAAATGTGATTGGACAGGAGGAGGAGCATAAGCAGCCACCTCATAACCCCGATCAACTATAAATGTGAGAGAGGATATTTTTTCAGAACAAGAACCTTTAGTTGCCAGTGTCACACACAGACCTCTTCAAATTCACTGAACGTGTTTCACATATGTCGAGGTTAGCCTCATTCAGTTTGTTTGAATTTCACAAAGATACAAACTGAAATGTCCATAAAAGTACAAGTTTACTGCAATTAGGAGTCTTTAAAATATTTAATTAATGAGACCTGAAGGTTAGTTTGTTGCTTCCAGCTTTTTGTAGGAGTCTTTCCTCTGAGTTTATTAAATACCTGCAGCATCAACAAGCAGCAGAATCCATATTAGCGTCTCCAATGAGAGAGAGCAGCGCACATTAATGCACAACAGCAGTAACTTCATTAAAAAATAGCTATGCCCGACATGGAGACCAGATCGATCTGGATCTAGCAACAAATTACAATGTTTGGCCTCATTTTCTTAATCTTCTTCCCTTCAGACAGGTGAGCTTTCACACAGTCAGGGTTTTTAAGCTGCAGTTAAATCATCCTCGTAAACTCTCCGGTTGAGGTTTAGTATTGATCTCTGTCACAGCTGTTGGAATATTTTTGTATTTCCTTGGAAGTAATGATCTGATCTGTTTACTTAAATCAAACATATTTTAAAGTAAAACGTAAAGTGTTTTATTACAGACAGTTCTCAGTCTCACATCAGGTATTTGCTGTATAAGATTTTGAAAAGAGATGTACTCCCATAACTAACGTAACCTCCCTAATCAATCATGTATCCTCACTCAGCAAAATGTGGAAATACGTAGCCTGCATGAACCAACTAAGAACGCACAGAGATTTTGGCTCAATGAAGGACAACGAGAACAAAAATTCTAGGACCGGCACTGAAATAAATAGTCAAAGACAAGTAGTTGGGAGAGGAATTGTTTTGACATTTGACTGCACCCTCGGAGTATAGATACTCAGGCAAGTGAATGCAGGTGGGCTGATTGGGGAAATTGGACCAGTGGAGGAGGGTGTGGCATACAGAATGACTTGTGGGCAGAACTGTGACAAATGATTTATATCAAAGCAGAGATGTATGCTTTTACTACAAGCTGAAAGGGTTTAAATGTATTTTTAGCTTCTAAAATTAAAAGCATATATCCAAGTGTAAAAAGTTACATGCTTTTAAAACAACATTGATACATATGATTTAAAGTTTTTGTGAATGTCAGAAGTGTCACCAGGTTTTTTTTGCACAGCACAAAGCTAGTCAGCAGATCAGCCAGTTTTAAAGATCTTAATTAACGCATCTTGTGAGAAAATTATTGTTATGATTTTAAACTGAAGACAGGATCCTGGGCCAGCTATGGTTGAGAAACCCTGTTTCAAATGAACATGTCAGTGGCTGAATGCCTGAGCAGCTGTTCAGGAAGCAGCGTGATATACAGGAGGATGGTCATTGTACATGAAGCCCTCCCATGGTTGTCAAGGTGATCTTGGCTTCGTGTTGTTGTTTTTCAACCTGCCAGCACTTTACTTATAATAACTTCCTTCCTGTACATTATCTTTCAGCTATTATATTATACCTTAATAGCAAATGTATTGGGGGAGTTTCTGCAGCGGTTTTACCTGATGTCTCTATTGTATGTAAACAATTTTTTTTTAAATACAGGTTCAGAATAACCATCTTTATCACAGAACAGGTAAGTACTAATGTGGTGAATCGCCGAATGGTGATGTTAAAATGATCCTGTTTCTTTACGAGCCCTTATGTAGCATCCCATAATATAGGAAAATAACCAAACTGTTGGCTGTGCGTGTGAGCCAAGGTCTGGGAGCAGCAAGCGTTAAATGCGTGGCACTACAGTATGTGCGGGCTGTTTGTAAAAGTGGAGACTGAATAGCGGAGGATGTTATCTCTGTTCGGTTTGTCACAACAGAACATGACAACTGTTGCTGCCGTTTCCTCCCACACACCTTTCTCGGTGGCAGGACTGTGTGCGCTTGCATTATTTTTTAAACGCATGTATCGTTTGACTGCCGTCGATCTCTATGGATGGAAATGTCAGGAACCTCTGAACACACCCAACATCAGAGCTGGGTTTGGTTAGGTGTTGTTAGCGTGGTACAACCATGCGCATGCTGCCTGGATGGTGTGCAGAAACGGCACGTGGTCTGGGAAAAGTGGGAAGAAGTTTTGTTTCTGAGTTTGAGTCAATTGTCCTTATTCTGCAAAAGAGGTATACATGGGCTTTGACCACAAAATGTTTACAGTGAACAATGTTTGGCATGTCCTGCTGAGATTGTCGACACCCGAGCCGGTAAATATAGGGAGCAAAAACTGAGCAAAAGCAGCAGATGGTACTGCACTAAAGCTGTGGTGTACTATTTTGTTTTTGTTTCCTTTGTCTTTTAAAGTAAGTGACGTTATTGAGCACAAATTCCAATGTTCCTCCTGGTGGTATTTGCTTGCCACCACTTCCATCAAGGGAGTCCTGTGGGAATGGATGGGGGCTTCAAGAGGTGCTGGCAGTTGTGGACATTACGCGCGTCAGGAGAACCGCGTAGGTGTCGTAGGGAGAGCAGAGCAGGGCGAGGGGCTGCATCATGCCTCAGTTGACGTCAGAACATTTAAATGACACCCGCTGTCCATTCTCCATTACCAATGTAGAAAACATGCAGTGTTGTATTAGGCAGTGTCCCTGACTGTGATCTGCAGCACAATCAGTCTCCGTCTTTGACAGTCAATATCTGTCTCATTGTTTCTCTCTGACTTGACTTGAACATTCACTGCTCAGTGGAGCACTTCCTAAAGCCTCTTGTTGTTGCCTGGCAACAGCTGCTGTCTTTGCTGAAGTGAACCTGTTCTTCATATAAAGGCCATATAAGCAGCTGTTTACCATACGCACGCTCGGAGAGGAGAGGCAATTGTTGGAGGTTATGGAGGCCTGTCACTGTGCAGGATTGTTTTGAGTCTGTTTGGATGATCATTGTGTTTTCATACTCCATCACAAAAGAGATGTTTGGTTTACCTTTAAATCGGTACGGGCATCTTGAAGCGGGAAGAGGAAGAAGTCATGAATACCTGTCCAATCTACACGTACCTCTCCTTTTTTGTAAGAAGAAAAATGCAGAACAAACAAACAACCTTTTGTGTATTTATCATTGTTTTCAACCAGTCAGAGCAAAAAAAGAAAGGAAAAAAATAAATACAAATTTGCATGGCTGATTTGTTTGAATAATGGTGCTTATTTTCCTTGGGGAATGATAATCAAGTTTCCGGTAAACTTCACAAGTCCTGTTATCGCCTCGCACAACTCCTCAAAGCTAAAATTGACTAAAGACCAGGCAGACTTATGTCTGCTCTCCTATCTATAGAATTTTTTGCCTCGACTTTAAAATAATTTTATAGGTCTCTAACCTTATCTTAATCAGGTTTCAGCTATTGGTGGGGGTGACGTAATGTCATCGGGTTTCCCATAAAATTGAGTCAGATTCACCGCTCGCTCCGAACTAGCAGGAGGGCAAAAATCTGAACTTCAGGTCTCCTAATGGCAGTTCACAAACCAATGAGTGATGTCAATGTTGTTGATGCAGGCCCAGCATGGGTATTTAGTCCCACCCTCAGGTTGGGAAATTCTATCACCATCCTAAGAATAAAAAAAAAAAACAAGCATCCTATACACCTCCAATCCGAGGTTATATGTCACTGTTATAATTGAATCAAATTTCTCTTTGATTTTCAGTCTTTATTCTAGAGCTACAGAAAATAACGTACTGTGCCTTCCATCATCGTGTCTGTGTCTGTCTCACAGATCTAAGCTCGTCTGTGCTGTTAATTGGGAGGTGTGGCTACGCTCTCAGTTTACCGTCACTTGAAGAAATAGAAAAAAGAGACACAAATAGATTAGATATCACAGTGCATATTGATACATACAGTATACTGTCGGTGCTATATTATGCATGTGACAGGAGCTTCAGTTAAAAAGAAAGAAGAGTCTCATAAAAGACGTTACTCAGTCTAAGTTGTCAAAAACTATATACCTGCAAAGTATCAGCTTGTGTTTATTTCGTCCTTACACCATTGAGCAAACAGGTACTCAAGCAGTCATCAAATTAATCATCTAAATAACTACTTAAATTAGAATACAAAAGTATCTACTTTAAAAACTATGAGTTGAGGGTAATTTACAGAGTAAACAAAAAATAATCTTCCCCTCCACCTGTCCTGTCAATGAGCATCAACGCCCACCGCTGCTGATTGGCTGCAATAGTGTTGTCTGGCTCGATTCAAGCCACTTTCTTTGTTACCGGGGATTCATAAAAATAATTATTTCTGAACATTATGTGTCAAAAGGTATATTGGATCAGAATTGCTGATTCCACCTTTAAATATGCTAGTAATTTAAGGAATCCTTTTTCAAATTACATTGCGTGCATGTTGTCTTCTCTACTATATTATGATTTGGCAAATGAATCTCGATCATGTGTAATATTCAGTCAATAGCGTGACTGTCCCAAAAGTCTCAGTTCCCATAACAAAGCCACAACTCAGGGGTGACCCCATACAATAAGAAGATTCAAACAAAATATCAGATGACTCATAGGGCCAATTAGAGGTTAACGATGTGACATTTCATCATTGATTACAGATTAACTACAGGTGTTTCTAGTTTTTACTTATTTATTCAAATCTCACACTGAAGCTTCATCTTAAAGAAACAGAAGGTAAAATAGATACCTATGTCAGAGACCGAACTAAGGGGCTGCATTAAGGGCCAGTATAAAATACAATGCCAGCAGAACCCCAGAGTAAAACTATAAACCTGGAAATGTGCATGGCATGGGCCCTTTAAAATAATGGATAATATTGAAGAGTGCAATGTAACAGTATGATTTTTTTGTTGAGTAAGAGTGAAAATCATGCTACAAAAGTATCCTGTGTATCTGTGACATAGCATGTGACTAATTCCTCTTTTATTTTTTTTATTTTTATTGAATGCTGACTAAACACGTGAACACAGCAATGCTTTCAATTTATTCAATTCCTTGGCCATTTAAATGTTAGCCAGGTTTCTAATCAGCCTTTTGAATGTGTAGCCTACATTTAAGAGACTTTATGGTTTAGAAAATGACACATCTCTACTAAATCCAAAGTCTGACTTAACCTGAAGCTGACACTAAGAATCTCTACGAATCTAAATGATTACGTTTTCACCACTGAACATTTAATTATTAAACTCAGACACTTCTTTCAGAAAGGCTGTACTGTCTTCTCCTGTCCTCAGCAGTTTACTAGAATTCCACACACCCAACCGAAGGAAAACAAAAAAAAAAAAAAAAGGGAGGAATGATACTTACTTTGTCACTAATCAGTATCATAATTAAAATAAGCGAGCTGCATTTCCCAAATACAAAAAGGGGCAGCAGAACAACACATTACTGATGTGCATCATGTATACACTGGTTTACAGTAGTGATGTGACTGCAGTGTATGTAAAAATGTTCTCTGTTTACGGGATCTGATTTCTATGACTAACCTGATGTTTTGAGTTCATGTAAATGCCCTGAATGTTCATCATCAGCTTCACTGCTACATCTGCTCTGCTGTACGAAACAGTGGAAGACAAAATGTCTTGCTGAGTAACACACTGCTTTGACTGATTCGAGCACTGTTTGGTTAACCTCTAAGCTGTAAAATCACAGACTGAATATGGGCTGTAGAAACAAACTCACTTTCAGATAACATTTTAAACAGACACAGACAAACCACAATATGTGAGATTTTAGAAAAAAAACCCGTCCCAATGTTTTGGGATGTAATTAGTATTGAAATCAAAAATGTGAAGTTTCATTTTACATTTTACCTGTCCATGTAGCCTTGTGCCAGTAATGCAATCATAGAATATTGTTTGAATACTATAAATATCCTCACTATTACGGATTCTTGATTGTTTCATTTGCATAGAAATATAGATGGTGCATCATTTGTGTGCATATTTGAGACGAAAGATTAAACAAATAAATGAATAAATAAAATGTATATCATCAACAAGCAAGTTGAATTAAACCAGCGGCATTTATTTACAATATGCAAGTGGGTATGTAAATGTGCTGATGTACGAGGGCTACAATAATTTAAATTCTCTGTGCAATGATTATGGGAATTTTACCACACTGATATTTTGTTAGCAGGAAATCAATCAAAATTATCAATTTTATTTCTTTTTTTTTTTACTGTCTTTTGAAATGGACATTGTTATAGAAATAACCGGTGTCCTTAAGTTTGCACAGAATATTCATGATATGAGTTTATGGTGACTCTTGTTGTGCGTCCATCAGTTTAATATTAACATTGGTTGTCAATTCTATACACCAAATATCCTAATCTGAGTAGCAGACTTTCATTTAATATACTGAACACGAACACACATATATGCATCAGATAAGCTTCCCTTACCACCCGGTGATTCCCAAGCTGTGGTAGGTGAAGCCCATCCTGGTAGTAATCAAAGAGCCTTCCTGAAAGCAGTGGTGTAGTCTACATTATTCACAGGTATGCGCCGTATACTCACTAAGAAAGCACCACGATTCCCCACTTAAAAATGACCACGGATATGTAACAGTTTTGTGACAGAACTTTCACTCTTGTGATTTTGTACTACTGACTGAGCTGCCAACTCTCACCCTTTCGGTGTGGGACACAGATTTTAGTCTCTTTCTGTGTTCCAATTGGCATACTTAAGTACTAACACTCACTATTTTGAGTGCATAAGCATGTTCACACTAACGAGTCTTGAAACATCCAGTGCGCTACATGTACCTGGATAATGCACTCAAAATGGTCCCACATTTTTTTTTGTAAAATGCTGAAACAACTTTTAACTCTCAACTGCTGCCATCTTGGCTATGTAGCGGGAAGGCAGGAAGCACTGATGTAAAGAATTATCAAAGCAAGGCGTGTAAGGAAGCTGCAGTTGCAGAACGCTGCACAAAATGGTTTATTTTTCACTAAGTAGAACTATACTGCTGCTGGATTGAAGCCATCATTGTGTTTATTGAGTGTGTGAACCAGAGGGCAAGAAAACAATTTAATATCTAGATAAAATAATTAAAGCCGGCACATACTGTATTTTGGCGGGTGATGCATTCACAGGCTATGGTTATTTCTGGTAAGTGCAGAACGAAAGTGTGTTTGAAACAAGAGTACCCTGTTGACTTTAATAAGTAGTAATACACAAGTACGACTTCTAACATGTAAGAGCACTATTTGTTAGTGTACTAAGGGAAGTATGTCATTTGGAACACAGTGTCCGTCTCATGATTACTGGCTTCCCAAACTAATCTCATGCCACACAGAAGGATGCTTCAAAGTCCCTCCTTTTTTATCCAGCTATAAATGTTAAACATGATCTGCACTCAGGACATCTAAACATCAGGCTTGTCCGTCATTTTACCACCAGTGTTGCTCCATAAACATTTTAGAGATGCCTTTATTGGAAAAAGTATGCCTATTATTTTGTTAAGGGTAAACCTTCCCCTCAAATACACCGCAGCAGGAAGGTTACAACTATTTTCTGGGACAGGGTGCAGTAAATTGGGGCACTCATTATAGACAACGTCTATGCACCACAGCATCTATTCTATTCTATTATTATTATTATTATTTTTTTTTAAAGAACCTGCTCATCCAAATGAACCTACTATTAAAAAAAATAACTTTTAATAATTTAAATCAATATTAATCTTCTATCAGTCTAGTCTGATTAATAAACATATTCTTCGTGTTTGAAACAGCAGCCTTATCGTGTTGTTATTTAGCCTTTTTGAGGCAGTGGGAAGTATTATTTGGGAAATTTGCTTTAGTACATAATGGAATATGCTGTGACATGTTTGCAAATCTCTACTATACAAGACCCTCAGGGAAAATAACCAAACCTTCTGTGCAGCTTTGTTTTATCAGTCTAACAGTTAAATGTAGTCTAGGGTGAGTTCAATTAGGTTCTCCCTTATTGATTAAAACATTTTATTGGAGGGAATATAAAACACTTCAAAGACAGAACCTTTAATAAAGAATTGTAAAGAAAACATGCTTGTTTGTGGCTCACAGGATGTTAACTCCTCAGGCCCACTTACCGAGCCTGTAAGTGCTAGGTAACAAATGGATGGCTGCTGGACGTCATCCTTTTTATGCTACATTACATTAAGTAACATTACATTTAGCTGACGCTTTTATCTAAAGAGACTTACAATAAGTGCATTACAACCATGAGGGTACAGACTCAGAACAACAAGAATCAAGAAAATACAATTTTCTTCAAGTAAGCCGAACTACAAAGTGCTATCAGTAAGTGCCATTTTAAGCGCTACTAAAGTGCTACTTATTCAAGGTAAAGTCGGAAGAGGTGTGTTATTAGTTTGTACCGGAAGATGTACAGACTTCCTGCTGTCCTGATGTCGTTGGGGAGCTCATTCCACCATTTAGGAGCCAGGACAGCAAACACGTGATTTAGCTCGCAGTGAGGGAGCGACCAGCCGAAGCCGATGCAGAGCGGAGTGAACGGGCTCGGGTGTAAGGTTTGACCATGTCCTGGATGTAGACTGGACCCGATCTGTTCGCAGCACGGGACGCCAGGACCAATGTTTTGAAACGGATGCGGGCAGCTACCGGTTATCAGTGAAGGGAGCGGAGTAGTGGGAGTGAATTTCGGGAGGTTAAAGACCAGTCGAGCTGCGGCGTTCTGGACGAGCTGCAGAGGACAGGTGGCACTAACAGGTGGACCTGCAAAGAGGGAGTTACAGTAGTCCAGACGCAAGATAACCAGAGCCTGGACCAGAGCCTGGACCAGAGCCTGGACCAGAACCTGGACCAGAGCCTGGACCAGAACCTGCGCCGCCTTCTGAGTGAGAAGGGGACGTATTCTCCTGATGTTGTGCAGCATGTATCTACAGGAACGTGTTGTTGCAGTGATGTTGGCAGTCAGGGAGAGTTGACTGTCGAGTGTCACGCCGAGGTTCCTAGCAGTCAGGGTCGGGGATAACACGGAGTTGTCAAAGGCTACCATTGAAGCACATGAAATGGGAACCTATGAAAAGATAATCTATTTTTACATTGATGTCCTGGAGAAATATCCCTGCTTTGTAAAGGTTACAGTCAGTCAGAGAAATTGATTACAAGCTGTATCAGAACAACATGCCTACTGGTCGAATCTCCTGTAAAAAAAAAAAAAAAAGTTCTGCTCTGAGCTCCTGACAGTCTGATACGGTCAACAACATACATATTTATTTGGATTAGGAATCTTATTTGCCAAATAATTCATTAGACCAATAGATGATTCCTTACGCATAATAATTGTATGACAAATATATATTTAGTAGTCTTGCAAGGTTGCCAGTGGAGGGTGGGAAAAGCTGGCAATTAGCAAAGACAAAAAAGCTGTAACCCATTAGCTAACAATCTAATTACGCAAAGTAGCAGTGACTCAGGCAGGGATTCGCAGTGCTCCGACACCCCCACCTCCCTTCCCCTTGAATAGCCCCTTAGGTGTCTTTGTAGTGCTGTGATGGCAAAATGTGGGGATGTGAGAAGTCATTTACCCCTCATCTATTCAGACATACATCTCTAACATGCCATTCTTAAACAGGTAAATCCAAATATTAATAAAAAAAAAAAAAAGAAAGAAAAAGACGTGTTTTATTACACACTGCTTTTACTATTAGCCGGGGTTTAACAAACTAGATTCTCCCTCGAGGCCCGGGACACAGCGCGCGCTACTCGTCACACGCTTGCGCGGCTGCGGCGGCCAGCGTGTGTCCACACCGGCTGCGTGTCAGCAGCGGTCTTTGATAATGGCGATTTCATTTTTTTTTTTTTTTTTTTAACATCCGGAAAGTAATTGGTTGGAGCCCAAAAAAAAAGCAGGCACGTCATTTTGGTTCACCCTCGTTCAGAGCGCGACACACAGACACGCATTGGCGCTTGCACTGACAAGAAAGGGCGGCGCGAGACAGGAAGAGGGCCGGGAATATGCTGCTCTTTATCCGGCAGAGGGTCGCCGCGACATAATCAGAGCCTACGCTGGCTTTCTGCTGTGATTCTATAGTGTACATGTGATCATGGATCTTTTTTTTTTTTTTATCAAGTATCAGGTCTATTCTCTCGATAACGCACCGCACATGTGAGGCACAAGGCGCAATGTGAGATGTGCCTCTCACACCGGCACCGTGGCTGCTCTAATTTCTTAACGTGGGCGCCGAAAATGAAAACACGCCACGCGGCAACACGCTTTGCATCCAAGTGTGTCTCGGGCCTAGGACACCAGCAGGAGTCCCTGTGCTTGCCTCTGCACTGTTAGATTTGACTATATATCATAAAGATGGCATGAGTGTTAAAAACGTGATTTCATTAGCCCATCTTCCCATAACAAACAAACCTACTGATTGTTTTTGCAAACAGATTATTATGTAGTTATTTTTCAGTTTGATAACACCCTTCAGGGCACCGTCATGATGGGAGCAAAGGAGGAAGCCAGTTGATATATTTATACAGACACGAAGCCAGAATAAAATGGATGGATGGGTCGAAAGAACAGTGTACTCTAACACAGCAGACCGCAGTTGGTTTTCTGTTTTTAACTAAAAGTTAACATTTATTTAAACCTCAACCTCAACTGCCTGTTTATTAATGTAACCATGACAACAAAGGATCATTTATTTGCCTTTTCAAACATTTTTGTAAGGTTAACATTTGGCTTTACTTCGTAAGACATGGTTTTGATGTGTTAAAATGTACTGCCATAAGGAATATCAGTTTTGTTTACTGTTGTTGTCATCACTCCAGAGCTCAGCAATTAGGCTGGTGGGTGAAGTCAGTGTTAATCAGCATTTTTTTTTTTTTTTTCATTCTTTAATATGTCTACTTCTGTTTCAGTGTACCAAGGTTTTGAAGGGAAAATAAAAAAAAAAATTATAGTTTCAACCCCGTGCTTATCTGTTTCCTTAACCGAGAGCATACAAACTGAAACGTGTGCAGCATTAGCATATTTGTGCAAGTGTGAAGGCACTGGGAGCATAATCTTAAGCATGTTTGTTCGGAAACAGAGTGAAGTGAATGGAAGTGTATCCTCCGATATTCTTCCAGTCTCCATCCCCTACGTCCCTCCGTCCGATCCCCTGTCCTCCTTCTCAGAAGGGAACAGAGGACTGATTATAGCACAGAATGAATGTGCCTATACCCTCAACTAAACCCCCACAATTTCACATCCTATGCACAGCCCAATGTGCATGGATCACTGGTGTTCGCATGCCAGCTACCCTTACAAACAAAATCAGGTCATCGGCTTCTTTGAGCTGCAGGAAATGCTGAGCCTTGACCTTTTTTTTCTTTCCTTTTTTTTTTTTTTTTTTCTTTTTTTTTTTGCTTCTTCTAATCTGGTGTGTTTACACCCATATATCTCCAGAGGGCTTTGTTTGTTGGCCAGTTGGGAGTCAGGGGGACATTTCGGCTGAGCCCCCGCAAAGCTGTCACAGCACACTTCCGTAGTCTGGACAGCAGGCGCAACAAAGGCCAGCATAGGATCAGGCCACAAGGCACAGGGCGGTGGTCAATCATGCATGCTCAGCAAAACAGACACTTAAAAAAAAATGAGAAATGTGGTTCGGCATGCACGTCCATTTAGGGGTCACCTACATTTCCTGCTTTGCCAGTTTTTAAGCCCTGGGTTAGATTTTCAGGCTACATACAATCTACCCTACCCATCTTGACTGGCTGAGTTTGCTGCCAAGATGCAGCCTGACAAGAACCTCGGCAGACACTACTAGAGGCTGAAATAAATTACCCACACTGTGTTCTAAATTAACTAAATAAAATCATTACCCTTATATGAATGAAAGTCTTGGCCATGGGAATAATAGTTTGACAAAATGTTTGTGACTCGGTGTCCTTTTTTTCCCCCATTTATTCCATAAAATTAGAATTGTTGACGCACCGATAAGTCTCTAGTTTTAACAGAAAAAAAAGCATCGTTGGAAGCCTGCTAAAATGCTAGTCCTTTTTCTTTTGTACGTTAAGCACTACATTCATACAACTCATCTCCGCTCACTTCCGGTGAAAAGTTTTCAATATATAGCTATGCAGACAGATACAGTATATGACACTGTAGATTGTTTGCCGGACCTTGCGAGTACTAAGACCGCCACTGAATTGGACCGATATGACGTCGTCAGTTCTTTTTTTGTCAAAACTTGCCCAGAACAACAAACGACATTCCAGGACTTTTTACAAGCAGAGCACTGACAATATCAGTATTTTGTGTGGTTTCCAAGGTAACTATAAATGCATGTAAATATTAGTTATTATTATAACTGTTTGGTTCAAGACCTTCAACTTCTGAAACTAAACCGACTCCCAGTAAAGTAGCCAAATAAACAACTTACCTTCATCATTACACATTTTTTGTCAATGCTGGTGAAGAAAAACATTTCTAAACATGTAGTTTTATGACAAGGACGTATAAATTGGACAGATTCACAACAACAACAATTAAAAGTTAATGTAGCCTTTTGCTTATGCCTTATGCCACACATATTTGCTTTGAAGATTTCATTCTCATCTGATAGATGACTTGACTTGGTGAATTATTTCTTCCTGTGTATCTTACACGATGTTTGCCTTTGATGTTTGACTTTTTCCACTCGTACATTTTTGATATGCAATGCATTATGGACACTATTTTGTTCTTTCTTCTCTGTAATCAATAACTCACACACCTCAATGGAGCTGAACTCCCATCTTTACAAAAACAACAATTTATCTGTGCCTGAAAGGTTTGGACTTTCTGAGGAGCATGGACATTGCTTAAAATAAGCAGCACCTTTGGATATTTATGTCTAACTTTTCTTTCATCTGTCATAATAAACATCTTGTGAATACACCCATCAAATGCTCAGACACATCAAATTGCACCCAAAATCATTATGCACCCCTTAACATTAAAAGGTTTGCCGCAGTTGGTTTTTTTAAGGACCATACATCACTATATGCAAGTGTTGTTTTAAAAAAATAAATAAAGATCATTCCCAGATGTAATATGATGATCATAACAATCAGTGGCATTTTAACATAAAAAAAACAGAAGGTTTGCCTTGTCCCATCTTCTTAATGAAAACTTTGCCTTTTTAAAATGATTTTTGTTTTTGCTTGCATTTGCTGAGCTGGCCCACAACCAAGGCAGGCTTATCCTGTATTATGTCAAGTCATGGAGGTGTTTTTTAACTAAATTCCCATATTGATGTAAATTGTAGCAGATGTTGAATGTAGCAAATTCACTGTTTATTTGTTTTTTGTTTGTTCTTGGATGTTTCTGAAATGGTCTGTGCAACCCCTCAAGTAAAGTAGAAATATCTGCCGCATTCGCGTTTATGACATGCTCTATGTACAGAGAGGAATCACCGCATTTGGCTAATATTCTCGAAAAGACGTTGTTTCTAATTGTGAGAAGTTGCTCCTGGGCAACGGTGAATTCTGCATTTAGGTAGGATTTATTATGCGTTGAATGCAAATAGAGTAATAGGACTGCAGATAACTTTGTGTCACAAACCTGTTCAGGCAGGTGAGTACAACAACTCACTGAGGGTTGAACTCTCTCCAGAGGAGACTGTCAACAACGACTGTATTGCCTGGCAACATAGCATTGTGTAGGTGTGGGGGTATGCACTGTGCAAAAAAAACTGCAAATACTTTGTGTTTGTGGGCTTCAGCCACACTGGAGTTTATGCTGATTGCACATCACATTAGTGATACTTTATTCTGTTGATTTGTAAGAAGTGGCAGTCTAAGTGGTGATGTAGCTCTTCTTACATGGTGTCAGACACCTTTGGTTAATTGTCTGAGTGTTGTCTTTTCTATGGTTTATTCTATTAAAGCTACACTGAGGTTGGAAGTGGCATGTTAACAAAATAGTTCTGTAAAGGTCTTTCTGTAGAAAGGTCTTCTTACATTTACCACTTCTATTGTATAATCTTTTTCTTTAACACTCAGAGTTTAACTCACCAACTTTTTTTTACATTTTTACACAATATTTTACTTTTATTTGTAAACAAATTATTGAACATAATTGAAATGTGATTTAAGTAAAATGTTTTACTGTGCTTTGAATCCCTGATTTTGTGTAATAAGCAAGACTACAATGTCTCGTGAATTCAGTATTATTTCCGACATGTTTAACTGTCTAAGCATTTTTTTTTATCAACATTTAATATAAGTAATCCAATTAATATTTGCCCTGTTTGGCTGCAATGCAAACAGATTCACCCCTTTTTCTTCTTTTGTAGCATTCCTGACAAAGGAGCTACTCAACATAGTTCCCCAACTGGGTTAGTAATAAATAACTTTGGGTAATGTATTCAGAAAACTCAGTTTGTTACTGTACCACCAGTAACAATGGCTGTTACCAAATCATCTGACGAATTACAACGTAAATGCTGGAGTTTACTCTTCGTACAAAATCAGTCACATGATAGGAGGAGGACAATGGGACTATAGCAGAGAACTCTGTGTAAGTGTCTCATTGACTCTTGTTAATTTAATAATTCTCATGTCATAGATTTTAGCATTGCACACTTCAAATGCTTTGATAGAAATGTGAATTCCTGTTTGATGCGAGACTGTGGTCTTCCTTTCGGTTAAATAATGAGGCCCAGTTTTTAGATAAATGTATTCTAATTGAGAGAGGCTGAATGAGTGTCAAGAAATGTATTGAATGCATTCACACGCCTCAGATTAATAACCCATTCCACTTTGAAGAGCATTTTAGGACAGTTTAGGGCAAAACAAAATAATGTTTCTGATCTTAATCCACCTCATTATCTAATCAGTCCCCTCAAGATATTGCAATTTTGCAACTGCAATAATGAATGAAAATTTTGCTAATCTCAGCAATATTTGCAGAAGCTTTGCAATGGAGTTTTTTTTTTATTTTTTATGGAAGCTCTGCTGAGGGCACTATGGCACACAGTAAGCCTTTCCAAACAATACTTACTTTATCTACAAAAATAACTCCTCATTACAGTCATAAAGGCTCTTCATCCTCTTCTCTCATCATCTTAACAAACCACATCCCGAATGACATGAAAAAAGGGTAAATCTAGAAGTGAGGGGTTTATGAGCAATGTGGTTTTAGCAGGAGTTGACAAATCATTAAATTTCCCTGCGTGAGTCTAAAGATGTATGTGTTAAATTAATATTATTTAAAACCGATTTGTAGCACTTTTTTTTTTTTTTACAGCAGATGTAGCCTAGGTATTCTATATTGTAGTCACATAATTCCTACTTTCTAAAGCTTTTTCATGAGTCAGGATTTTTTTTTTTTTTAAACTTTGAGCCTTATGGTTCTTTAGGTTCAGACAATTCAAATAAGATAATAACTAAAATATTTCCAGATATTTCTGTCATGCATATTATATTAATTAACATAGTGATTACATATGATTATTTCTTTATTAGGCAGTAGTTTAAAGAAATGACTTAAAACTTCACAATTTTTGAGAAAAGACACTACAAAATTAACCATTTTTTTCAATCACGATGAAAACTGTGTAGGGACGCTGTCATTCAATTTATTGGAGTGATGAATGATTCCAAGAAAATTGAATTAATGTCCTAAATGATATTGCCACATTATATTGCAAACTTTGCATTCTGAGATTCATTTATTTGATGCTCAAATGCTAATATTCAGCTACAGACTATCCTAATTGCAACAATATTTAAAAAAAAAAAAAAAAAAAAAAAATCATTCATAGAGGAACAAAATAGAACTTGGATTTGCTGAAGTGCACAGATTGTAAAACAATTGCTTCAGTGTGTTGCAGTGTTTTGTTAAGTGTGTCTATGGGCATATGTTTCAGTTTATGTGTTTGTGTGAAGACAGATTGCATGTGAGGACAATGCAAAGTGAACCACCACAAACCCAGACATTCTCCGTAAGCGATCGAGGGGTGGCCTGCTTTTTCTTCTGTTGAGGTTGTGTTTTATAATTAAAAGCTCATCTCCCATTGGCGTGCTCCAGATGTGCTGCTGAGCTTGTCAGCCTCCTCATTGCCACGAAACAATAGCACATACAGCCGGGCAGTTTGAACTGAAGGAGTTCCCAAACCTCATAGAGTTTATGCAAACCACCACAATGAGCAGTGACTGACTCTTTGCTTTCTGCTTGCAATAATGTATTAAAAAAAATAAATATATATATATATTGTTATTCAAAAAAAGTATACATATATGCTCGCAGCACATTAAAAAAATTAAGTGACGGGCACAGCAACTATCTGAGGATTTCAATGTTGCTAGTTTTAAAAGGGTGAAGTTTGTTACAACAATAAAGGTCACAGGGGCCATCAAAATTAAAGGATGGAACCAGTGCACTTCAGGATAGTCTGCCCATTTGATGAATAGTAGTAGTGATATTCTTTATTTCAAATACATTACTGAAAATACCAAACACAACACTAAATAAATACTGTTCATTTCACACAAGACATTATGACTTGGAAAATTGTCATATATCCCTATCCATATTCATAAAATGTAAGGGCCCAAAAAAAGCAAATAAACAAGACTCCCACACTTGGACCTCAGTATGTTATTCATGGCCAAATTATTATTATTGTTATATTGTGTAATATTGAACAATACACGGTGGTTTTTTTTTTAACCTGTACGCAGCCAGCTCTGCAATCATACAACTATCTTGAGATATCAGATAATGTGCAGGTTTGGAAGTCATATACATTGGAAGCTTTCTTGTTGCTACCAGCTGTTCCACACAACATGATGTGAGGCAATGTTGGAAAAGCAATAATCCACCTATTTGACATTTAAAGACTGGACTCAGGGACATTAAAGTGTTACTTTATGTGCCCACTTTATTATTTTGGTGATACCTTTGTGTCGTGTTGAGATGGTAAACATCTGAACTGCAGTTAATGTGTTTAATGCCCGTTCATGCAATTACATTTTTTCGTTCAATATTTGGTCCATATTTAATTTCTTAATAGCTTATAGTGTAACCCGTTACACATACAGGGCATTAAAGCGGTGCTTATTTATAGTTTGAAAAGTGACCAAAACAGAGAGGGTTAATCTTCTGATGTGCTTGAATGATGCGCGCCTAACGTATAAACTCCAGCACTGTGAGCAAACTATGCAGTCTAGAGAGTGTATGGTTGGATGCACTGTGTGTCAAATTTTTTTATATTAGACCGAAGCGTGGCACCGGAGGCAAAGAAAGCTCATGTAGTCAAGATCAAAATAGCTTTATACAGTGGAGAGGATGGACATGATCAGCATATTCCAGAATTGTTCATTTGATTTCGATATCCTTGGTTTATAAGTGGAAAAAAGGCCTGATGAATTTAGACCAAAGGTCGGAGGGGGTCACCAAAGTTTTTGGAGATTTACTCTTGGGATCATAAACATCCACAATATTTTACAGTGATATGATCAGTGTTCAATGTAACATTTATTTCTCCCACTGGCCCACTTGACCAGTAGATCAGAGTTTAACTGTCCTCTTTTATTTTTAAGGGCCTGGCAGCCATCAAATGAAAACAACTATTTTTCTCATTTTGGTGATTCATTACATATAAGAGTGATGTTTCCTTGAGATTTAGTCGTTATCAGTATAAGAACAGAATTTGAATTCGTAGAACAGGTCCTACCATTGAATCAATGAGTTTCTCTTTGATAATGGCCATTAGAATAGCATTTTTGAGGTCCGACAAGTGACGAGTTGTGGGTTGCGTTTACACACACACACAAACACACACCGGCACAGAGGAAAGATAAAAAGTGAGACATTTTTCACTGCAACTTTTGACCATCCAAAACATTGTAAGTGTTAACTTATTTGTCAGTCCCCACATAGGTGATGTCTTAACACATTATGTAAATAATTGATGGTGCATTATCCTGCTTTGTTGTCGATAGCTGTTTAAAAAAGAGATGCCTTTACTGCTCTTTGGAATAAACTGCGGCTCCTTCATGTCGCTACAATCAGCAGAAGCTTATCTCCACAAAACACAGGAACTCTGCTTTGCTAGGACTGCATACTTTTTGATTTACATTCATCATAAAATGTGGATAATAATATACATGCAACTACATTGACAGTATACTGCTTACCAGTTTCCGCGCTGACCAGCATACATGTCTCTGTCCACCCTAATAGTAGCGACAGCACGTCTCCACTCACTCACTTCAATACCTTACTGTTATCAGTTTCAGTCAATCACGTTGCATTTCCCTGTAGTATATATGTACCGTGAAAACGGTGACATCATCTCCAACCCGCTCACGCCACAGACTCCGATTGGCCACTACTGGCCCAAACAGGCCATTGACTGCCCTGAATCAACTTTAATTAGGTTACCGGTGATTGGGTTATGTTGGACCCAATCACTGGCCAATGTTGGAGCCTGATTCCCCTAGTCTGGATCAACACCCGCATGTTGTTGTTTTTTTGTCACTTAAGTGTGAACTTGTTTGTGCAGGTTGTGTGTTTTGTGAGTGTGTGCGTTGTCTGTTTTACCATTTCATTTCCTCTCATGTGTGTTTGTTTGTGCACATTTCTCTCAGCATGTTTATCGTGGCCCTCCGTGATGTGACTGAGCAATGTTTTCTCCTTCTCGTCTCCATCATTCTCCTCTCCTGCTCCCTCAGATAGATGACAGCGCTGCCTGGCAGATAATTCACGATTCGCGCACCAGGGGCCTTATGTGTTGGAACCGCAATAAAGAATTTACGACAACTACGTGCGTCACTGCTAGTTCTAAATTCTAATTCTCCAAAAGATATACACTCTGACCTCAGCCACCACTCTCACTGGCTTTGATTAATTTCAGGGCCTAAGTACTACATGAGATATTCCTTGATTATTTTATTTGTTTTAAGCTTGAGTGGAACTGGAAGCAGTTACAGCTAAATTAGACGAATGTTTTGACACAACTGTTGGAGAAAAGTAATGATGGGAGCAGGGAGGCAATGACCCCTTCAGTGATTGTCTGAAAAATTGTATTAAGACAGAACAACTCCCATAGGCCATCAAATGCTTTGTAGTAAAGAAGCTGTAGGATATGTCAAGTTAATGTAGCAGCATAGCATGTAAAGATAATGGATCTCATTAAGCACAAGTGACCCATTTGAATTCCAGTCACGTTCCGCATGATGGTAAATTGACCCGTGGCTTTCTTTCTGTTGGTTTAGTTTTCTTTGCATTGACTATGCTTTCGGAACAGACTGTGCCTTTGGATAACAATAAAAACTGTAACTGACAGAGTGTTAAGGCTGAGTTGAAGGTTGTTGACACAGGATGCGTTTCAGCCACATTTTCCTCTCATCTGGTTTACTTGCTTCAATTTTAATCGCACAGCTGTCTACGCAGGTTTTTACTCACACTTAAAGTGCATCAACAGACAAAGCATCATGTTCGATTTCAAATGTATAACTGCAGTAATTGTGTGCTAGGCTTTGAGTGCTGCCAAACAAGGGTGACCAACACTCAGTGCTGTACCTAAATGTATCCCATGGATTAGTACGTAAAGACAGATGTAGCCAGGTGTGACACCACCCAGTGCTCTGCATTGGAGCCAGGTTAAAGCCCAGGGTTGCAGGCTGGTTGGTACCATTTTGTTCCATTTAGAGCAAGGACCTTCCAAATAGTGTGGATGTTGCTTTTCCCAACCTGGAAACTTGCCAACACTTTGAATGGGAGTCAGTTGAAGCCAGGGATTTTTTTTTTTTGGAGCCAGCATCTACTGGCCATCCGCATTGCACTTTAAAGCCATGTTAATTGCTGCTTGACACATGCTGTGTAGATTTAGGTGGAGGACTGAAGTTGCTACTGCTGTTCAAATTTGCTGTTAACAACACGTTCGATATTCTGAAACTCCCTATTGAACAGGAGTGGATTTTTTTAAGTGTAGGATTTAACTGGTTCTAGCATTTCCACAAGAATAGAGCAACTGCTGTGCTTTGCCAGGCAGTCTCATGCATTCATCGCTCTGGAATGGCTTCCATTAACCACCAATTACAACACTGTCTTACGGCATTACTGAAATAGAGTCGATTTTCCTACCCTCCACTAGCTCTATGTTGTTGTCATGTTCTACAATTAATCCTGGCACCAAACACTGCACCACAAGCTGGCAAGTTACAGTTCTTGCAATCCTCAAGTAACCCATCGTACAATCATTATTTCTAAGCATTTGACAGGTACAACTCTGATAAGGTGTTTGACCTTTGTTTTAAGGAGTGTTCAACTAAAATATGCAATTGCTTACATTGGTGAGGGTTTGGAATTTGAACAAGAGGTGAGAAGATGGCATGTTCCTCGACACTGGCAATTCATTCATAAATAGTTCAGTTTATTTATGCACAATTTGTTTATATATTACAATAGCAGTTTGAGTGCAACATCTCAAGGCAAAAGTTGGGTCCAATATTATGTCTGAAATAAGGAAATATCTATTGCAGAAACATAATAATAACAATAATGGATATTATTTATGTAGTTCCTTTCAAATCAAAGTTAATGATTTTTACACAACCCTGTTTCCGAAACAGACATGTTGCTCGCATCAAATTCAAAATAAGCACATATTTTACATTAAATTGGTAATGAGGGTTTCTTTAAAGAATGATCACCAATGATCCCAAAAAAATATAAAAATATGGAAATACAATAGAACTTGGTTGAACACAGCTGCGGGTCATTTTGACCCGAGGACAACGGGAGGGTAAACATTGTCCAAACCTGCATGTTTCATTAAGAATAAATTATATTATACCCATTATTCAGTCCTATTTAATTTGGTAGCTTTATTCTTAAAAGTTACAAAGCAGGAAGGCATGCAAATGCAAATTGTTTTGTGATAATTTATGTCGTGTGAAGGGTGTTTGGGGTGAGGGGAGGGGCCCAAGGGACACAGGCAGCGACATGGAGCTGGGAAGATTATAGCAGCAGCTGATTATGTGTCCTGAGGCAAAGCATCCTGTCAGTAGTTTGCTTATGATATCTGGAAAAGATTCATACCTGCCTGGATGTCACAAAGTTTTGCGTCAGCAGTCCCACCTTCAATTTCCTCTGATCTGTATATGCGTTTTGTACATCTGACTCCACACTGAGCAGATAATGTATACGCATTCAGACCTGTTTGTTATTTTAAGAAAAACCCTGACGCTGACAAAATTGTGCAGGAAATTAAGGACTTTTATTACTTTTCTTTTCTTTTTTTTCTTTTTTTTAATGTTGTTGTTGTTTTGATAAATGCCAACAATAGGGTATCTGACGAGTCAAAATTATAGTAGTTTACATACAAATGCTTTGGTGAGTTGAATACATTGAATGAACAATGTAAATCATTGTATCAACGTTTTATCTATTTCATCCTTGTAGTTTTTCAGCCAGTAGATTATTTCCTGTAGGAAAGGAAATGCCCACCACTTCAGTCAAGACTGAAAAATCTTGACAAATTTTGGATGGATTGCCAGGAAATTTGGTTCAGACATGTACTCTATAAGATTAATTTTAAGAACTTAGACAAGCCCTTAACTTTTCTTCTTGCCCCATCATTTGGTCAACATTTAAACATGTCCAGTATATTGGTTTATTAACAAATACCTGACAGCACATCGATAAACAAATCGCATTTATCTCTCGAATTCATTATTTTATGTTTAATTAATCAGAATATTATTTTTGCTGACTTTGTCGAAGGGTATTTTCTGTTGTCATTGTTTCAGCTCCAGACCATGGTAAGCATTATGCCTGCTAAATAATAATAATCATAATATGCCTGTTAATTCTGTCACTGTAATCATGGTACCATGCAGCCAATATTTAACTCAAAGCACCATTGTGCCTAAATACAGCATTCAGAACTGCTGAGTGGTTTTAGTGTATGGTTAGAAGTGCCAGTGCATGTGATCTATTCAACTTCTTTATGGTCACTTGATGAATTATAAGTCTTAAATTTGCATTTTCACACGTTAATAATGTAATGCATGAAGTACATCGGTTGCTCAGGGAGTCTGTAGCTTTACAGTTGGTTTATTCTAGCCAGCGTCTCACTTCATGTTTCTCTGACTTGGCTCCTTGCTAAGGAAGCTTGTGTTCGTTGCTCCATCCATTATGTGCTTGGCCACCACCGCCTGTTTACACCCCTGCATTATTTATTTCTTGTTTTTCACATTTTCAACATAATTGAGAAATTGTGTTGGTGGATACCTTGCCAGCAGTCAAATATGAGCCATCTCTATTGTCAGAGAAAGCAGTCACGCTGCAGGAAGTATTTATTCCCACTGGCAGTGAAGGGATGAGTTCACCCGTCCCCTCTTGCCCATTTCCTTTGTCTCATGTCGTGTGTTGTCTGCAGCGGAGACAGTAAACATTTTCTAACTTGCTCATATGGAAAATGTGACATTTACAAGAGAGATCATTTATCCCGTGGTGCTTTTCACTCGGGGATGTGTGTCATTTGATGTCCTTCAGGGAAGACCACGGTTGCTAATACAGCTAGCATGAGATATGGGCTTTTTTTGGGTCATCCCATAGGGTCACAAAACAGTGAGCATGTCAAAACCTTCAGATCCTGTAATCTTTAACAATCTTGGGAGTTTCACTTTTGAGATGTTGAAAATATAATATTGCATTCTACACAATAAATGTATTAAATTTGGACATGAAAGACATGACAAATATGCAGCAGCTGGATATTTTACAGCACAACAAACACAATAATTCAGAATTGTTTTTCTAAGAAATGTATTTTATTTAGGAATGCATTTTATAGTTGTTAACAAACATTCCTTAAACAAGGAAATGCATTGTACATTTCCACCCATGACCCTGCCCAGGACAAAGCAGGTATAGATAATGGATGGATGGATTAATTCATTTGGGTGAAATGATCCCTTAAATACCTGAGCAGAAAAGATGCATGAATTTGAGGAAAAGCATTCTGTCCATTCATATTGATCATTTATTTAATTACATTTCATTGCTACTCAGCTACCTAATTATAAACTCTGACTTTCTGTGACAACTCACCTGTCTGAAGTGAAAAAAAAATAGCCTGAACATTGTCATTTGCCTGATCATCCAATCATCCATGTCTCGAATAATTCATTAGCTATTTAATTAATGAAGCTACTGTGATTGTCATGTCTAAATGTGTGCAACTCTTACATTAAAGACACTCTTATGGGTCCTGCTGCTGTTTGATGCTGCAGGTATTTAATAAAGTCAGTGGAAACATTCCTTCAAACACCTGGAAGCGACAAACTAAACTTCAGCTACTGTTAACGGATTACATCCATTATTGGTGAGCTTCATTAATCAAACCTGTTACAGACTCTGTCTTTATCACAGTACAGTTACATTTTTATGGACATTTCAGTTGTGAAATTGTAGGGCAACACAAAAGAGGAAAAACTTAACACACAGAAGAGGTCTATGTGTTCCTCCCTTAACTAAAAGCGTGTAAACTGCAACTTTTGCACTCTGCAACGCTTGTGGGCCAATATTGATGCTGAAATGAAGGAAAAGCCCAATCTTTGGATGTCGTCCTATTTGCAGATTAAAGTCTATTCATAATGTGTAACTTACATAGTTTGGACAGTGTGAGAGCGAAACAGGTGGCTCCCACCAAAAGTGTGAGAGTTGACAGCCCTGCTGGTATTTGCAAAACAAAATCACTTAAGTGACGGTTTTGTCGCACAACTATGTTGTGAGGTGTGCTTGTGCACTTTTCAGTGGGAAATACTGGAACTCTCTTTGTGGGTATACACCACATACCTGCCTTAAGTGTCACACATCACATAGACCAAACCACTGCTTTCTGCAAAAGCATCTCTGTTGGTAGCAGGTGGACCTTCACGTACCACACTTTGGGAATCTCTGCTCTCGAGGATTTGGGGTAGCAGCATGATGTACGTGGGTTTGAGTTCAAATACATTCTTTTGTGTTTGTTCATGGGATTAAAGGAACATGCCACCCAGTGCAACAGTGTGAGGAATAAGATTTATCAGGCTTTGATACACACACAATACTTGTTAGTCGGATACATTCATTGTCGGTTCTGATCTTTTCATGGTATTTATTGACAATAAAATTCTAAATCAAACAGAAAAAAATAAAATAAAAATTAAAATATCATCAGACTTGCACTTAATTTTTGCTCCACACAAATACATGGACAATTTACTCGCTAGTGAAAGCAAGAACCTCATATATTTGGCACCCCCACTGGCTGATGGGATAAGATTTTGCCTTTGGCTGACAGTTTAAAATATGAGCAGTGTGACAGATTGGTGGGTTTGGTTTCTCTGCATTGCCATGACATCCCTCCAAATTCATTTTGTCAACCCTTTTTCTCATTTGTGTTTCAGCTCCCTTTGTGTGTGATTATGTTTCCCTAGTCTTGTTAATTGACATTGGGTATTCATGCCACGTATTTGATCAAAGTGCTATCATAATTACGTAAAATCTATTGGAGTATTACATTGGATTACAGGGTCCATTCATTTGTGAACTATTAAATGTCTGATTACTGCCGTGTATTTTATTTAAAAGTGATGTCGCTCTGTGTTGTGTTCAGGTACTTGGACTGTGATGTTCACTTTGCTGTTGTTAATATTATTCTTTTCTTCACAGCTGCTAAAATGAACACTGTCGGTGTTCTTGACAAAACATGATTTATCAAGGTGTTATTTACCCTAAACATGTGTGTACTACTTGAGATGTAGTAGATTTCTTTAAAAAAGCTGACCATTTTTAGAGATGGAGAAATAATAGTGTGCGCACTCAGTCAGAAATGCACTTTAAACATTCTTAGCTTCAAACATTGGAACATACATGGGTTTCCACACTATGGAGGTTTTCATTAAACAGACAATTATAATGATTAGATTAAAAATGAAGAAAGAGAGAATGAGAGAAATGACTGTATTCATGAGGCCCATATTGCACATTCTATTAGTCTGGCACCACTGCTGCCACCTCGAATAAATATGCTTCTTGATGGGTCCCAACACCACAAGCCATTGCAATGGAGTCCCAAATTAGATGTGGGTTATTCTAGTCATCATAATGAACCGGCTGACTGGGAGCGCTTAACATTGACTCACAAATCCACAGCAGCGAATACGTGAGCCCCAAAACACAATACTGCAGATAATTAGGCTTTTTAATGAGCTGCACTTGACTATGAACAGGTTTGAAGGAGTGATTCTTCCGCTGTTAAAGGCTGGTAAATGTGCTCAATGACTTGTTTCAAGAAGCTGACTCTTATATCTTAAAATAAATATAATAATATTTTAAAAATCCTCAAATGAATCCATACTAATGACAATGAACATTATTCTTCCAAAAGCACCGCCTAACACTTTGCTTTCTCAAGGCCATAGCATATCAGCAGACCATTGAGTAACAGCATATGTCTGGACTGAATAAGTTAATGGCAACTGAGACCACAGCTGGTGTACTGGGCAGGCACTAATGTAGCCGAGTCAAAAATTCAGTAGGTTTGGCTGACTAAGTTTTACGCTGTGTGGATTGGAGCCAATGTGGTGCTGTTTGGTTGCAGACTTGGTTGGAACTGCCCACAGAATAATTAGCTCCCTTGGCTTTTACGTAGAGCTTTCTGCTAGACATGGTTCTTGAAATTTTCTTAATTACAATTAAAGATATATGAAACATTATGAGTTATTCAGCTATTAATGATCTTTGGTTCAGATACATTTTTAGTTTCATTCTAGCTCTTGTCAGTACAGTAATGCGGTGACGTGTGTGTGTGTGTGTGTGTGTGTGTGTGTGTGTGTGTGTGTGTGTGTGTGTGTGTTTTTGCTGGTCCCTCCTCTATCTTCAGCCAGCTAACAGAGTATCATGGGAGGAGCTACTGCTGAATTAGGTTTTTTTTGGGGGGGGCTTCTTCCTGACAAACGTTTGTTTGTGGAGCTCTGGCCTTAACTCTTAGTGACCGATGGCAACAATAATATAATATTAAGAAAAATTATATTTATATTGACATGTTTGATTTAATATTTACAAATCCATGTACACTGTATCTGTAGGTGTTTGACAAAATAAAACATTCCTTTTTTACATATATTCATTTCACAGACATATTGCAAGAAGGCAAGCTAAAATTAAAATTGAACATCCAGGAACCTAACAGGCACTGAACACAATACAACACGGTATCCAGTAGAAATACGGAGTACACTCTTTGACAGGCAATACAACCCATGAGATAACACTTGTAAATGTGACCATGCTGGTCATGTGTTACATCCTAATACATACAATGCAAAACAACATCATGTCAAAGGTTAAGTCCCAAATAAGTACATTTTAAGATTCACGATACATTATGTTAAGTATATATAAATGTATTATTTAATTATGTAAAAATGAATAACTAAATATGCAATCCAGTATCCAGTTAAATGGATATATTTGCATTGAATGTGCATGTTGCCAAGAATATGAACATCTAAATTAATAAATCAAGTCAAAAACTTAAAGGAATAACTGTTACAAGTCTGCTCATGTATTCTGATTAAATGTGTTAATTAAAATTGTAAAAAAAAAAAAAATACAAGCTAAGTAATGGAGTGTTTATTGGTATAGTTCATTGAGTCCTTCAGAATAAACAATAAATCAGAGCTCTGTACTACTAAACAGGATTTGCGGTTGAAAAGGCAACTCCGGGTTCTCAGTTCTCTGAAGGTGTTGAATTTCTTACATACATCGCAATGGGATCTAACCCGCCCCCGAGCAGGTGAAGTTCGAAATAACAGATCAAAATTATCTTCCCAAGTGATTTTTATGAGATCTAGATTACATTCCATGCCAAACCGAAACCTACATACCACTTTCAATTATGTTTGATATTTAGTTCTTATGTGCTCCCCAGTCTGTTTGACACTGCCTCGGTACTCACTAAGGCTCACTAATAAGTCTGGCAAAATGGCCCAAAAAAAAAGAAAACCTGTCCTGAGACAGTGAATGTAATGCAGATAGCAATTACATTTCCTCCATAACATATTGGTGGTATGCATAATTGAAATGATGCTTTGTTGGTATTGTGTATGCTGTGCTATTCTCTGCCAGTGGGTGGTCTGTGTGAATTCGCTAACAAGTTTTGTGGCAGAGGAAAGATTGTGGCATTAATTCACAGTGAAATAGCAAACACTGTTTTGCTGTTGACTTTGTTTTGTTCATGTAACAATGTTACCTTTAGAATAACTATAATATATACAATTTATAACAAAGAACACAGTTACTAGTTAATAAATAGGGTTCTTAGCCAGCTCAAGAATACTTCTTATTCACCCTGGTGGTGTACATGTTCCACTCAGTGTCCAGTGCTTTTGGAGGCAGATGGCTGTGCTCTGTGGCTTCCTATCATCAAGTAGACAGTGAGTGAGCTGTCTTTGCAGCATCTTCGTCAACTGTCAGCAGCGGGGAGATTCGGCCGAGCAGAAAGACCTGGGGTTATTGTGTCCTTTTGATAGTGTCAGTGCACAGAGAGCTTGTAATTTGTCTCCCCAGTCCCAGCCCTCTCACCCAGCCTCTCATACTCTTCTGCCCACAGGCTAGTAGTTAGTCACACCAGCGAGCCAGCCCTTTCTGTCAATTGTGTTGACTCATTCATCTAAGATAAATCTTTATTTTATGTACTCAAGGTCGACATTAGCAACGATATCATCATCTACATGTGGAAGTTACTTTTAATGTAGAGAATACATCAATTACACAACTGATCTCAGTCAGCATCTTGTTTTTGGCTCTTATCAAATCAAATATTTGACTGTTATTGTATTTTCTCAGACTGCCTTCAAGCCTTGGTGTTAAGATTTTGGCCATGAACGAACTTTGAGTCAACCCAGGGAGCTGTTAGCCTTGCCCTACCATATTTCTTATTCTCAACTGTCTCTAATAAAGGCTTCAAATAATCTGCAATATTAGGGATGAGCGAGCACAGCATTATCTGTATCTGTAAAACCCCCAAAAAATGATCTGTATCCATTTTGAAAGGCATATAATTCCCATGACAGTATGAGCTACCAGTAGCTTATTATCTGTTTCTGAGTAGTTTGCTGAAGATTGAAATAATATGCAGCGTTTCCCATACATAGAATTGCTTGGATGGGCCGCCCAGGTATATTGATGGCTGCCCAAGTATGTTTCACCATCCATTTCAGCATTATTTATATATTTATTTTTCATCCTGTCCGGGAGAATGACACTATCAACTTGATTGATGAACGAGTGGACAATATCTTCTTGCTCTCCTTCAACTGTATGCCTCACACAGTGTCAGCAGTAGCAGAGGGGGGTTGGGGAGGGGGGGAGGGGGCAGGCAGGGTTAAACGCCAATCTTCGGGAAACACACAGAGATCAGAGTGCAGAAACAAGCGTGACCTGCAATGCATCTGCAAAACACAACAGACACGGTCACAATGGGCTGAAAAGAAACAGGTGCCGATAAATTGGATCAATAACAAAAATGCAATATTTTTGGCTGGACTGCAACAGCGGGCCCAGAGTTATAAAGCGGGTGTCTTTTACTGAGTGAGTGAGAGATCCAAGTTACAGTTGGTCAGTTCAATGCCGTGACTTTTCAAATTCAAAGCATACAGAAAAAAAGCATGTGCATGCTGTTGCATTCAAGCTGTTGTGATACAAAATGTGTGTGTTAAGTATCAATTTGTTATTGTTCACTTAAAGGAACCTCATTCAGCTGGTTTGGGTGGAGCTCAGATATGTGCATACATGTTACTAAACAGTAGTTCTCAGACACTTTCATTTTGTCAAAGTACTTCTCAGAGGAGAAAAGCCTGGAGAGGACCTAATGACCTGGATTTGATACTTATGGTTTGGGTCTGTTCTCACTGCCTCAGGGTCTAGATATCTTGCTCTCATTACTTTAACCATGAATTATGCATCATATCAAAATGTGCCTGAAGATATTGTGAGGCCATTTATCTGAAATACTGAAGTTTAAACAGTCCTTTCTAAGTATAATGATCCTCAGCACACTAGGAATGGTTTAAAAAGAAGAATGGGAGGGTTATTGAATGGCCAAGACAAGGGCCAGTTTAGAATTATGTTGAAATGTTGTGTGGGAATTTGAAACTCGTGAAATTCAAACATCTTGCAACAAAAATAACTTTTCGTGGAAGACTGGTCAAAAGTTTCAGCAAGGTGATGTCAGAGGGGATAATTGTACAAAATACCTACAAGTGGCCATTGCTTCTAAAGTGGGCTTCTGAGAGAAGGGGGTACGTACGTTTTCCACAGAAGAATATTACATTTATCAATATTTTGCTCAAGGTAATTTTCCATTTATATGGGCACTGTATCAAAGTGAATTTGCTTGTCCAAAACATAGAAAGAGTCAATCATTTCCATGGTATGTTTTTTTTTTTTTTTTTTTTTTTTCACGGCTGTATATGCAGCAGTACAAAGTGCAACGGGCGAGCTGTATCAGCCGCATCATTTGCCTGAAACAGCTGAGCCAATCACATTGACACATGATGACATCAAATGGAAAGAGGCTTCTCCAGGAACTTTGATTCATTGCAGGATGTTGCAGAACAGTATGACTGAACAAAAAAATACCTGTATTCTGCAGCCAGAGACGATGCTGCTGGTTTTCATGCAACATGTGTGGGGATGATGAAATGCTGCTTTTGCAAAAAAAAAAAAGATAGTTTTAGAGAACCCACTGGCACATAGGATTGATGAGCCGCTGTAATACTGCAATCTCTCACATAAACAACATAATACAGTCTTTACACATCCATTGGGTGCTTGTAATGTTTAATAGGGTTACTGTGTAGCAGTGTCCTTTACATGGGATTTATTTAAGATAGAGGCAGCGGAGAGCTTCCATAATGACACGCAAATTCTCCAAACAGAAACTGCAGGTTTATCGACATCTGTCCTTCTCTCTTCAGATGCTGCTGGCATTTTATGAAGTGAAAGAGTAGCTTATCATGCAGTTTAACAAAGGTCTGAACAACAGATGCTGTAAGAATCACCTACATTTATATGTAAACACAGACTGATAAACTGATATTCCTGCTTGAAACACACTCAATTTGAGTATTTTTTTAAATTTAATTTACAGACTTATATCGGCTAATTAATTCAAGTGATTTATTAATACATCATCAAGTATTTATTTCCGCTTGTTGATAAAATTACCAAAGTGGCAGCAGATTGATTTGGCAAAACCACATCTGTTACGTGGTTTTGAGACATCTGTACTCAATGCGAAATCTACGACTTGTTCCATGTCCTTTTTCCAGTGTGAAGTGCTTCTGACAAATAAATCTGATTGGTCAACTGAAAATGTGGAATGTGCGCAAATCAGCATAACAGCACACCCTGCTCATCACCAGAGATATCACTCCTCAATGGGAATATATAATTGGAATTGAACTCCATATAAAATAACCAGCATTCTTGTTTGTTCAATAGTTTGTGTATACCTCAAGTTGAAGAGAAAATGTTTTATTCATCCTGTATCGTCTGAGCACATATTATATGTGGACAAGTAAACAACCACTGAAGTAAAGGTCAGCAAGTGCTGCACAAACATGGTGAAGAGAGGTCAAGTTCACTCCTAACATGTTATAAAATGTTATAAAAAAAAAACAAATCTTACAGAGAAATCCGAGAATATGTCTCTGCATAGAACATAGAAATTATTTTAGATGGTGTTGTACCATAAATACATCGAAGCTAAGCCTGTATATTTAACCTACAGTCCTCCACTGCCCCCATATTGGTGAAATGAGAAATTTCAGAATACTTATGCTGCTCAATTTAACAGACTGGGTGTGTAGTATTAATTAAGTAGACTATATAAGCCTGTAATTAGGATTTTTATGGGTGTGAGAGGGTCATAATTTGGAGCACCAGAGGGCTCCAAACTTTTTTTTTTTTTTTTTTTTTTTTTATGTCCCTGCTGAAGTTTAATGACTACCTGCAATCCTGTTGGAGCTCTTTTTCTGGCCATGAAGATGATCTTCACTTCCTTGCTTTTGACACACAGTGTGTCTCACGAATGCTCCATTCACAGACTATGATTTTTGGTTTATGTATTCCAGTACTAATGTATTACAATTACATTAGCAATCATGAAATCACCAGGTTTATGAAGGCAAATGACACAGGCTGGCTACAGTATATATGGCAGCAAAAACCGGCAGCCAACAGCTTTTCCAATAAAAGTGTATGAAATGATCAACACAAAAAGCTTTAACTTCTACTAATCAGGTGGACATAATAACGAGCAGCAGTGGAATAAAACAGGCACAAACAGTGATGAGATAACAAACCTCTGTAAATATTCCAATGTGACTGAATACATGTGGGAGTGCAGAAAATGCTATAGTAGAGAGGAGGGGTGTGTGTGTGTGTGTGTGTGTGTGTGTGTGTGTGTAGGTGCAGCTGCAGCTGCACACTGTAGATATAGTGAGAGAGAGGTGGAGAGGCTGTGTGCACAGGTGAGAGGAATATATAATATTTAAACGTCTGTGCATGGCGCTACGAGAGTGGGCGGGAGCAACAAAAAGCATATGTGTGAGTGAGGAAGAAAGTATTTTCAACTTGAAAACTGTAGTTGTAAAGTTGTGGTGTGTAATGTGGTTTAAGAAACAAGTAAGTTAGAAGGAGAAAGAGATATAGCCAGCTTAAGCTGGCAATATAGAAAACAAAGAAACATTACAAGGGGTCCAAGATCGACCCCTACATGAATGTTCCCAAGATGCATTGTCAGAGAAGGTATCGGATTCCATGTTGATTCCAACTTGTGGACAAATGCAGGAGAGATGAAGACTAGAAACATGAACATTACTACGTATTATAAGTGATTATACTGTAAATGTTGTAGATGTTTTTTTTTTTTTTTTTTTTTTTTTTCGTTTTTTTTCTTGTGCATTTTTATTTTAGCCCTATCATTTTTATTTAAATAAATGTAATAATAGCAACAGAAACATTTGTATTATAATTGAACCAGCAGTTTGTCATACTGGTGATGCTTCTAACTACAACCTCGTTTTTGAAAAAGTTGGAAAGCTGCGTAAAAAGTAAATAAAAACAGAATGCAATCATTTGCAAATCCCATAAACCCATGTTTAATTAAAAATAGACCAAAGACAACATTTCAAATGGTGAAACGGAGAAATGATATTGTTTTATGAAAAATATGTGCTTATTTTGAATTTGACACTAGCAACACGTCTCAAAAAATGTTGGGACAGGGTCAGCAAAAGACTGGAAAAGCTAAAAAGAAAACACAAATCACAACCAATTAGGTTAATTGACAAAAGACCAGTCCAATTATTGGGTATTAATAGCAGCAGTGAAGACGAGGAGAAATTCACCACACTGTAAAAGACTGTGTAGGAAAATAGTGCAAAGATTTAAGAATAGTGTTCCTCAATATAAAATTGCAAAGCATTTGGGGATTTCATCATCGACGGTACATAAAAATCATTAAAAGACTCAGAGAATCTGGAGAAATCTATGGATGCAAGGGACAAGGAATAAAACCATTATTGGATGTCTGTGATCTTCGGCCCCTCACTGCATTAAAAATAGAAACAAATCTGTAGTGGAAATCCTTTGTCAAGAAAAACTTCAAAACAACAAAAAAAAAAACATTGACTGTGAACACAGTTCATCGCTGCATCCACAGATGCAGGTTAGAACTCTACCACACAAACAATAAACCATTTATATACATGTTTCAGAAGTGCCGATGCGTTCTCTGGGCCTAAGCTTATTTTAAAATGGACTGAGGCGAAGTGGAAAACTGTCCTGTAATTGGAAAAAAAAAAAAAAAAAAAAAAAAAAAATTGAGATTTCTTTGGGAAATCATGAACACTGCATCCTCCAGGTTGAAGAGCAGTCGGAGCATCCAGCTTTTTTTTTTAATCAGCGCTCAGTTAAAAACCCAGCATCTGTGACGGCACAGGATGCATTAGTAGACGTGACATGGTTAGCTTGCACGTCTGGGAAGAAACCATTAACGCTGAATGATGTATAAAGGTTTTGGAGCAACATATGCTGCCATCCAGACAACATCTCTTTCTGGGAACGCCTTCCTTATTCCACCGAAACAACGTCAAACCACATTCTGCACGTGTTGCAACAACATGGATCTATATTGAAATAGTCCATTTGCTAAACTGGCCTGCCTCCAGTACAGACCTGTTACCCATTTAAAAAAACTAGGAAAAATATGACTAAGGGGACTCTGAACTGTTTAGCAGCTAACATTATCTGTATAAGACAATAATAGCATTTATTTGTGTCTGTTTTTAATGCAGTGCTGCCTGAAGGCCTGGAGATCACAGCCATCCAATAATGGTTTTCAGCCTTGTCCCTTGCGTACAGACATTTCTCCAGATTCTCTGAATATTTTAATGATATTATGTACCGTCGATGATGAAATCCTCAAATTCTTAACAGCTTTACGTCGAGGGACATTATTCTTGGATTTTTGCACTATTTTCCCGCATAGCTCTGAAATGCTCATTTTATGTCCAAATAATGTTACTGATCTGTTGCCAATTAACCAAATAAGTTGTGAGATGTTCCACCAGGTGTTTTTTTTTTTTTTTTTTTTTTTTTTTTTTTTAGTTTTACGCAACTTTTCCAGTCTTTTGTTGCCCCTGTCCAAACTTTTTTGAGACGTGTTGCATCAAATTCAAAAAGAGCACACATTTTAAATAAAACAATACAACGTCTCAATTTCTACACTTGATATGTTATCTTTGGTATATTTTCGATTATATATGGGTTTATGAGATTTGCAAATCATTGCATTTGGTTTTCATTGACATTTTACACAGCGTCCCAACTTTTTCGGAAACAGGGTTGTATTACAGACACAAAATTATGCTTCTCTCAATCTAGTGGTTGGAAAATACCACTGTTCCACTGTTTATTTTGTATGTAAAATGACAGGTGGGACAGGGTGATCCTTCACTTGCAGGTTTAATTAAAAGGTTGACACTTTGCTCTCATCAAAGCATTGATGCAGTCTATTTATTAACACCACAACATCAGTGAAGTCTGGTGCACATTACTCTTTATCAGTGTTGCTCATAAAATAATTGCGTGGTGAGCTTTAAGTGGGTATAATTTACTTCTTTTCACTCCTCAACATCGTTCCAGTACCTGATTTCACTATATTGGATGAATAGTCTTTATTCACATTGACATTTCATTCATGCCAGTGTTTAGCGTCTATTAAATGCAAATTTTAGTTTGGCTCTTCCTGTATCATTAAAATACTTCCTACACGGGGCAGCAGTTCTCATAACGCCAAGGGAAGAGTTACATATAATATTAATTACCTCTTTACAAGTATGTTTGACATCATCAGCCGACGGAGGCTGACCCATAGTAGCTCCTTTTCATTTGCCTGATGTTTTTTATGCTTTTAATGGTTTTATGTGAAAGACTTTGAATTGCCTTGTTGTGCTATGCAAGTAAACTTGCCTGAAGCTGCAGACAAGTTTGACTGGCGGTGTTGTTCTGCTGCTTCTCCTTCATTCATAAGAAACTGACAGTCCGCTGCGTTATACGTCTCAAAGGGAATGAGAAGAGCTGGTTTGATTGGCCATGATTGAAGTCGGCTGAGACGCTCCTTATGCTTATCTGTTCCTCCTACTTTCCCACTGTGCAGCGGTGGGCCAGAGTTGTGCCTGCGTTTGTGTTTCCAAAATACAAAACTAGCTGGCCAGAACTCCTTGCGCCTCTGGCACACCAGCCCTGCACTCAGGCGGACAAAAACAAGGACCCGAGTTGCAACTTTAGCTCTATGTCGTCTACAACACTGAAACTCGGCATCTCTTATAGACACTATTGTTTATTCTGACTAAATGGACACTATGACTTTTCCCATTCTTCTACATAATGTTTTATGATTGACTCCAATTCTTTTTTTGTGTCTTCATGAAACAGATAAAAAGGATTCTCATAGGGCCATGTCTTTTCAGAATTTAAACTCTGTGAATTTATTTCTCAGTTGAATATTATAAACTAATGATTCCTCATTATGAGAGCAGTGCAATGGCAGGTTTGACACCTGCATTTTCACAGGATTTGAAACAGGGAAGCGTGGATATCAGAGTCCTCCTGGTTTACCAGTAATGTGCAATATTTGTACAACCACTGTCAATAATTCAAATTATAAATTATTTGTGTGTGAACTGGCAGCTACCACTTAATTAGATACTTGTTCAAAGTGTTAGAAAGGTGCAACTTTTTCAGACTAGAAGTCCATTATGAAGTAACTTTTTTTTATTTTTCTTTCTTCTCGATTTTGTCGTTTCCTTTAAAGTGGCAGAATAAAGAGGAGTCTTTGATATCCACCCAGAAAAACATGAGCATCTGGGAGATGCTGAGAAACAAAACAGCATTTGAATTATTTGCCTTTGAAGCTCCATTCATGAGCACTTTTCACGTATCAACCAGCATGACTCACGCTGCATCTCATTCTTTGTTGTTGGGTGAAAAAAAAAAAAAAAGTCTCTATGTATTTGACTATGTACACATTGACATTTTTGTGTGTTTGCGTCTGTGCACGTGTGCGTACGCTGGTCAACCTGTGCTGTTGATAGGTCTATGTGAGCTACCAACACATATGGGTTATCATGTTTGTTTGGATGTCAACCAGATCCCCTTCCCATTGCCCCCTGTTCTTTTGGTGCATATTTTTGGCAGTGAAATCGCGCAAGTGGTAAGTAATTGATGAGTGCATTTATGTGATAAGCTGATCATGAACCCAAAATTAAAGAGCAACATTTGTTCATGCAGCTATTACTGAGCAGATAATGGGGCAGAGGGGGAGGCAAGAATGGAAGACTTTTCAAAGCTGGAACAGTGGGCTGTAGGGTTTGACAAGACTAAGACAGAAAATAAATTCAACCTTTTATTCAAAGCTTTGAGACATTTATATTTTCTCCACTGTGCCAAAATAATGACAGCAGAAAAAATGAAACATCAAATGATCACTCATCAACCGTAATCTCTCTTTTGTCAGACAAATAAATGTAGTATAAATGGAAACTGCTGCTGTCGTTTGTTGCAGGTGACGTGAAAGGCTATTCTCCAGTGCTCCTGCCTGCTTATGAATCAGTTTGAGCTCAGCTAACTACAAGATTTTTGAGTTAATCACCAGTGTGCTCATTAACTAACAGTAATTTAAAACAAATTATGGAAATTGTGGGTTTGGAGTTAGGTTTTTGGGCCTTTACCAGTTTGGATAATTAAATAGTTTGCTTCATGCTAATGAAGCAGGAAGCAGTTATTTTGTTGAGAGGGCAGCGTTTCCCTTAGGATGGAGCTGTAGCAGTGGAGGGGATGCACACTTGCCTGGTTCAAGGTTGGTTGTTTTCTTCTTTTTTTCGAGTGCTGGCGGAAAAAGAAAAAAAAAATTATGTTTGCTTGCAAAGTGCTCCCTGCCACAAGGGTCTATATTTCTGCCAGCACCAGAAGGGCTCTTGAGGCCTAAGTACATACATTACATTTGTGCATAGCAATTAACAGGTGAAATGTCTAGCTTACAAATGAGGTGTCCCAAGATGTAGGAAAATACACTATGATTCAACACAATTAAAGGTTTCATCTTTAAAACAATTACTGACATTTATTGAACGTAAAAATATATCATACGCCAACAATCCAAAGGGACCGTGCCTCCAACCCATCCAAAAAATAGTGTATCCTTTTTCACACCTTGCTGAACATTGCTGCCGGATAGCAGAGACCTACCTTTCATTCCCTTGTACTTGACTGTACTTTTGCTGTACGATACTTAAGTGAAGTTGCAGGATGTTTTTTACGTTAGCGAATGATAATCCTAAAAAGGCGATCACCATTGCTTGCATCATTGTTGACGCCAAATCCCGGTGCTTGTTGTTACAATCATTGTGCCCTCTTTGTCTGGTAAGGGCAAAGTTGCTTTACTCACAGGTGTGTGAACTGACCTGGACAAGAAGGGTCCACACCTCAAAATGATGTCATTTTTGTGTCTAAAGAGATAAGGCGAAGGCCTCTCTTCTCCACGTCTCTTGTCCTCTACTCTTATTAAAAGTAAATGGCAGCAGCATTAGCAACATATCGGAAGCAGACATATCATCGCTGTTATTTGCACATGGGAGAAACACTGGAGGGATTAGCTCTCTCGTCGACACTGATTCCTTACTGCCAAATCACATTATGGAACCTCTTGCTTTAAACGGTCGCTTTCTCAACATAACATGAACCCTGACTGATATAAAATATATATTTGCTTTCCCCAGAGCACTCAAATTTGACAAAACGTTCCCGGATTTGCAGCTGGAAATATCTAGTCCCACTCATTCATTTGCACAGCACTGACATTATGACCTGACACTTCCCACTTTTACTCATGTAAGTGGTTCATGCCAACACCTCCACAGCTCCTCAAGTTAAAGTCAACGTTATTGTAATTCCATTTCATGTAGATGTTGAAGACAAAAATGTAAGGAGGTAGACCAACTGCGGGTCGTCAGCAGTAATAACTGTTGTGCATATCTTTCGCAGCATTGAAGTTGGTGATTAAAGTGTCCATGCTTGTAAAGTGAGTGCAGTATACGTGATGTAAAAGATGAGAGGAGAGTTAGGACTGCGCTAACAGAAGTGTGAGTCCACAAGGCAGATGAGTTCAGCAGTGTGACTGCTTGTGGGAAGAAACTTTTGATGAGTTTGTAAAACTTGGTCTGAATGCTCCAAATAGTCCTTTTCCAGCTGGGAGGAGTGTAAAGAATCCATGTGAGAAGTGAGAGGGACTCTTCCGGGTGCTGTGGGCATTAAAGGCATTTTTTTACACTGCTTGATGTATATGTTCTTGATGGCTGGAAACTTGACCCAGTGATGAGCAGGGCAATCTTAAGTCACACTGCAATGCATTTTTGTTTGATGCAGAACAGTTTTCGTACTAGACAGTTATGCTTCAGATCAGGATGCTCTCTGTGAGGTTTCTTTACAAGCAATTGAGAATGGATGTGTGCATGCTAGTCCTCGTCAGACTTCTCAGGCAGTAGATGAGCTGGTGTGCCTTCCAGGAGAGTTTATCGCTGATTTGCAACCAACTTGAATCTGGACATCATCTCCTCTACTGCTAATGTGCAGAGGAGTGTGAAGTACGTGTGTTTGACTTAAAGAACCATTCAAATATATAAATATTCACTTGTATGCCTCTAATTGAGCCAATATTACCTTTCAGCATGGATGTGGGTTTTTTTAATTTTTGCCAAAAAAAAAAAAAACACCAAGTGCTCTGCTTATATCAACTTTTAGGTTACATAGCCAAATACCTTTTCAGCTGTAGCACATTGCACAGTTTAAAAATGTGCCTGCAAATGGCAACATATGTCAGCATAAATGCTAAATTAGACATAGATACCAGTTGATTTGCACTGTCTGAGGCTAGGAGACTGAAGGAGCATGTCTAGAGTCTTGTCCAATGACCACCTTTTGTTTTAATATTTTGTATACCAAAATTACTGTCATGCTTTTTGACATAATAAAAGAATGACTGGTTTTAAATCCAGCTAGACTTTGAACGTTATTTCTGGTGGACTTTTACACAAACGTGCTTATCACTCTTTTCAAGATACCCAGACTTTTTTTGGAATCCATAAAGAAGATGAAAACCAATTTATTTTTCTCCTTCCAGTACAAATATCAGTCTGGAAAAAAAAAAAAAAAATTGGAAACAGGGGAACATACTAGCCCAACTTAGCTTATCTAGCAGAGGAAAATAATATACATTTTAACTACTCCAAATCTGTCTCATTAATGCCTTCAGTTTAATATTTTTTTTTGTACATTGTGCCAAATCACAGCATGAGTCATCTCAGAGAACTTAAAGTTTTCAGGTCCTAAAAACATTATAGAGAGACACTCAACAATTCCCATATAAGCAATGATGGCGAGGACAGAGAGATGAAAAATGATGAACACTGAGCAGGTTAATGGGGCAGGTAACCTGCAGATCAGAAACATATAGCTCCGGAGCCAGACTTACCTGCATATATCTTGCTGTAAGGACTTTCATGTGTTAAGTGCCATGAAATAACCTATGTTGTGATTTGGCGCTATATAAATAAAGTTGAATTGAATTGAATAGATACAAACTGGGGGAGAGCAATGACACAGAGGAAAAGCACAAACTACTGGAGAGAGATGACACATACTGATAGGCAATACTAGCATAAAAATGCATGGAAAGTGAAAGAGAGAGGAGAGGAGAGGTGATCAGAGTAACATGGGAGGTCCCACATCAGCCTTGGCCTATATAAGTATATATAAAGCAAGCTTCAGGGTCATCCTAGCAAGCTCTAACTATGAATTGTATTAAAAGGAAAAATTGCAAGCCTAATCTTCAAAGTAGGAGGGATGTCTGCCTCCCGTGCCCAAACTAGTAGCATGTTTCACACGGGAAGAGGAGGGTGGGGGGGGGGAAGCTAAAGGCTCTGACTCCCATTCTAACTTTTGGAAACACGAGCAACCACAAGTAGGCCAGCACTCTGAGAAGAAAGCATCCTGTTGGGATAATATGGTACTGTGAAATTGTTACAAAATTGTTCAGCACGGTCGTTAATGCTTTTGTATGTAAGAAGGAGACTTTTTAAATCTATTGTGTTTTTTTACAGGGAGCCAGTGAAGAGAAGCTAATATGAAAGAAATATGACGTATCTTGCCTAATCCTGTCAGTACTCTTGCTGTAGAATTTTGGATCAACAGGAGGCTTTTCAGAGACGCGTTGGTACATCCTGATAATGACAAAATTGCAACTGTCCTGTCAAGAGGTTACACATGCACAGACTAGTTCATCAGTTTTTCTCCCTAATGTTTTATAGTATTGCACAGGTGGAAGAATATAGTCCTATAGAGTTTGAGCGAAAGGACATATCCTGGTCAAAAATAAATCCGAGGTTGCTCACAGTAGTACTGGAGGCTAAGAGTGTAACCCAGGATATTTTCACAAGCTACCATTTACAGATGTCCCCTGAACACCTCACACGCTCGCACGTCACAGGCTATCATCAATAGACTCTTGCTAAGCAGCTATGCACAGCAAGGTCTCTTGTCCCCACTGAGTTACTGCTCTGAACCAAATTCATGTGAAGCCTCAAAAGTATGAAAAGAGTGAAATAAGGTGTTCTGATACAAGATTTACCTAACATAAAACCCCGTGTTTGTTCTACTATTGGGCTCCCAGCCACCTGGAAGAAACACAAGACGAGGTCAAATCCCAGTATATGGCTAGACTGTGTGGGAGAGGACTTTCTATTTTAGACAAGGGCTTTTATTTTGAAGTTGCAGAACTTGGCTGACCAATCGTGTAACTTTGATTCCTCCTTCACTCAGTGACATAAATTCACTTTATAAGGCTGGCACTGCTGAGCCGCTGCTACAAACAGACCAAAGTGAACAAGACTGAGGGGAGATTGTCCACTAGTTAATGTATCATGGTTGGCGTTATTCTGCTGGACAGATACAAAATTGAAATACAAAATGCTAAACTTTGTTGCAAAATAAACTTGGGAAGCTGTTAATATAGCTTGGTAGCCCGCCAAATTCAAATCTAAGACTGCAATGAGAAGATTATTGGGAACTTTTAACAGTGGTTCTTCTATGTAATAATGCACTCTAAATCCTGACTGCAATCCAAAAACATGCACCTCAGGTCAGGTTACCTGGCGCCGCGCTAGTGGCAGCCTGTTGCAGCAGCTCCCCCCCTGAGAGCCCCCCCCCTGCTGTAGCGAAGAAATTTCCCCTCGGGGATTAATAGAGCACTATAAAAAAAAAAAAAAAAAAAAATCAGTCCCGAAAATGCTCTAATCCCTGTATGCAAACAAGCTTTATTCACAAATTGTTGTGTATGTTTACGTTATTTTCCATCTTTTGTTGTGAAATCATATTGCTGTGATTTTAGATACCCATTAACTACCACTAAGGCAGTAGCTACTCTTTCATCACTTTGCAACAGAAAACACATATGTAGATATGTTATGAGTAATGAATCTCATGGATCTTGCAGGATGACTTCGGCTTGATCATTTGTTGTGTTTTTTCATTAGGCTTTGTGAAAACAACCAGCCTCTTGCAAAATGAAGTGAAATAAATGAAAGACAGAGTCCTCGCTGATGACAGTGGAAGGCCGTGTTGCTAAATGAATGAAATGTCTGTCATGAATAAGCAGTGTGCTGAAACAGCCAATCTAATTGCGTTTCTCCGATATAACAGCAGCCAAAGAATAATGACCACTGCACAATTTTCCTCCTAATAAATGCATGCCTCTTTCAAAGGTCATCGACTTGTTTAAAAAGGTTTTTGTGGAGTGATCTCCCTGTGCAGCTCTGAACTTTGAAATTGGTTTGAGAAATAATGCTGACACTGGATGTCCCACATGATCTACACCATGACTTTATATTATGTTTATACCAAATGTTGCTCCTCCAAATTACAATCGTTTGCAAATCTGAAATGGACATGTATTGTGGTGGAAACACAATGTTAACCAGATTGGGATGTCTTGCTCAAACAATAGATAAAGTATAGATAAATGTGACTGCAGTGACGGTGTTTGTATCATTTAAGAGTTTAACACGAAGTTCTGACATTAACCTCAACTTTTATTTGTATAAAATTACACAATAATGGGAATTTAAAATGTAACCACACGATCAAAAGGCTTTTGAGACTATTGGATCTCAGAAATTTTGTCAGAACACAAAATCAAAACTTGCTCACAAATCTTCTTAGCTGAATTATTTAGCAGTTATTATTGTATATATACAATCATAGCCAGGTCTGAAGCGAGCGAGGACATAATCTACACTGGCAAGCTCTCTTTTTCTACAAATCATTTAAAATCAGTCAAGGTGCAGGATTATTTTTTTATGTATTTATTTCGGGTTTTTTATTTGCTCAATGATTTGCTGCTCAGAAGCTGTGTGCTCTATGCTCCCATTGATGGCCAGAATATATTTTCTTCCTATACAGCCAAGTCCTAAAAATTAAGATTTCAAAGAAATAATACTGTTGCTTAATGTAAAATGGTTTCCCATACCACAGGTAAGGTTTATAAGCCTCCTGGCTGCTTTTAATGTAATGTTTACTCGAGGTAAAGCAAAGGTAACATTCGATTAGAACACCTTATTGCCCTCTTCTCAAACTAACTTATGTTTGGCCTCACACCTATCTGAGTTACAATGCTGCAGTGGTGATTAGACACTTCTCTGCTCACAGCCGACTGGCTAGCAATACTCTCCACGTGAGGCGTTTCATGGACATTGATAACAAATTGTCCAGTGGAGAAAAATGTTATGTTGGACACTGGTTTAGACCAGGAGTTATTATTTGTGCCCAGCTGATTGCTAATTATCCCTCCATAATAGAGCCAGATGTTGGTGCTCTTGATGTTCTGATGCCGCTGCAGAGCTGGTGTCAGGTTAGCTCCACCCATATGCTGCTGTCTGTCCTGGTAGTTTGGGTTTAGGATGTGCAGCCATTAACTGCGGTCAGCAGCTGGTAGAGCTGGCAGCTCCTCATGTTCTCCCTGACCCTGTGTCACCCACTCACCCCGGATGCATGTAGATGAGCCGGGCGACACAGCAGTGTGAGGTTATGGTGTCACTGTCATTAGAAAGGAGGTCAGAGCGCTGTAATGACTTCCATGCTAAAAAGCCTGCTTCTTGTCAGCACCGCCACAGGTCATCAGATACATCATCATCATGGGACTGGCTATTTACTCTGGCCAGGCAATGTCAGGGCTCCGTGGAGCTTTGGGTAACACAAAAGGTTACAACTTCAATTTTACTCTAATTACAGTGGAATTAAACAAAAATATGTTAACCACAGGTGACCTGTACACCACAGGGAAGTAAAGCTCTGCACTTGAGTTTTAATTTAGTAAAAGCACATAAAATAAAATATAATTTTGTTGTCTTTGAATAATTTCCTACTCGTTTTGTGAGATCTTTCCTAAAAATGATTGTCATATAGACTCATTGTTTATTAGTTACACTTCCAGAATATTCATTTAATTTACAGTTCTTTAGTTCTGTTCACAGCAAATAAACAGTGAATTAATATGCTTCCGAAATGCTTAAATTTCCTTTACATACAAACCTACCCTCGACCGAAACAATGGATCTTTCTTGTCTTAAATGATATGCTTTCACGCAGCATGTCAGTAAGGAAGCAACAACAGCTCAAAAGCTATATTGAAGCAGCCAATAAGCTTTTTATGAGAAATATCTGATTTAAATTGTGTAGCCTAACCACAATCCTAATCTGAGACATAGCCAGATGTTTAGGTTCATACGATTACATGGACATATTAAAAAAAAGGAAATATTTGGACTGACTTCTTGCAATGTGAGAAAAGAGCAACAAAAATGAGCAGAGAGAGAAAGTACATGCTTAAACAATGGACGGGAATAGTTGGTTGAGGTAAAGGAAGATGACGAGGGAGAAAAGCTGGACCCTGCAGAAAAGCGGTTGGACCAGGTCAAGGGAGAACAGGGGGTAAGTAAAAAAGAGTAAGAATGGGGTGTTTAAAAGAGACTAAGAGCTGTTGTCACTGATGAAATAGTAGCCACCATCAAATACCTTGTTATAAATCATTGCTTATCACTGAGAGAGGCTGATGAAAGAGTCCAGCCTAATCAGACGGTCAACTAAGGATTCCATTATCTGGAATTTTCAACAAACCAACAGGTAAGTAATGCAGTACGAGTATTGCTTTTGCGATGTCCCACAGTAACTGCAGGCAGTTTAGAGTATGGGGTCATTTTAGTGTCATAAATCCATCTGAAATCAACCCTAGGGAATGAGGATGTATACAGAAACCTAAAGTGAAGCACTGATATGCCCCCATGTTCCTGGTTCTGCTCTCAGTACTGGATAAATTAAGAACATAGATTTAGCATTTTAGTATTGTACCATAACATAAAAGTACCACTAGTCACCTGGTGTTGCCGTATCACTATTAAATATGTCTCATGGACAGCTGAGTTTTGTGTTGATACATTTTGCTGTTTGTAGGGACTCGAATGAGCTGCAGTTTATTCCAAGTGGTGGTAAACATGTCTCAGAACTTTTTCAACAGCGGTGGAGGATAAAGCAGGACACTTGAATCTTTAATAATTTACATAAAGTGTTAACGAATAACAATGTGTTTCCAAAGTGACAAACAGTAATGCTTAAAATATTTAATTGTGGAGCCAAAAGACCCAGTAAATAATTTTAGGTCCAATGTAATTATGAGCTGGTGCCCTGAAATGAAAATGTTTGGCGCATCGGTGCGACTGATGTGAAAAGTTAGCCTGAAGCAGTGGCTCACTTCTACCTGAACCAACTTCTGTCTTTTTTCCCCCATCACCTTGTCATACTGTGGAGCAAATATCATCAACACACTCGGCTGCTCCTGCGCTTTGTCCCAGTCTTGGCCTTCACCCTTGCCTCGGTCCCCTTTGGGTCACTTGTACATCATCACCTGTCTTGCTTGAGTCACAGTCCATTTGGGATGCTCATACTTCACCCCTTCTTGGGCTCCCCTGAGGGGTATTCTCCCATGAGTTGTTTGAACTCATGAACTCATCTGTAAATCGCCAGTTGTGTTGCTGCATCTCAGATTTAGACGATTCTGGTGAGTGAAATGTTCTTAAAGGTTGACAGAAACTACAAAAACCAGGCTGAATAAAACATATAATTTAGTTTCTGTGTATGTGGGGTGGGTGTGTCTTCAGTCTGTTTTTGTATGAACATTTACAAAAATGTTGAATGTATGTCCATGTGTGTTCTTGCGCTCTTCCCGACTTGCTCTCGGCTGCTAATTGTTATCTAGAATATTGTAAATCCTCCTCGTTCCAACATTGTGCACTTCCGAAATCATTTCCCAAATGGTTTTAACTACATTGCCTTTATTAGAGTAGTTCATTACCAAAATGTAAAAGCTGCACCATAATGTATGTTTTACAATCTGTTTTTGTTGTTGACCAGTTGGATATTGTTGACAGACAGGTGGAATAATCGACAGCTCATTGTGTTTCTTTTTTGGTGCTCTGATCTCCTCGTGGTAGAGTGGGCTTGTTGGAGATCTTTTTCTTTTGTATGTGTCCTTCTCTTTTTGGCTTTTTTTTTGGCTTTATATTTCAAATGAACAGAGATTACAGCATGGTCTTCACTATTTTAGAGCCTACAAAGCTGCATTGTCACTGATGGTACTATTATACTAGTCTAGTATTCTACTCAATTTTGGTATTTGGTCATTTTCTGGATTTTGTTTTCCACGGCAGATAGTACCCCCTCATTGTAGCATCATTACTGCATGGAACTGGCATGTCGTGACTTGCAAGCTCAACAACAACCAAATCGCCTTCTGTAATGTGACAGAGCAAAAGCAAGGATCTTTTCAGCTATTTGCTGGTTCAGTTTGGTTGTTTGTACATATGCTGTGAATGATCACTCGCTAGCTCTGGTGTGGTCATGAAAAGTTCATCTGCACTGGAGTTAGAGCGTTTAAAAGACTGCACTAATGATGCCATTCTCGACAGTAAAGGAAGATAAACGTTATATTCCTTGTCGCGAGTGATCCTTCTTCCTTCAAATTGACGTCTAAACAGTCTTTGTTAGCAGAAGCTAACAAGAGAGATACATTTCATGTATATATATATATGACAAAAAATTGCTCCTAAACACTCCCTCCGCATTCTATACGTTGTATTATGTCATTGTCTGATGGATTCAATTTTAGCGCCTGTCACATCTCACTTCTTAAGACATCCAAAAGCTGTGAGATTCCCTCAACCATCAATCTTGTTGTTTACGTTGCTGTACATGGCAGAATATTAAAGTTTTGTCTGTGGAGTACAACTATTCTTGGGCTCATTAGTGAGGGTTTAGAGCTTTATTTACTGACAGTGTAGGCAGGCAGTAATGTAACACTCACTGTATGATGGCTCTAACTCTGCTATGACCCCACCCCCACCCCCACCCACACCTACCCATCAAACCTCTCCCAACTACTGCAACCTCTTCATAACGTGGCCCCAGAGCCCCACGTCAAATCAATTCCAGTTCCCAGCCTGGCAATTTTTCTTTTTCTCTGTTTTTTTTTCCCCTCTGTCCGTGTGTGTGTGCCTTCACCTGTATCTCTCTGTTTCTGCTCCCCAATAGCAGTCTAAGGGGGAGAATGTACAGTCATAAACAATAAAGATGATTTTTATTTTCTCCTGCCTTTTCCACTTCGGCTCAAGCAGCAAGTAAATCTCCAACACTGTAATAATTTATTTCAAAAGGAGCATGTGCAGTGTGTGTGCTTGTATTTCTTATGTTGTGGGTACACAAATCTGTTTACACAGTAACGTTGTAGGGACTTCTTTTGGGGGACGAAATCAAGTCCACATAACACAAATCATTAAAAGGGCAAAGACTTTGTTTATAGTTAGGGCGAAGTTAGGTTTAGATTAAGGCTATGGTTATGGAAAATCTGTAAGAAATGAATGTAAGTCAATGGAAATTCTTCCAAAGGTATGGCAGCATTAATGTTTACACCTGTGTGTGTGTGTGTGTGTGTGTGTGTGTGTGTGTGTGTGTGTGTGTGTGTGTGCGCGTGTGCGTGTGCGTGCAGAGTTTGTTTTGTACCCACGAAAATGCCACAGCTGTGTGCAGGAAGATGAATGGTGAGTTTTCAATTGAATAAGACAATACAAATAATTTGTGGCTATATAAGAACATCAGGATTGATGGCTGCTGGGGGTTCCCTTGTGAACCAGCTCCTACAGGGGTGAGGATAGTGGTGAAGGAACCACGGGGTTGTATGCAGGAGTCAAATGAAGAGAGACAGGAAAGAAGAGTGCACAAAGATGACAGTAGATGGAGAGAAAGCCCCAATGGATGGTGGGGAGAAGGCCTCGCGAGGGCAGGCTGTTCTAGCAAAATCACTCCCTCCCTTCCTTGTTTCAAGTTGATTAACCCTGTCATACATTATGCATCCTGCACTGGAAGTGAAAATGACTTTTTGATTGGGAAGATGAGTAAGAACACGGAGCCAGGCCCTGCTTCGCAGATTGGTCTCCTGCAGGAACATCCGTTTTCAAGTAATCCTTTTACCACTGAAATTGTATTGAGTTTTTTGACACATCAGCTTTCACCGTCGCAATGCATATATTATGCGTCTTGATGAATAATATCACACTTCCATTCTTAAATTTTAATATTCTTACTGTGAGTAAGGTATTGCGAGAATAGTTCCCATACAGCATTCACCGATACAGGATTTTATAAAAAAAAAAAAAAAAAAAAAAAAAAGTATGTGGATGAAGTTAAGGTGAGGACATTTGTGTAGTTGCTTAATAACTGAAATGTTGATATTGATATTTAATATTTTTTTGTGTAGTGCTTCCAAGTTCTAATATTGTAACTCTACTGCAATCATTTGATGGCTGTAATTGTTTCTGCACAACAAAGCTTACGTTGTTGAAATTAGACAACACAATACAGACTACGTGTTTCCCCTTTGGCACAAATGGTTCTATCTCACCGTTACAACGGGACATTTTTCAATTCATCACCTTTTGTAATGTTATGTTGGAAAGCTAAATGGAATTGTAGATTTATTTGGAATTGGTTTATTTCTCATTAATAAATCCAAATGGACTCGTTTGAAAGAGAGAGCTTAGTTTAGTTCAGTTGGTATAATATATACAGTATGTGCAGTTGCTCACTTGTATTGTGGCCACAGAAAATACTTGCCTGGGGATTAGCTGGTAGGCGCTCTTTACCGTAAGAAATCACTCCTCGAATGTAATTCTAGTTTCTTTAATCACTATTCTACTTGAGTGCATAGAAATATAATGCATGTAACCTCTCAACACATTAGAGTACCTGTTAACACACTGTCCAAAGCACTGCTTTTATTGTCTACCAAAAGCATGATTTGAATACAACCTGTTTTTGTTCCTATAGTCAATCCATAGCACGACACAATTATCATTAATTAAAATAATGTTTGTATTGTCATATCATAAATATTGTCAAACATTGATTACATCACCGTCCTCGCCTGATCTACTACTTTAAGGAATACTTAACTGGGTAGCTTTAAGTACACTGCTTTTACACCCTGTTATAAATTGTACTTATATGCAACATTCCCATAATTAACCCTTTAAATCCAATTTAGCCTTAGAGCTAGCGCACAACGTTTCACACCCACAGTAGCAGTGAATGCTGTACCTCCAATCTGTACCTCATGCTATATAATTATAACGTCCCCTTTCTATTGTTGGTGCCCACTGCACTCCTCCATTACTAATTATCATCAACATAAGTATTTTCTCTTTTTGCTCTCTTTTAGTTGTTATTAAGGAACGCATTGTTAATTGCTCAGATCTGTGCAAATAAAGTGACGAGGAACTAGTTTAGAACAACTCTAATGTGTCGCTGCACTTTGGGGTGCACAAAAAGAGTTACTAATGATAAAGTAAAAAATTAGTGGGTACGAGTTTGTGTCGTATGCTGACTGGTTCAGATGTTATCAGGAATGACTCATGGAGAAAGTGATTGTTTTTCATGTTTTACAGAGAATCATGAATTGCAACAGGCATATATTTGTCCAGTGTGTGTTATCCAGGAACTCCTCAATCAGCATTCATTTATTTTTGTATTGCACAACATGGTTTCTGATTTGTTCCTCAGTCATTCTTCAATAACAACTCACATTTGCGTTTACTGTATTTACTGAGATTTCAACTACAATTAAACAATTACCTTTTCAGCATGAAGCTACTGGGACAGCAGCACAATTGCACATGGACATACAGCATCACAACCCTCCATATCAATTATATTATAATCTCTTAGCTGTAATATGAGTTGTCTGACAGTGTTTCCATTTGTTTTTCTCTGTGTTGTTATTACAGACATGTCTGATCTAATTGCATGCTTGCAACGTGATTGTTTTGTGATGAACTCCTGGAAAATGGTCTTCATTAAATGTGAAAATATTATAGAGAGAACAGAAATGCAAAATGTATTTCTGTATTAGATTGCTTATCCTCGAGTAATGTTACATTTATTCATGTGTTAATTTTTTTACATTATTACATAGGCCAGTCTGATGCTAAATAATAATTTTGTATTTATTTTTTTTACTTACTGGAACTGCACCAGGGAATTCTGGTTTCCTTTTCGATACCTAAAAGTCACTAACTTTATTTTCAGAAGAGCCTTCCCCCCTCCACCCGTTAACACTGTAACTCACTGGTGTTGCTAACTGAAAAATAAGTCTAATTACATTTTACCTGCTGTACAAACTATCTGAACAGTATCTTTGGTCACATTGACAGTAACACATGCAGGACAGTGTGTCAATTCAACGCCAGACTTCTCATTTTCATGAGCGTAGTGCCGAATCTGATCCGCATGTCCTCACCCACCAAGCACAAAAGCCTTTATCTATCTCCTATCAGTGTTCTTAATGCAGCAGATAAATCCACCTCCTCTCTGTGATCTCCCCTACCTCTCACCCGCTTCATCTGTAATCCTGTTCCACACGGAACTGTTTGTGTGTGTGTGTGCGTGTGTGTGTCTCTGTGTGTGTGTGTGTGTGTGTGTGTGTGTGTGTGTGTGTGTGTGTGTGTGTGTCTCAGCTGTGTAGAAATATGCACGTCTGCTCATTTGTGCATGTATGTTCTCACGAAGGAGCCTTAGCTAGCATGGTAGATTGCTTATGATCTAGATAACATATTTAATACCTGCCAGGCGTCTTCATCTGCTCTCACATCTTGATAGTTCCCACAGGGCCAACGGACGGCTCAGCTCTGAATTATTAATGAATCCTTCCCTACACAACAGCGCCGTGCTGATCAGCACTGCTAATATGTAAGCATGGCTGTTAAAATAACGTGACAGCCAATGAGAGGGAGAAGTCACATTAACTTGGCACTAACAACAGTGATTTGAGCCCTCGTCAACAGCACCAAGTCTCTGAGGGTACAGAGGGATGTTAATTGAATAAATTACTTCATGTTCACTTTTAATTTTAAACAGTTTAGTCACGGCTCCCTTCGTGTTTTCTTGTGTTGCTTTTGCACCCCTTTGTCAATGAATACATATTTCTGCCTCCAAAAATCTTACTTTGCATGCTTCATGATTTTACTTTTTTTTTTCAGTCAGACTGTGCATCTGCTGCCTTTTCCTGCATATTAGTTGTAATTTTTAGGCATGCACATGCTTCATTCAGCTGTAAAACGTTGATGCCATGGTCAGTATGCATTTATTTTAATTTATTTCATAACAAAGGTTTCCCTGCAGTTCAGTTACAGCGCCCTAAGCAAGGCCACTGTACTTGGCAGCACTGGCTGTGGCAGGTTTCACACCAGTCTCCGCACCATCATTGTCGGAGGACAAAGAGACCAGTTTTTGTACCCAGCACAACACAAATCCTGGCACAAATATACAAACGTGTTACTCTGAGGAAGCCATGAGATGAGATGACCCTTCTAACAACTTCTAAGGAAAGTTGCAGTGACTTATAGCTGAGGCTGTTTTTTGGATATTAGTATTGCACTTGCAGTTATTTTCACACTGTTCTAATTTACTGATGTGTTTATTTTAGTCTACAGTGAATGGCTATTTGGACTTTTGTATTTGACTCACATTGATGATTTTGAATTATTAATACTGCTTTGTGTATTGTTGGCTAGTTTAATCTACAGCATTGCATCCTATTCTACTATGTAAGAGGGTAGTATGTTTGTAGCATGACTGTCCTATGAGAACCACATATTACTTATCCACCACCCAAAGATATTTACTTTACTGTCACTAAAGAAACCATAAACTATCCACACAAAAGAAGCTGGACTCGAAGAATTTGAAGTTTTTTTTCTTAAAATATTACTTAAATTCAATAATTGATTATCAAAAGAGTTAGCGATTTGTTTAATAGTTAACAACTAATTGATAAATTGTTGCAGCTCTAGTTGTTTTTTTTCTCAATCTAGCTAAGAATGTATTGAGAGCAGATTATTATGTGTGAACTGTTTCACAACACAGAGCTGAAGAGTATTGATCATCATTATCAAAAATACTACTGCAATGAAAACTGATATTGTTGTACATAGTGTTATTCTTGCACCTACGTAATCTGCCTTCGGCTACTTTTGGTGAGTTTACTAATTGCACAAAGAGCCTAATGTTGATGAGACTATCATAAACAAGGTGACATGTGCATCAGAATGTTGATGGTGCTAAATAAAAAGGTCAAATGCAACTTATTTTCAAGGTAAAAGAGTAGAAAAGATGATGAACACATAAAATACACGGTGCAATTGAAAAAAATAACATAAATAATTGTTCCACTTAGTAGTTTAAATGTTGAAGAGACAGATCGATGGCAACCTTATTTTATTTTTTGTCACTTTTGGGTGTTTTTGAAGTGAACAATATTATTAGTCGAGTACAACATGGTTAAAGACACCTTTTCCACTTGTTCTTGGCACTGATAGCTTTTCTTATTTTTTGCTCACATCTACCTTAGTAGGTTTTTAGGTCAAGCAGCTATTGTAGCCATGTTAGAAACGTGGTAGCTGTACTTAGATTTTAGTGAAAATGTTTTAGGGAAACGCTGAGCAAATATGGTGGGACAATTAAAAAATTTATTATCTTCCTGGAGTGGCTTGAAAAGTTCCTAAGTTGTCATTTAAATAGTTTGTTGTGACTTTTGGTAGCCATTGGAGTTCTAATTGTGACTCTCAGCTCACCACAAGCTACAAACACGTCACAGTTCCATTTTAAGTGCAAGCACATGTGGGTTTTAAGTAGAATATTCCTTTATTATGGACACTCATGTTGTGGACCTGAAATAATTGGGAGCTTCTGTAAAATGACAATGGATTATAATCAATATAGCATACTATACAGAAATTGACTATGTGGTACTTTCTGTGCGTACAAATTTAACATTACTCATGTAAGACTTACTGAATTATCAGGAAACAAAGGTAAAGCAAGACATTCAAAACAATGTATGACTTTATGTTGATGAAATGAGGCCTTTGGCTGTTTTTTCTGTTCCCGTGACCTCTTCTTATTGTTCCCTTGAGTGCCTTCTTTGTAAACCAGACAGCTTTTAGCTGGTTAATAACATGCAGCGCAGCACTGAGCAGCAGCCCTGTGCTCCCAGCTATTATCATTTTGGCTCATATGATCAGCTAAATGTAGAATTTTAACTATGATAGATTTGTACCACATTAATTTGGAAGCATTAGTAGATTAAGTGTAAGCAAAGGGTGTCCCACCTCTCTATTTTATATTATGCTGCAGCAGGTCAGGGATAGCAGGGAGCTGGCTGGCTTGCCTTTTGGCATAGAGAAATATGACTTGAGCTAACGATGATGATAAGGACAGCTGCTGTGATTGGGTTAATTTGATGAAGCCCAACAGTTCCTCATTCGACCAACTGACAGCTTAAAAACCAGAACATCTGACAAAGAGTAACAGTCCAATCTTATCTCTATGAATTGCATTCACATGTGACTATGCTGGTTTAATGGACATACATCAGGTGGAGTTGTAGCTGCATGGATGATAGGTTGTCTTCATTTTATCTGGCAAAATACTCATACTGACTATATGTACAGAATCTTCACTGACAATGTTTTTATTGTAAAATACTTTTTTATTATCGGCACTTGACAGCTACAGTTTGTTAAAGCTACATTTTCATGTATGCAACTGCTTTAAGAAACTGGATGAAAGAGGTATTCACTGAAATTATAAATAACTCATTTACCTCTTGTGGTGTCATGAACATGCAAAGTAGGATTGCTTGCAACACCCTCGTCTGTCAGGCACTATAGAAATGTCATGCGGAATGAGGGGCAAACTGCATTTTGTGGATGAGGCTTTTATTTTAGTTTCATATTATTGAGTGTGTTGCACAAACACACACACACACACACACACACACACACACACACACACACACACACACACACTTAGACAGATGTTTCAGAGGAGTTATCATGTGTCCATGAACCAAAACAACCAGAGGATACACGTCCATTTCCACCAATTTATTTTGCATCTCACCCCAACCCATCTGTTAAGAGACTTGATGAGAGTGCATCATTATATTTGTTACAACTTCTCCAGATGTGCAATAATCACATACAGGCCTTTATTATTATTATTCTTATCATTATTATTATTATTATTATTATTATTATTATTATTATTATTATTATTATTATTATTATTATTATGTGTTGTAGTATCTATAGTTCTGTTATATTACAGCTTGCATTAAGGTAGTGTTAATTTTGGAAGCTGACTTTGATTGATGTGCTTTAGTATTTGTCCAAATTAGTAGTTCCAGTTGTTTCCAAATCCTGTTTGTCTGTTTGAACAGAAGTGCTCCCTCATCTTCCTGCTCACCCGGCATTACTGTTAACTGTGCTGTCCACTGCAGCGTTGCTTTTCGTCTAATTCTGTCGATGTAATTTAGCCAATAAATCTGTTTCATCCAAGGACTGGTAACATTAGATAACATTATTGACAGAGAGAACAGGACTGAATACACGAAGCTGTAGATCAACAGTGGTGTAACAGGTCAAACAGCAGAATCAACCTCTGAACAAGATCATTTCTGGGTGGTGAAGGAAACAGTTTCACTTCAGAAAATACTTGTTATGTATTTGTAGTCTTGTTTTTGGTGCAAACTAAACTTTGGTCAGATTTTAATTGATGAAATTAAGATGGATTTTTTTTTTTTTTTTTTTTTGTCTATTTGTATTAAAGCCAAATTAACAGTGACCGATGTGTATATGTACAGTATATGTGAGTGGGCGGGCTTTAGGTCCCTCAGTGCAGGGTTTGGTGGCCTCTACTGACCTCAATAATACTAAAAACACAAGAGAAACTTTCCAGACTTTTCTTAACGCTGTAGGTGTTGATTATTTGGGTTTTGGTGGCAACTAAAAGACAGACTGGTGATTTCTGGGTGGGAATTATTTATGCTGTGTCTTCACACAGACACACACATTCCTGGAGTCGGGTAAAGCTTTCTCTCCCGACAGCTTTATCAATATTCCCTCTCATCAGAGCACTCGGTCAGTGAACGTCACTCAAAGGCCACCACTGCACGGCTAACTGCCTCATTAAAAAGTTTGGAGGGGCACAGGGATCAGCTGGCGGAGCCCAGAAGGGGCCCGAGGTTGACAGAGCTGTGAGTCCCCGAGGCTGGAGCCTCCGGAGATCAACTCTCATCGGAAACTCTGACCCTAGCCACTGACCCTGTCTATTTACAACCTGCTTAGACAGGCAACAGGGGGAATACCGCACTATCTCTGTATCCATCTGTCTCTCCACCCACTCGTCTTTCTCTCACTGTCTGTCTCTCTATCCTCTCTGCTGTGACTCACCCAGGTAGCTGACTGAGAATGAGATAGGACAGAACGGAGAGCACGTAATCATGTATAAGTGAGGGAAATGGCAGAGATGAGAACTGTGAATCAGATTCTTGTTTGTCCACGGTGTCATTTTGCTACAGAGTCTTTCACACAACTAGTTTAAATGAACATATGAGTTTTTATCTGTTTTCACTTTTATCAAACAAAATTTGTATCTCATCTCGGTGAAATGTCCAGGCAAACACAGCTGTCGCCACATGAGTGAGGGATAAAACACAGGGGAAAATGTTCAACAATGCAAAATAATAACACCAAGCCATCTTTGATAAAGAAAATTGAATTCTAAAATGCATTTTACGGGGAAGAATCACCTGCTCTTCATTGAGTACCTTAAGGCCAGGCACTACAAATGTTGTGAGAATACTCATAAACAAGGCATAATCATAATGTAAATCTCTCTCCACATTTGTTCTGTTTTTATAGCGGCAAATAAACTTTTGGCACTCAGTTCTGCTGCCCTCAAACGAGCCGTTTCGGACACAAAACAACAGGAAAGTGGCGTAGAAAGTAAAAAAAATAAAAAAAGAAGATTCAAAGGGGATGAGGTGGTACTGAGGTAATAAACCCCAAAAAAAAGTGTGGGGTGCTGGAAAAAACAAAAGAGGATAACAGATTTATAGACTTAGTACAAGAGCAATAGAGAAGGATAAAGAGTTAGAGAGAAAGTTAGTGGACAGCTTGCTTCCCTTCTCATCTTGGCTCTGCTGGCTGAATGTTTAACAGATGGAGGATGACAGCGGATGCTTAATGAGGTTTCAGGCGCGCAGGCAGTAACCTGTGCCGCCAGGAAAAGAAACACATGGTTAACTACTCCTCAACATTTGGAGAGTCCCTCCTACTGAGATGCACACATTTGTCAATTACCTCACACCAGCTTGGGCCACCATTTTCCACACTTCCCATGAGGCTACGCAGCAGAAAATAATAAGCTGTGGTGTATTTGATAACCAGAAGTAACTCTTAGGGCTCTGTTTTAATTGCGTAGTCACCATGTACATCACTAGGTCTTGTGCGCATGGAAAGTAACTGGGTGAGTAAGCTGCAGTCATTTTCCGCTGCCAGGTCTGTTTGAGTTGAGGAAATAGAGACAATGAAGTCGTTATAATCATACATTTGTGTACGGCAGAGAAGATGTTTTAACTGTAGGATACAGAAGCTGAGAATTTTAGATCCCTAAAAAAATTATAATTGTTGTTACATGTTATATTCTTAGTTACAAAGTTGTACATTGTTAGTGACCGGAAGGCATTTATAAATGTTAGGCTAAATGTAATATTTTAAAGGTACAAAACTGGGCAACAACCCCTTGTAACCATGCCTGTGTTGTCGAGTTTGAAGATGCCAGAGAGGCAAGATGTAGAAGATGTCAAACACATTTGCAGTGAAGTCTTGACGGAAAGACTGGAAATAAAAAGCTGAGAATGGATCTGCGCTGCCAACTGGTCTGGTGACATGTTGTTGTGAACCGTTAGAAAGATGTGAACTCTGTGGCATGGAGAATAATGAGCATGTTCAGTGCGAGAGACTCGAGTCAACAGATGGGCTTTACTATCACTGTGCAGCTGCTAATGTTCAACAACTAAGTTTAAGGTTAGAATGTAGAAACGAAATGCGTTGGATGAAGCAGTTCCCTGCAGTTATTGTGCTATTGTACTGATGCCCCAGACATGAGTCAAGTACAAGTGCAGTACAAGTATGATATACAGTATAAGCCTCACACAATTTCCTTTATTGGAATCTTTGAGTGAGGAACGCTACATATTGAACCCTGTTCTATCATTTAACTACCTGTGAACATACTATTATTGTCACTGCATTTATCTTTGAACTCAAGTGTAACTCATGAAATATGTGAGGTGAAACTGTTACCTGTAGAGGTGGGAATCTTGAATTACTCCCTTCAGTTCAGTTGAAAGATTTAGAGTCACAGTTTGACTTTGCAATTTGCCCCCTTACATGCATGTTGTACTATGTATTTCTGTAACATTCTGGTCAGTGTAAAGCCAGCTGATAAATGGAAGGCTCTTATTTATGGTTGTCAGAACATGATTATTTATGTGGCTTCGACTTTCTTGCCAAGTCCTTTTAAGGAGGAAGTAACACACTGGGAACTAAAGCTGAGCGCTCATCCCCCAGTGAGGCGCTCCATTGGTATAAGCTCCTGATTCAGTGAGTGGCAATGGTGACTCTGTCTTGTTCATTTTAGTTCATTCTTAAAATTTGTTGATTGAGATTTTTTTTTATACACGTATTGACTTGAAAACACTGACCCCAAACACAAGCGTCACCTATTAAAAGCCAGTGTGTCACTAATAGTAATTGAGAGTGGTACTTTGTTTCTCTCAAAACCTCGGGGAGGGGGTAAAACATGTTTAAAATATGCAAGTGCATATTTATCCTTTATAGATTTAATCCGGGAGAGATCCAACAGCGTGGTGGGTGTGGATTCCTCTGGTTTCTTAGCATTTCGGCACAAAGTCCCGTTCACAGTGGGGAAAGTTTAAATCCACAAAAAATGTGAAGTCTGAAAAAGTAAGACAGATGGCAACATTTTAACGTGACATTTTTCAATAGATTAGGCATGTTCTACATTGTAGTTTCATTGTGTTATGAATACTTTGGGAACGGTCAGCAAATCTGAGTAATATACAGATGTTTTTGTTGTTTGAATGTGCCACATGAAGCACAAACATGGCAGCTTTTTTTTTGGTTCCACACTAGGTCCTCCGATAGTATGATACTTATTTGAGCTTGCTTAATAACAGATTAGTGTGCTAATTAGTATGTTATTCTTACCTGCATATTTATATCATTGTCATTTCTCACTCATTTTTAATTAATCTGCTACGGATTATATTCTAGGCATTTTAATGTGTTCTGTCCTTCAAGCATGACTCCACCAGATAAAAGCAGAGGAGGAAACAAAAAAACAACTGCAAAAACAGCTGGAGTACCCACCCATACCTCAATCAATCCTGCAGAAAATATACATTTTACATTGATCGTGTAGGATATGTTTGACAAATAGTGAACCTGACTCATAACTGTGGGGACAAGCCTCTCAGGGAAAGTATCTTTAATCAGATGATTTGGAACAGATAACACTCTGAAAGAAATGTATTTTTTTTCTGGATTAGTGTATATTTTCTCTTAACATAATTTGGAAATATTGTTAATTCATGAGTAGAAAAAAAAAATTGATAGTGACTGTATCCAATTCAATTTAGTTTCATTTATATAGTTCCAGTGATGGGTTCCGTGTTTGGAGAAGTTTTTTTTGTTTTTGTTTTTTTTCCTTTTTTTTATCGGGATCATCAGATCACTCAACAAATTGTGCGCATGGTAGATTATGAACATAGAAAACTACTGCAATCATAACAATTCACTTAAGATCCATAGGGGGTACTCGTATCATAGGGCTTTAAATGGGGCTTCATCACCTGCTGACTTCTGAAATAGATATAGCAAGAGGTTAACTCGTCACCCTGCTTGTCACATACACACATCCTTGTTATTTTTCATGTACTGGTATATGCCATTTGCTCCGACAGAATTTCTTTTAGAAGCACATCTGCAGTGCTAGTTGCCTGTCAGAAATGATTGGTGGGAAATATGTCCTCTGCTGTGGCATCAGTAGGCTGTGACGCGTGCAGTACAGAGCTTTGTTGGGGAACACATGTCCTACCTCTCCACCACTGTGCCATGTTTTCTGCAGCGTCGGCAGCTTGCTTTCCAGCATAATGGGTCTCCCCACGTGCAGGCATCAGTTTGTGACATCCATAATTAACCAGAGCGGGGCTGAGGCAAGTGCAGGGAAGATGTGGCATCACCTGAGGGTTAAACAGAGTTTAGCTCTGGAGGGAAAGTGACAGGGTCAGCTGGAGAGGTGAGAGTTTTTTTTTTTTTTTTTTTTTTTATAACTCTCTCTTTTGACCTGAACTCAAAAGAATTCTAATGTGATTATGCATCGTATGTATCGTACGTGCCTTGTGCTCTTGGCAATAAATCAGACCTAAATAGAGCTTAGAAAAAGAAAAAAAAAATATTTAGCCTGATTAAGTGGGTGACAAAAGGGAAAGTCTAATGACATTACTGGCTATTGCTTCACTAATTTACTGAATCAGGAATTATCTCTAAAACTACTCAACATTAGAAAAATAGACTACTGCAGTTGAGCAACTTAATATGGCCACTCTACACTGATTTTTCCTCCATGTCTGTCCTCCATATTTACTTTCTCTCCAGGGAGCTGAGTGAGGGAGGTGGTAATCTTAGTGTCTCATTAAGGCTCAAATTAAAACGATAAGCAGGCTAGACTGTTAGGCATGTAGGTGACTTATTAAACTTCTTCAAAGCTTAAGGACTGCAATTCAGCTCCTCCTTTGATCAGAAATTGCTGGCAACTTTCCCACAATTAACTGATTACTCTCGGGAAAACGCAAGTTTTATTTTTTCGTACTTCACTTTGTGTGTGTTTGTGTGTTTGTGTGTGTGTGTGTGTGTGTGTGTGTGTGTGTGTGTGTGTGTGTGTGTGTGTGTGTGTGTGTGTGTGTGTGTGAGAGGGGAGTGGGGAGAGGGTGCTTTCTTCTCTCTTTTGCTCAACCTTTCCCAAGGTGATAAAGAAGCACAAACTTAATCATAGAGCCCCCAGTCTTCTACTCCCGTTGGACTTGAGACTTATCGTATCTTGACTTGTAACTTTGTTGGAATGTCACAGTCCAGATATACAGTAGTTACTGACTGAGGCTGGTGGATACTGTATGGATAAGAAGGCAGACTGCTGCTGGTTCCCATGGGATCCACTTGCAATGTGCTGGAATCCCTTGTTTTTCCCTCTGTGTCCCTAAAGCCAAAGTGGGTCCACTGAGAGCTGTCATCTACTTTGCAGGTGGAGAAGAGAAGACAGCAAATGATCTAAGTGGAGCTTAGAGTGGCTAGAAGACTTCATGTGTGAACTCGTCATGTTTCTACGGCTGCTGTCTGGGTGAAATCTGTCATGTCGTTACGACTGTGGTGTATCCCCCTAGTTCCTGACTATAGAGTGTGGATCAATTTTTTAGCCCATTTACTGCAGATCACGTAGACTGTAGTTGATACCAGAGGTCAGTGAATAAAAGCCAGTGATACAAATTTTGTCATCCAACAAAATGATTTGGTCCCCTTAGTAATTATAGTATACTTTAGGTGTCATGTCAACATTTTAAATGTTCTCAAACATATATAGCTATATCAATACTTAATGTATTATCATCCCATAATGAGAACCTTTGTTACAGAGAAAGATACAGAGATACTGATCCTTTACATTATCTGCCGATCGACAGCCCCTCGTGCTAAAATGAAGTTTCTGTTATTTTAGCCAATCTGATGGAGACATGACATGTTCAGTCAGGAGGTGCTGACCTTCACTACACTCTTAAACAACAGGAGGCAAAATGATCAATGAGAGAGATCCCGTCCAGTCCTCTACATCTGGAGACATTGTAAAAATTGACGTGAGTCAGGTGGTGGGTTAATTCAAGTCCACTGCACGGCCAGAACTGCAGTAAGGTAGCAAATACACCATCACCTAAAGAAATTATTTTTAAATGAGTTAACTGGAATTATTTTCACGCAAACAAAATACATGATTAATAAATCATTTCTTAAAGAATTTTAAATGTTTTTCATTTAATTTAATTTCATTCTATTGGTTTGAAAATGCCATCGAAGACTTGCAAGCAGATACATTGTGTATCACAGCAAATATCTGACTGTTGCAATTTTCCTTTCAAGTCAATTTGCACTGTCAGTTCCAATGCACCAAAACTGTGAAATAAAAGTAAAAAGACAGTAGCTTTTTGAATGTGTTCACAGTCAACAGATAAACTATTTGCAACCAATTCCAAACCACTGCAAATTTATTTGCATACCCCGTAAACAGAAATTCCCACAACTAGATACCTATAAAAACATACCAAAACAACACAAATCAAAAAGAACTCACCAGACACGTGGTGAGAGGGTTTTGGCCATTGCTGCCTCCTCCCTCTGAAACCTTATTCGCAAATGCAATCATGAACACACCAATCTATATTCAAGAAATGAGTCAAAACATACATTTTTAGAACTTTATTCAATTTGTGATTGATGTCCTGTGTTACTTCTGTCTTTTAGGAGTTAAAGGATACAATGTGTCCGCCCCAATGGGATACCAACACTTTTTATATAATGCAGTCCAGTGCACCACTACCACCACCCACAACAATCCCAATATGTAAACATAAAGTAGAACAATCACCTTTCAGACAATGTCAACAAAAACTGAAAAATGTATATGCTGAGTCAGAGTAGGATTTATGGCAAAGCTGTTGTGGATTGCATTAGATCCAGAGTAATATAGTGCACACCTGGTCTCAAGTTCTGCTAAGACTGCGTGGAAAATCTATTTCTCCCGATATTATGGTTTATTTCCCTTTAAATTGAGTCATAGGATTTATGTCAATTTAGCATTCGAACCAAACATAGTGCCAGGTAGATCACGACATTAAATAGCCCAGATTATTAGCAATAAATAAATAATAATGCTGGACCTACTCAGCTCCTTATCTCATTACCCAAAAACAATTCTCTTCCCTCTAATGAACTACAGTTCCGGCTTTGTTACCGCCATAATACGGTTGTTGTCATTATGTAATGGCACTCATCTATTAGGTAAATTACTTTTAGGGTGATCACAGGAATTGAAGAGGAGTTTGGTCTGTACAGATTGATGGTAATGACTCTGAGAGGCTGGGCCTGACACAGAGAAGCCAATATGTCAGAAGTGAAGTGCTTAAAGAGCAATCAGCTTAATAAAGACGTGGCCCAATGCTGCAGAATCGAACCGTGGTCTCAGTCGTTAACTGCTGCTTTTCTCTTTCAGTATAAAAGGACAGTGCTTACAGTATCGGCATATTTGGATGCGTGTACTTAAGAATGTGGCCATAAAAGTCATAAATGTGCATTGCATAACAAAATCATTTTTTTATGACAAGGTAGTCACGAATTATACATTTAAAACAACACACACGTAAGCACACACACTCTATCTAACACAGACACACACACACACACACACGCACACACACACACACACACACATACTGAGGCAGCAGCTTGGAAAATTTGAAGGACACACTTTTGAATTCTACTTTAGGCTCACTGTGTTACCGTTATGAATTAAGAGCAATTCATTTTAACGAAAACTATTTCACACTTGAGGGAATCCATGAAAATGCCTATGTGTATGTATGTACTGGCTTGTCTCAGCAGAGGTCTTGCCAAAGTAAGCTTGTGATCGCTACGTTTCAAGCTTCGAAGGATATGTTAAGGACTGAGGATGACTGATATTTACGTATCTGCAAACAGAGCAGGCAATAGGTACTCTATGCGTATGCAAGTATTTACGTCGATGCAATCGTTTTGTCTGAACAGCCCCTCTGAGGAAGTTATAGAAAGTGGTTACTCAGTGGATATATCAAATATTCATCTGATTAGGATGCCTCCTGGGCTCCTTCCACTGGAGGTTCTCCGGGCTTGTCCAACTGGTTTGGAATCACCAGTCCAAAATAAATAGATACAAAAATGAACAATGTCTATACATTGCTAGGTACAAATATGTTTAAAAAAATATATGTTGGTAATATCTCTGACAGTTTTATGTAATTAATGCTTGCACTGATTATTTATTTATAAGATAAACAAAGTACTTTGTATTTTCTCTTCTGAATAGCTTGAGTTTTAGTTGGGGGAGAAAGCATCTAATTTTGCTCTCTTACGTCTGAATGCTTCCATCTGCTGTCGGGATTTACATATACTTCTTTTTTCAGACTTATAGGTGTACAAACACAGAAAGCATGCACACACACATACGTGCACACAAACACTGTCCTGCCTTTCCTTGCTAAACAGATTGCCTGTGTTGCAGAGCATGTGGGCTGGGTCCACAGAGAGATGTCTTTCCGTGGTAATGGCGTGTCTGTAATGCCTGGTGGAAAACAAATCTCACTTCTTTGTGTGCACAGACACGGGTGAACAAATTCTACTTATGGTAACAACACCCAGGCATTGACAGACTGATTCACACATGCACATGCTCATGTATTCTAAAGGCAGACACGTTTGCATCCTTGTACTTTTGTCTTTTTGAAAACAGTGCAGTGACAACATTCCCTCTCTGAGCCCTAAACCTGACGTTCCATTTTTTTTTTTTTAAACAACCAGGAATATTATTCATGTAGCTTTTGTCTTCTTTCAATTAGATTGTATTATTGTAACTCAACAACCATGTGTATTGCTATAAGCAATGTTCTTTGCACAACCTACAGTTTTAGCCTAATCAATTTCTGCCCAATATATCATGCAATATATCATGACCATAGTTAATTAATATATATATATATATATCAAAGCTTGTCTTTCTTCATCCAAATTAATGCTTTATTTAATTTTGTCATTTGATTTGAATTGATCCTTAATTTGATTATGTTGTAATATTTTTGGGTTCTTTTTTTCAGAATTGTGATGTCGACGTAGATAATTGACACAGCCCTACTTTAGATCTGAATCCTAATGCTACACCTGCCTTTTGTTTTACAAAGTGAAAAATGACAAAATATTATGTCACTTTGCCACAACTGCCACAATATGAAAGGTTCAACACTCAAATGAAATGATTGTGTCTTATGTACTTGAGCGCATGTGGATTCGTATGACACCGTACACATTGCGGAGAAGATGGACACACACGGACGCAAACAGACACACAGTGTCAAGCACAGCAGCATCTCAGAGGAAAATAGTCTCCCCTTTGTTTCCATGTCAGAAGGCATCATGTTAAACTGGCAGATGCTTTTCACTTGACATAACCATCAACGCTGTAACAGAATAGTGACCTCTCCACTCTCCGCCCGTCTGTCTGGTGTGGACCTTCCAGCCCTCTGGAAAATAATTTTAAAAAAGAGCAGGAGAGATATAGAGAAATGCGTAACCCTACCTAACCCACGGTACGCTCAGCAATGGCATGTCTGACTTGTACTTTTGTTTTTGTTTTACTTTTAAAAATGATGTGTGTCCACACACAGTTTCTAATCACAAACACTGTAGCTAAATGCTGTTTGAATACCTTATCTAATCTGGAATGCCTCAGCTTGCTTAATCAAAGCTTTCTTGATATGAAGCATAATCAATTGTGAGTTGTGAGATTATTTAAAAACAATGCAAAATGACACACCTGCTGCCATACAGTAAATAATTTTCCATGACCACACAGGCTGGACTCGGTTATCCCGCTGTAAGCATGGCTCTGAATGAGCTACGGGATAATTCGGCAGACATTTGACAGGAAGGTACCACTGTCACACATTCTGTCCCATGTCTGTTGAGGATTAAAGTGTAAGGACTACCGACGCCTAACTTCGAAAGCGAGCTCCTTGGCTGTGTGATGCCGTTCAGAACTTACATGAGGTTGTTGGTCTCCTGTAAAGATTGCACGTTCACGCTTCAGGTCACGACACCATCTACTGCATTGTGCAGGGAAGCACACTAAAAGAAACTAACTGAATCACGGTCTTCCTCTTCTATCCTCACTCCATCGGCCATCTTGTGATGCTGCCTTTTATCTAGTCTCCTGATACAGTAAACAGCAAGTTTATCAAATTTTCTCCCCAGATTGGCAATCTTCATTCCTTTATTCGCCAAGCACTGTCTTCAGCAGTGGAACATAATGCTAGTGTTGTTTCTTTGCTTCTATTTTGCTAAGAGCTTAAGACATCATTGCGTTTACTGTTCCATTCTCTCTCAGGGCAGACTGGCTGCTACAGTGACTCACTGTCTCCCGTTAAGGCACGGGGTGGTATTATGAGACGGGACGGGGACGGCGCTAGCTGGCCAGCATGCTAACTTCAGAAGGCACATAAACATCTTGGACGAAACATCGACACTGCTATTTCTTCACATTCTGTCACATTCTAATTAAAATTGTAGAATCTTTTAAACCAAAAAAAAAAAAAAAATCGGAAATATTGCACCTTTATTGAGCATCGGTTTTTTTTTAAGTCGAGCGTGACTGTAAGTCTGTTAACAGTTTGGAGCGCATACAAAATAGAGATGTTGTCTGATCAAAGTGTCATCTTTACATGAAATGTAGGTCATGGTCCAATAGAGAGAGCCCCACCTCTAAGCTCGACAGAGAATGTTTCTATTTGATGATTGATATCCCGTATCCTTTCCTTTAGGTCCACTCTTAGGGACATTTTTCAAATAATGTTTGGCAGTAGTCTTGGTATCCTCCTAAAGATAGCAAATAATATAAATTATTTTGTTCTCTAGGGTTTGTGTCTCACATACAATATTCTGAAAGGCTGTATACCGAGATGAGTCAGTCTTCCAAGCATGTGTGCAAACGTGTGTGTGTGTGTGTGTGTGTGTGTGTGTGTGTGTGTCGAGCTGCAGTATGCATGTCAGTGTGCATTGTTGTATTTACAGAACAGAGAGGTTGACATACAGCTCAGCTAAAGCACAAACATTAAGCATGATAATGCATTCATGTTGGAATCTGACGTGTAGGCCGACGCAGTCTGAGATGCACTTTGACAGTTTTGTTTTTGTTGTTCTTTGTGCTCTGCTAGTCCACTTGTGTGACTGTCTGCCTTAAGACATTCTCATGTCTGTGACCGCTTTTTTTTTATTATTATTATTTAAATATGGTGGGCATATTACATGACAGCTTTTTTTTCAAAATCTGCACCCTTGGATGTCAGTGGGATTATTTTTTTTTGGAACCCTCAGTATTCTGTACTAATCTTCTACAATATTTCCTGCCTAATTTTGTGAAGTCATTATGTGAATAACAATTTTAGAGTAGCCTATTTAACAGCACAATCTTACCACGATGCATACATTGCATCTAACATAATGTGTCTTTAACAAGTGTGTAATCAGCAAAAACTAGCAATGCCATTTCTCATCAGTTTTCCACTTTTTATTATGTATTTATTTTCCATTACACACAGTATAGAAATTATACGTAACAGAAAAGTAAAGTACAAAAAATAACTGGTATTTCAGTATGACATGGACTCAAAAGGGACAACGACTAAGATACTTTTACCGCCAATCTAAATAAATCATGTAGTCCTGAATCATTAGTTGCTTTCATTACATTTAAATTGGCGCAGTTATCATGTATGAGCTTTCTTTTTTTTTTTATATATATGTGTCTTCCGGGGAGATGAGAGTATTTCTACATGTAAAGGCCCATCAGTGTCTGGTAAGTAGTTAAGGCTGTTATTGCTGCACTTAGTGACATTGGTCCATGTCATATGCTTGTCCCTGTCATCAGTGTTTGAGCCTCGACACCAATATTAGACTACTCAGTTTTGTCGATTAAATATTAGTCCTTTGTTAACACAACCTGAGGCTGTACACAAGTCAATCAGTGATCAACACAGATTAGGTGAATCACAGCATGCAGTGTTGATGCCCTTTTAAAAATGATCAATTATCACCCAATGTAAACAGGATGTGGCTCATGTTCGGTAAACATAAGATAATAGATGCATCACTGACCTTGATCACCATCACTGCTGCGCATGCCTTGGGCCTGGCTCATTCCTTTGAATGTAAATGACAGACTATTAAAGGGAGGCTGAGGCATGTATGCTGCACTGTGCCAGCACCACACAGCCAAATTAAAAGGACATACATTTTAATAGGCACTGGTCACATCTGTGGCAGTTACCACAATCTGATTAATGGCTCAGCGCTCTCATCGCAATAGCCCATGAATAACTCTGCTCCACTGCCAAAGTTATGATTAAGTGTATTTATTGAGAAAAGAAAAGACAGATTTGTAAGGAGAGCGCTGTGAGGAGAGATCCACCTGGAGTACATTTGGACAAAACTGGCAGTTTTAGCCTGATATATCAGCATGTTTTTCAGACATAGTTTTGTGTATTTAGATATCCTTCAGCAAAAAAGAATTATAAAAATAAAAATGTCAGCAACCCTTTTTTTTCCCTGATGTGATTTAAGCTGAGTGGCATCGTGATGAATTGAATGTCTCCTCTGATCATGGCCCCACAGCAGTGACTTACTTTGAGACTCAAAGTCTCTTCTGTCGTCCACATGTCCTTTTCTTATGTGGATAACATTCTGCAACTACTGTTTTGTACGCCTACGGAAAGTGACATACAGTATATGTGACTGTATGTTTAATCAGTGTGTGAATATCTTAAAAGGAACTGCCTACGATACAAATTAATTTTAGTGTAAACTGACAATAAAGGTGTGTATCGTCTTATATCAAACCCGCGAAAGCAAAACATGGCTATTGGTCATCAGAATTATTTTATTTGAGCCACATCAAACAATTAAACTCATGTTTTTGTTTATTCTCTCTGTTCTGTTAGAATCAAGAGAAGGTTTCTGATTAAAAGTGAAAGGACCTAGTACAACCTTAAAAAATGTCAAATGTTCCAAGACATTTTTCATTGTCATATTTAGAAACTTCATAGGCAGCCACTGGCTTCCAGTCTGTGCTCTGTCTAAGTAACATTAACATTGTTTTTATAGTTCTCCCTTTTTTGAAGCACAAGCTCAAGAAACAAAGCTACAAAAATAACTAAATGCACTGGTCACTTATTCAAATTTAAAACAATGCATTTTTGTTCTGTGTAAAACCTCTTCAGAAGAGGTCAGGTGCACAGTTAGGTGTTCAGACTGTACGTTTACTTTCCCTCTTCAGTGATCCATCAGTATTGACTTATTTAAACCATTACCTTGATTAACACTTGGCCTTAAACTAAATTTTAGTTCCCTAAATTAAATCAAGCTTTAATCATATAGTTTGAAAATACTCATGTGAACCATCATGGAAATCATACCTTATTAAAAGGGAACATAACAGAGATGTCCTTTATCGTTATTACATTTGCAAATTGACTCAAAAAGGCAAATGGTACATATTAACAGGATTCAACAATTTACACTGTATTCAACTTTTGCAAAGACTCTTCCAGGACTGTGCATCTCTGTGTTTGTGTGTCTGTCTCAAACCGGTCAAACAACGTATATTTCTCTGCCTGGCCGGATCTCTGTTATCTGAAGAACATTCCCACTCAACGGTATGAGTTACATATTATCATGTTTTTCATTCATTTTGTCCTGGAATCAGTTAGGTTTAAAACACGGAGCGTATCTCTGTAAGATACAAAGTGTAATCCTGAAGTGCATTAATGCAAGCTGTACTTTTCTACTACAGTTATGGAAGGTGTAATTTTCCACTTGATGAACTTTTTTTGTAACTGTCACTGGGCTCTTTTGGAAGGCGCTGATAGATACTGTAGTACATCTTGTCATTTAGGAGAGAGGACCTATATGGAAATGGTCTAATTTGTACAGAAAATGTTCTAATGGGAGTGCAGTGTCACTAATAATACCAACAGCGTTCAGACAGGGGAAGAACCAATAGGGACTTGTAAATTGCCTATGGGAACTTGTGATGTCCAGATTGAGACTTGATTTAATTTAAAGTTAAAATCAGCTCTTGCACTAGCCACTGAAAGGACTATTAGGTCAGAGTAGAGCACACTTTATTGTCATGACATGATATTTGGGTAATGAAGCCCTCAGATGTCCAGCAGTTTCCAGCAGTTTCCTTCAGCTGTCATCTACAAACATATATGGCTGTGCATTGCAGCTCTAACCTTATTAAGAGGAACTGAAGGTGTATAACTACCCACCCCTGCTGCCACAGCTATGCCTTCATGCGATAAATAAACCCCTGTTTTTTTGACATCAGTTGAAGGAATCAGTTGATTTTTTTTTGCTAAAGATATTCCTTTCTCCTCTCCCATTTCTCCTTGTCTCGATTGTTTTTTTGTTTTTTTGTATTTTACTCTGTCAACTGCTGTTGCATCAAATCAAGTAAAATGATAGAATATGTGTTGCTATTAAAATGCTAATTTCACTTCCTCTGCTGGAGAAAAGTTTTCTCTCTCTGGTGAGGTGGCAGTAAAACAGCCAGCTTATCCCTTGCTGGGCTCCGTTTTATGTTCAAGTAGCTGGAGTTAATACTGTATGCAGATGGCGACTGCAGTGGGAAAAATACAGGAGACAAAGCTGCTTCAAGATAAGCATATCCTTCAATTAACTGTCAAAATAAATTATCTATTGGTAAAAATAGGATATAGGACTTTAATTTCCATGGTACTGTTGTCACCTATTGCTCGTGGCCACCATATAAAAGCTCAGTACTGTATAGATGTAGTGAAAGCAGAGCCAATAAAATGCTTTGATTATGCCATGCCTATGTCCACAGAGATCTGAGTGCACAGTAAACTTCAGGTGCCTATCAGCAGTGGGGTTTTTTTTGTATGGCTTTGCTGTGTTGTAGATAGGACCATATGTTTTCTTCTGCAATCAGCCTCCCTTGATAACAGCATTGGAATGCAGTGATAGGGTTCTACTATTGCGGATATAACAGCATTACACCAAGGAATCAAATCTCTGAGCAGCTGGAAGGCATCTGCTGCTTAAGTGTGGGCTTCTGTGTGTGTGGCACATCAGTATGTGTTTCACTTATTTGCAAATGCCTGTGGTTTTGTTTTCAACCCTCTCGTTTGTGGTGCTTTATCAACTCATTTCTGGAGTTGCGCTGTGTTTCCTCGGTCTTCTCTGGAGATTAGTTTGTTTGTTTTAAGATGTAATTTCATAGTCTTCATAGTCATTGGTACTGTATGCAGCATCACAGTCAATCAAACATTATGTTCATATGCTCCCAGGTCTGTAGTGGTCAAATAAATGTGGGAAAGCCCTGCCTTAGCTGAGCTACTCCATTGTGGGCCTGTAAGGGCCGATAGGATGTGTGGATGGACCAACCCTTCTCTTTCTCAAAAACAAACCTGGAATCCTTCAGGTCTTTGGTGCAGTCAAGTTTCCACTACAGGTGGTCGGTGGAAGTTCCCTCAGGTTCCCAATCAGATTGAATAAGATTCACCATTCCAATTTGTCCAAGATGGTCACCTCTGGCTCTAAACACTCAAGATGGTAACGACCAAGATGCAAAACAGGAAGCTTCAAAACGGCACATTATCCAAAGGGTAATGTCTCAATTGGTTGCCATTTCTAAGTCACTCAAGTGAAGTAACACAGCGGTGATTGAGCTTGCGGCCCACTAATGAAAGTTATTTCATTTGCAGTGTTACAAACTGTCAAGATGGGTGTTGTTGGTGGTATGACCGGAAAACATCACCCCATTTCCCATCACCCAGCAGTCGGTGTCCCACCAGAGAGGATACGAGAAGCTAAAGCAACAGGCTTGCTCTTCAATTCACTTATGCGTGAGGCATTATGCTGAAAAAAAGATCCCACTGCCAATTGACTAACGTCACACTGGCGACACTGTTTGGATCTAATAAGTCCAAATCCACAGCTGTAATTACCAGTTATCTCCATAGGTGCTGTCAAAGAAAACAAAGTCTTGGACACTTTAACACAAAATAACAGTTCAACATGGATAGAAATATCAGCGTTTTTACTTTTTATCACTTTATTGTTGTGTCTGTATATTTACTATTTTAATTACCCCTTCAACATCATAAGGAATGAATTAATATTCACAGCGGGCTCCAAAATTATGTTTTGAATTTAGTTGGGTTTAAATTATGTCTTAAACCATCAAGATGTTAGACCTGAGCAGTCTCTCTGCCTCTCAGGGTTTGTAGCCTACATGTATTTCTATATTGTATTTGACAGGTTACTGTTTATGAGAAAGATGTCAAAGCTTCTCTTAAAACTATCATTTACTCTCTGCCCCACAGAAGCCGGTCATTAAGGTTTCTGCAACCGACTGGGTTTGATTCCAGCCAGGTATCTGTCCCTCTCTCATTACATTGCTTTTTCAATATTCACTGTGCAAAAAAAAAAAAAGGCTAAGAATTATTCTTAAAAAGAAGAAGAAGCTTAATGTCTCTAGTCCTGAACTGCCTAGTCAGGGATCATTAATCTTTGATGATTCAAATCATTTTAATCAGACTTTTTAATATTTTGACAGTGATAATGTAGGACTTTGTTTTACTTTTACTGGAGTTTTCTCGTAGGTTTAACCTGCTTCGAGATTTTGTAGGCTAAATGTGGCTTGGACTCGTCTCTGTGGCTTGGACTCGTCTCTGTACTGGACACACAGATTAAACTGTCAATGCTTACATCTTGTAATATAGCAAATATGAGTATTTCCCAAAATGTTTAACTGTTTAACTTGATGCTTCGATGCTTGATGCTGTTTTCATTTTTGTAACATATTTAGTATAAACCTCACAGGCCCTCCATCACTCAGCCAGAATGTGAAGTTAGTCATAGCTGCAAAGTCTTCATGTTTAGATCTTGGAAGTGCACTACAAAGGATCCACAACTGAGTCATCCTGACTGTTAACGACTGTGGCTCTCATGATAGATTTCTTCCCATTCAAATTGGGTAAACAAATGCCTGCCAGAGAGCTAAGACAGTTTGAGCATTTTTCATATCCTTCCATTAATGCTGTGTATATCGTCCTGTTGCAATACCCAGAGGACATCAGGAAAGCATCTCAAAATACCCAAAAATCAACATAAACTATCTGCATAACTCAATTAGGCCTTCAGCATGACTTTGAATGCTTGGTTGTTGTTTTCTTTCTTTTTCTCCCATTTCACTCTCCTGTCCTTGCTCTCATTTTTTTCTTTTTAATATCAAAGACTTCCTGAATGACAGTTCTCTCTCCGGCAATATTCTCAGAATAGTCTCTGGCAAAAAATAACTAAATAAAAATCACTCTGTTGAGTCTTATTGCAGTTGCTTATCTCTGCCATCAGTATAGGGGACATTCTGCAGCTATAGAAATGTAAAGACTTGCAGAATAATTGTGCGGTTCTCGCACTTTTCCCTTATTCATACATAGCAATGAGATAAATCTACCCAAATGTGTCCACCTACCCAACTCTTTCAGACACTACAGCACCTGCTAATGCTGGTAATAAAGTTCCTGCAGAGGACGGTACAGACATCTTTAGAACATGTAATATGTTTGATAGCCATCTGCAATCGGCTTGTTTTTATAACCACAAGGTAAATACATACAAATATTATAGGATATAAGAGAATAGTCTGTTGCACTGACACTTCTCGTAGAATCTCATCATCTGAGCTGTACTGCAGTGAATATGAACTGAATAAAAGCCATTGTGCCTCAAACATACTCAAGATGTCATGCAAATACAAATCCATCAGAAAAAGATAACTAGTTTTGTTTCTCCAGTCAACACATTTCAAAAAGTCCCTAATAGTGTTTTCAGTTCGTTTTTAAAAAAATATTTGTCCACTTTTAAAAAAAAAGAAAAAGGAAAAAAAAAAATACCTTAACAACAAAAGAACAGCTGGAGCCCTGGTTCCTTTACCTTTTTAATTTGTTGAACGATAGCATTGTACATTGCAGCCAACATCTGGTGAGGATTAGGACAGCCCAACCCAAGATCAGTCAGATTGGATGGATCTGCAGTGTTGACATCCAATGTCTGGAAGTAATGTGTTGCTATTTTCTTTCACTTGTAACTGCAGTTTTGTTCTCTCACCTTACACATGCTGTAGTTACCATTCTCACATATGTTTATATAATTCATTTTGTAAACAAAGTTGTTCATAATCTGGGGTTTGCAGAATAGTACAATGTCAACATCCTGTCTCATCTTGCCCCTTTTTGACAATCTATAACGTATCATAGTACAGCTGAAATCATGATTACGTCATTCTCATGGACATGCTTTTCTTGCCTTTGTTGTCACACAACTGATGAGCACAAAATCATGATTTGATCACAGCTCATTAATGTTATATCGTAACCAGATGAGCAATCAAAATACAAAAGAAGCAAAAACGCTGAACAGTTTACTAATGAACTCGTTGTTGTCTAATTGGCTATTGAGTGATCATAGCGAGGTCTATAGGCTTGAGCCATGCATTCTCTCCAAAAGACTCCCATTATATCTAAGCCCTGAAACTTCGGGTCAAAGTCTGAAAAGGTGGGGGTCTCCAACCTGTGACCAAGCCCATTTAATAAGCAGTAGGAACATGAAATTTAATAGATTTATTCATGACAAGATTCTGCGACAGATAGTGACCACATTGCTTTGATAGGACTTGTAGTTTTCTCTCAGTGAGAATCCTGCTGTATGCGTCTCCTCTCTGTGTCCGTGTGTTTGTAGAAGCAGGTCGTATATACAGGTATATATATATATATATATATATATAGTACTCAGGTACTCAGCAGGTGGCTGAATGTTTACATTACTTCTCTCTCAGTCGGATTTCCATCATGGCTGCTCTCGTGGCAATTTATAATCTGTTGATCTGTTTTGGAAGGACAAATTACACTTTCGTGGCTGCATTGCTACTCTCAAAATCCCCTCTAGATTTGTTTATTGTTGTTATTTTCTACTTTGTGCTATAGCCTAAAAAGAGTTTCCTGACTTTTGCCCTTTTTTTTTTTTTTTTCTTTTGGTTGAAAAAAAGAAATGCACTTTCACTATTTGCAGTGCTTTTTAGTGGGAGGAGAACACATCTCTTGTCTAACTTGAAAGACCACAGGGGATAAAAGTTGATGTAGTGATGCGACATACAACTGGGAGTCTGAACACAGTCTTTTGTAAAAGTTAACTGGATACTCGCTTTCCTTTTTCTGACTTCCTGCACAGCTGATCTGCTCTGTGCACCTTCCGTCCGGCTACTGTCAAAAAGCGAAGCGTTAAGTCTTGTGGAACAACAAGCAGAATGGGAGCGATTACCTCTGGTGGCAGTGTTGGAGCTGGAAGGCTCAATTGTTCTTAAACTTACTGCTACACAGCTCCATTCATTTCAGAACAGGTGTACATTATTTTTAGAGCTCCATTTCCCCCCTTCACACTGGAATATAAAGCCTGGTTTTTCAGATGCATCCTTCATCAGGAGTTGTTGTTGAAAAGCTTGATTAAGACCAAAAGATTTGTTTTGTGATGTAGCTGCCTTAATCTTAAACCTGATTTATCCGATTTTTTTGAAAGTCAGCTCAAATAACGCATTTATTATAATCCACCCAGTCGTGATCACTATGTGAAGGAGGTACACTCTTCCTGAGTCAACATCAGCTATTATAGGACTGATGAAATGTCTTGGGTGACTTAAGATAAGTTCTCAAGACCTGAGCAAGTCCAATTTCCTTTGAGTTAGTGCTGCTTCGTTCAAACTGAATTCCATTCCAACTGATTAGTTCTTCACAAGCTTTCCCCCCCTGACCTTAAAGGTCCCTGTGGGCTCCTTCATGAGAACATTCACATTAAACACTTTTGATCATTTGTGTTTCCAATTCAGAGAGGTCTTATTTTACACAGTCTCCCTGTTTTCAATTTCACACTGAATACTGACCGAGCAGCCCCAAATCATGACTTGTCTTTCTCATTAACCCTCATAAGTGAATGTGCAGCCACACTGAGATTGATGTTATCGCTCTGATGATGAGTTTGGTTTCACAGTAATCACTCCAACCTTCCCTAAATCACTGGGCTTGAATGATCATGAGCATTTTACACCTGGAACATCTGTTGCAGCGGCCACTCTTAAAGCAGCATGGTTTTGATGATTATTTATCCATTAATCAAGGCCCGTCTGTGTTTGATCTATCAAAGTGGAAGCTTGTCTAAGATGCAGGAGATTAAGAAGCTGATTCTGACTGTTTCCCTCTTAGGGGCCACTGTGAATACCCTAGAACCCATTCCTATTTCAGATGATAAAGTGCTGACGATAGCCCTGATCACATAGAAAGAGGCAATTCAATATTAATGATTATGGAATCTGTATATGTATATTTGATGGGTGCCACAGCATGTGTTTGATGGAGTCACAGCAACATAAAGCTGAAGCTTGATGTAGCGCCATATGAAATTGATCACTAAAGCGTCATAGCATCCCTAGAGAGACACCCAGCAGGAAAGACTAGGACTTATTGATTCTCTCAGCAGAACCCCGAGGTGACAAGTGCTATCTAGCAACAGTAAGAGGAAAATTGACGAGATGTGAAGCAGGCTACATATTATAGTTAAAAAGGCTAATCATAACACTTTATTGCAGATTTTCATCATGGTGTCGTAATATGTTCTGTGTGGATCTGCAGAATTGTACTACGTACATGTAACAGCATTTTTTTTTAATTCACATTTAAAGACATGTATCATTTAGCAACAATGTCCATGAAACAGCACATGTAGTCATACAACCTTTGTACCTTTGCTTTACTTCAATGTATGTACAGTGAGTTGTTCCTAAACATACTGTGTCTTTGGTAGAACTTTGACGACAAGGTCCCTCACTTTGGGATCTGTACTTAGTGTTTTTATAAAGTCCGGACCAAGATGGTGATAGCCTGCTAGACTTAGACTTGTCAGATGATGACTGAGACAACTTGTCAGTATAATCCAAATACACTGGAATTTTTCTGGATTCTTCCCTCGTCACATAGGTAGTGCAATGTGCATGTGCCCTATTTTTGACGTTGCTCCTTCCTTCTCCTGTGATGGATCAGGGCCGATCTGGGCATAAGAAGGTTTTCTCGCCATTCCATGGGAACAAAACTTAATTTATAAAATTATCCAACCAAGGCACAGGTTCTTCCTGGCCTCCTCCAAAACTGTGCCCTTGATAAAAAGTGAAAAATGCTGCTCATAACTAATTGTCACAAATTGCTCAAATGTTAGCTTGCCTTCTGCGCTGTTGGCACGAGTAGCCTTATTAAAGTAACATTTTATTGCAAAACAGCTGCTATCATAGACAAAATAGGCAACAAGGCCTGTAATTCATTATCCATGTTGAATTAAGCACCAGTAGTTAAGGCTGATGATTATTTTCTATTAGGTCGTGTGATATGTAGATGACGGATCAGGTAGGAAAACATCATGACTTTTAAAATCAAGAAGAAAATGTGTGTGTCTGCTTCACCTTATTCAGAAGTCTGACTTCCCCCACGACAACGCACACTAAAACAGGTTCAGCAGTGTCTTCAAAAGTATCCGTTTTAGAGATTAAAAGATGCTAGAGTAGTGTGCATGCTAGCCGTAAAGTTATACAATTTAAAATAAAAAACATTTAAGTGTGGGTGTAGCATGTCTGCACAGGATGCTTCTCACCTGTTTCAATTTGTATGACCTAAGTGAGACTAATGCGCAGATCAGTTTAATTAATGAAATTGTCTTACCACATAATGACCCTAAATACCTATAAATTGTACAGCTGCTTTGAGTCTCTTTTCTTTGGTTTCAAGCACATTACTAGAGGGATTGTGTAATGAGCTCTGAGGGCAACAAAATCATGACTGACCCCAAGCATGAGTTTTCACACCATTTGTTGTTGGATTATGAAGTAAAAATGGGATAAAACAGAAGAATACAAAAGGCCAGAAGAAAATCTTGTAATTAGCATTTTTCACTTTATTTGTTTAGTCTAAAAAACAATTATCCCTTGTACGTGCTCTTTCCCTGTTTTTTTCTTCCCCTTAATTTACTGGTTGCATTGTCTGTTACTTCAACACTACAAAATGGTTTACTAGACATTGATCGGTGTCTTCTTACAGGACATGTGACGGTTTTATTTATTTATTTTAAACATTAAATCTTCCTTCGTTTAAAAAAATGTGTAACAACAACAGTGGTGATTGCTAAAAAAAATATATTCTAGGTGGGGCAGTGCCATATTCAATGACTTTCAGTAACCATCCCCATACAGTTTTAACACAAACTGCAAGATACCAATGCTCTGAAATAATCCATTATTATCAAATGCCAATAATAGAAATTGCAGACATTCCTACACAAAGACATAAACAGCATATTACATAAACAAAGCTTTCCATTGGTATTTGAAACTTAACTTTAAAACAACTTATTTTGTCTTATAATATCTGTTAAAGCAGCTGTTGACTGTCACGTCAGTGCCCCCTTTTGGCAAAGGGTTGCAATAGTCTAACAATAGTTGTAAATCACTACCTCCAAAAAAAAAAAAAAATCGCAATTCTGCAATTTCAATAATTAATGCAAATTCAACAAATCTTTATAGTATTTGAAACTTGCCCTTTTCAATTCCTGCTATTTCTCCACAATAGACATACTCATTAGACACCTTGCTGAGGGTTTTACAGAACAAAGTAAGTTAAACCAAACTTGCTTTATTAACACCAAATTTAAATGGTAAACCCAAAAGTGATGGAGTTTATGGGAAATGCAGTCTGATCACAGCAGTGCTACTTCCCGTCACAATTCCCTACTTCAGTCTAATCAAACTGTTGAGGTAAATTACATGAGTATTTTAAACCCTTCCTGTTGTAAAATAATGCCCTTTGTTTTTGTAAATACATGTGTTGAATTGATACTATTTAAAAACGGGTTGATCTCGTGAAGCTGAGGACAGTACGCCTGCCTACCTATAGCTGAAACCTGACTGCACCCCAGGCATGTCCATCAAACCAGACACGCCCCCAAATGCACCACGTTTTAAGACTTAATATCTAATTAAGTATGGTATTATTTTCAGAAGACCATCAGAAACCTAATAAGAAGGAACAAATAGTTATTGTCGACATAATGACTTGATAAAAGATGTGACTTTGTATTTCATGAGAGAAGTTGAATGGGCCAGAGAGTTTTTTGGAGCCAACCCCCAGCCGCCCTCAGAGGTATAGCACTTTATGGCACTTTCACATTGGCTTTACTTTTCAGACCCGGAATAGAGTTTTATAGAGTCTATGGGAACGAAACGTGTCCCTACTCCACCACAGACTGACTCTACTTGGGGCAATAGATTGATTTTGCTCTATGATTGCAATTCAAGGATGCTGATTGGCAAAATTGATGTTACAGTGTGCATGTCTTGCATTCCTACTTTATTGTTTTTGTAATGTGGTACTGTAATATGGTAATACATGATGGTATTGCGTATCTTCTTATTCACCATACATAGTCTGTGCTAATGTTTCTGGTACTTTTCTTCAACACAGAAAAAACACTCATTTGAAAAATATCTATAAAAGGCAATATGTTGCTATGTTTAAACAAACCTTCTATGTTTTACTCTCATTATAGAAGAAAATATAGATGGAAAGGCGGCTGCTGTAATGTATCTTTGGTCTGAAATGAATCAAAACATTATTAGGCATTTACAGGCCTGTGCAGTAGAGGAGAAACCAAACACAAAGTCCCCAAACTACAAAACAGCAGGTTCTGACAGCTTATGATATTTCAAGAAAATGAACATATGAATCACGTAAAACTTAAGTAACTCACCACAGTACAAAAAAACACAAACTGTGTTTTGAAAATCATAGCATTATATATTATCCTCCTCGCAGTATGTGCAAATATCAAACTGAACTGAAGTAATCAGTATTTGCTGCATGGGGTCCAGTCGGAGCAGCAATATTTGATTTTGGTGTCAAAACACATTAAAGTGAATGACACCAAACAAGAATGCCTGGGTATTTTATTCTTATAAATGATGTGTGAAAGCGCCTGGTGGATTGTGAATGATTAAGATAGTGGGGGTGAGTTTATGAGTTAATTGTGATGGAGGGGTGGGCTGATGGATTCAGATGGGTAGCTCAAGAAAAACAAGCGCAGAGGGACAGCATAATAGCCACTGTATGGTAGAGCCAACTCTCCTGTGGTCCAGACTCCCTTCACACTGATCCACACAGCTATTCTGTGCTATTATGCATAATCTCTTCCAGGTACAGCAGCACTATCACATTTATTTATTGCACGATGAGCATCACACCGACGTCTGTAAAATGATCTGAATACAGTGTCAGCTTAGTGATGGATGTCATCATTCATTTGTTTGAGTGACATCTGACTCATGAGGTATGCCACCAAAAAAAGGATTACAAGTTTAAACATTTGTTCAGAATTCATTGTTCGAGAGTTCAATCTTAACAATAGATTCTTACAATATGGAGTTACAATACATGCATTCTGGTGCCTAATATTTTGTCATTGTTTAATCAAATGTTTTTACAAAAGCCAAGGCTGGTAAAAAAAAAAAAAACAAGAAGGCAGCTGATACACAGGATCCCTGATGGCCCCACAAGTGATTTTTGTTTGATTATTTTTGTGAAAATATAAGGGTCCCAAGGTGGCTCTTGTAAAGTCCAGTTATACATACCTTTTATTTTTTTCACGTAACATTTAAAAAAAAAAAAAAACACTGCTTTACAGTCACACTTTGTTCATGAAAAATGTATTGAAGGACAACGATGAGCTAACAACTCTTCAGGCCAGGTCTGTGGGGGAGGTGCATAGACTGTATATAAATGTGGACATAACTTACAGGTCTGAGAAATGAAGCCGAATACCACAGAGGGTCGCGAGGGATTACTTCCAAAAAGCCTCTGCCTCCAAAGAGTCCCATTCAACTTATTTCATGAAATACAAAGTCAATACATTTTTTTTCCCACATCATTATTGTGTCATTTGCTAAATTCCCTCTTGATCAGTGATCTGCCAGTCTATCTGATAATTCCATTATTAACTACATATCTGGTCTCGAAGAACAGAATATTTGGGGGCGTGTCTGTTTTGATTGAGATTCCTGGGATGCCCACAGACAATAGGTGGCCATAGGTGGTTCCCAACCAGAGTCAGTGCCTGCACCTCCCCAGCTCGTCAAAATATGGTAACTTATGGCTCCAAAAATCCAAGATGACGATGGTCGAAGTGCCAAACTCAAGGTTTTAAAATGGCAGTTCACAAACCAATGGGTGATGTCACAGTTGAGGACTAATTGGTGAGCAGTCAGAGGCCGACATCATACTCCTTCATGCCCCATTAGAGATAATACTTCATGATTTATCTCTCTTTGTCTCTCTTGATTAATTATCCATTCCATACTTGCATGCCTACATTTACTGACTAACATATGGTCACCTAAAGTCACAATGTAGTCAGACATTAATCCTAAAAGATGCTAAAGATTTATATAGGAATACTGTGTGCTAATAGGCATAAAAGCAGACAGTGCTGAGACTTTCCAAATTCTGACAGTCTGCTGACAGAGGACTGTCTGCAGATGTCTCTGCCACCACAATTAACATTCCAAAAGGCTCACTGGCCTCATTTTCCCAAAGCCAACATCAATAATCAGTCAATTAGTTTTAAATATACCCAATCCATTCATTACCCATGTTAAGCACCATGAGTGGTTATCATAGGGAAATAAATCTGACCTGTTAACAGGGAATGTTTTACTGATATCTACATAAAGAGCAAGTTTTGTTTCGCGAATTTGCTGAAAATCCCAACGCGTGAGCATGTGTTAGCAAGACACAAGCCATGTCTTCCTAAATATGAGTGAAGATTTAGAACGTTAAGAATGAAGCGCATATATGATTTTATCATTATGTTTGTTCAAGATGGGGACTTTTCGGCAGCAGAGATAATGGGTCACTACGAGCAAATGATGCAAAACCTCACTTGTTTACAAAAAGTGCTGAGGAAATGATCCTGAATTGAAAACCCTTGGTTGTTGCTGTTATTTATCATTATTCTCCAATTTAAGGTGAGTGGCTGATGAGAAAATGGTGTTTAAATTTTGTGCGGGACAACAGCAATGTCGATGCCCAAAGTGTTTGGCTATGAATATGAATAACTCAAAATTCAGGTGAGCTGTGTGCAGCAGGCATACTGCAAAATATTAACGGGAGCACTGCAGTGAGAGGAGTATATCTTGTGAGTGTAGCACTGGACTGACTCTGGTTGGGTTTCTTAAACAATTTTGTGGGCTCTGCTTCATTTGTTGCCCAACTAATAACACCATTGTACCATAGTGAAATTTAGGGGAAATTTGAAAATTGCACAGTACACACCTGGCATTTTTACTATAGGTTGAGGTAATACAGCAGACATCTTGGCTTCTTTACTAACCTGCAGCTCTTTTTTTGGTACCTAACCATTTTAATGTCATTCATAGAAACAAACTTCATTCAAACCTCAACATATTCAGTTAACACATCATTTGTTTTTAAATATTGAACATTGTGTGAACATTTATTTTTCTCCAGTCAAATTAAATGCACAGAACATTAAGAGGCCAAAGTGTGTAACATCACACACAGTGCTGTTAAGTTGTTAAACTCTAAAAAATAAAAATAAAAACTCTTTTCACTTCCACAACGTTTTTGCTTCATACATCATTTTTCATGAAAACGCTAAAACATTTAAAACTGTTGTTATTGTGTTGTTTTATGCACGACCAGAACTGCTTATTATCAGATATTAGTACAACAATAATACTGAACTTTATTCAATCAGACATCCTCAATGAAGCCCACTGTGATTATTAACATGTCAGCGGTGTGGAGGGAAAACCAAGGGTGTGCTGGGCAAGAGAGCCAGTCTTTGAGTGACAGTAAGGATTACTTTGCATAACATGCAGTGTGATGATCATTAGGGAGACTTGCCTGGATAGCTCTGCTCTCAGTGTGGCAATTGTCCTCCCCTAAGTTGCATACGTACAGGTCTTCAGCCTAATGCGACCCATATATACGGTGGTGCTTGAAAGTTTGTGAACCCAAAAGATTTTGTATTTCTTGAAAAACATGACATAAAATATCATCTGATTTTCACTAGTCCTGAAAGTAGATAAGAGATCCCAAATAAATGAGACTAAAACATACTCGGTCATTAGTCTATTGAGGAAAAATTGCATTACATATTTGTGAGTGTCAAAAGTATGTGAACCTTTAGGATTAGCAGTTGATTTGAAGGTGAATTTAGTCAGGTTATTTTGGTCGCTGGGATGATAAACAGGTGTGAGTGGGTGTCCCGTTTTATTTAAAGAACAGGGAGCTATCAAAATCTAAACTTTACAATATGTTTCTAGAAGTTACAAAGGTGAATCAAAAAGTTCAGAGACCGATCCTGTTAAGTTGCAATGGTAGGAGTCCTGGATGAAGGATCTCACACACAGAACTTTCACCCTGGATACTGCTGAGAAAACTAAAGTAAATGCTGACTTAGTTTAACTTATATAACATGTTTAACCTACATCCCCCGAGTGTAAGATAACTTCAGTAACTAACATCCCCTATTTTAACCCACTCCACGATCTTTTCCTGAAGATTTTTCTGATTGTAACCATGACAACAAAGGTCCTGTTGTTGCTCCTCTCCAACACCCCCATATGCTGTTATGTCAAATGACAGCTATGAGGACGTGTTGATCCTACAGGGGGCACCGGAAATTCTGTCGTTTCAGTACGTGAATGTGTTGCAAGCGAGCACGCCACTCTGGTGATCACGCAGACAGGTACATTGTTATCATAGCTATGTACATACTCTAACAAGCTAACCCTGAGCTTGCCCGGGAGAAAAAGCATGAAGCAGAACTAGAGATTGTACTGGCTAAATTAATGTAAATTTCACAACAAAAGAAAAACACATTCTGAAATCATTTCACGCAAACATCCTGGGAGCTTCTAAATATCCACTTCATGGCCACAGCTCGGCATCCAATCAGATAACATCGATTTAGCTTCCGGGCATTTTTTTTTTTTCCCAGCAGACAGAACCTCCATGGCGGTTTCAGCAGAAATTCCATTTTCTGTTTTTTTACTTGCTATTAAAAATAATAATAATTACAACAGTCATAATAACTGTTGTATTAGTAGGAATGCAGCTATTTATTTTTGCTCAAATATGAATAAAATATCCCGTTTTCAAATTTTTCGACTTTGCATGTGATTTTTCTCAAAATTTGTAAAGTTAACTCGCTTCACAGTGTTTATGGAGAAATATGATCTGAACAGGATTAGTTGGTTTCAATGAGAAAAGTGTAGTGGGCCCCATTTTTTTTTTCCTCATCACTCTCTGTTTAATAATGTGACAAGAAAGAAAAATTATATTCTCAATTAATATGGGCACTGTCTCTCCAATGGTCCAAATTAGACTGTTTCTGGATGTTTTGTACATTTCCTAATTTTTTTCGGTCAATGTAATGAATGTGGAGACTAGGGTCCTCATGTTGCACAAAGGAGTTAAAAGGCGGATAAACTTCATATAAAAATTGTTAATATGTTGCCTCTGCCTCTTTGCAGTGTTTCAATCTGTGATATTTCAACCCACACAACATTCCGAAATAGATATATTCTGAAAGTTGTTCTCCTTGTTTCAGGTGTGATCCTTTCAATTGTTCAGCTAAATTGAAAATTGTTAAACAAGCACACTTCTGAGATGATATTTAACAGCAGTTTGCACTCTAGCACTTTACTTAAATCCTCAGGCAGTAATTACTGACTGGATCAATCTTTATGTAGATTTATTCTACTTTTCCTGAATAATTGTCATAATAACATAACACTAAGCTGTCCGTCAAGTCCACAGACGAGTCACCTGTAGTCCCCATCCTCTCCTTTTACTTCTTTAAAGATATGCCTCCTCTGTCCTAGTCATGCAAATCAGCCACAGGCTAAGATTGAGGTATTTAAATATATTTAAATGAAATTGAAATGTATTGAGATGAGCAGTTCTGCTGCCTGTGAGCCAAATCACGATGATTGCTGTGTGCATTCATGAGGAGATGTTTTTTTCTCCCGCACCCTCTAAGGAGACCTGCACAGCCAGACACCTGCAACGGCCTTATCTTTCATTATACTTAGTCAAACGGTTCTCTGACAGTCTCCGTATCTGCTGATATTGCAAATGTTCGCCTCACGTTACTTGCACGAGTACAGCCGCTCAAGTTAAAAACGTTCAAATTGCATGAACGCAAATGTGCGTCCTTTCGCATCGCCCAGCGCGAATTAGCGTATTTGCATTGACTTTGTATGCTCCCCGGAAGTAATTCGCTTCGCATTTGGTCTGAACATAGCTTGAGGGTGCATCTGCTTGAACTGCACCTGTTCAACATTACAGAAATTTGAAAAGAGAGTAGAGGGCATGAAGGAAAATACTCGGCACAGGAGTTCAACTATTTGGAGTTACACACAGCATTGGCTAGAGAGAAGTCCTGGATGGACATGGACTACAGACATATACATGGAATAGATAGAACAATCATGGGAAAAGGGGTCAGAGAGAGAATCTAGTGAGATGAAGGAAAGGAGGCAGTTGGAGGAGTCAAAGCCATTGAGGCAGAGGGAGCGATAGGCAAACGTGATATGAAGACCAGAGGGGAAATAGAAGAGTATGGGGCTAATGGCATTTGGTCACGTGTTCCCTGACATGTGTAGTCTCCAGCGACCAGATGAATAGCAAAGAGTTCTGCCTAGAAAGGCCCCTTGGCAGGACCTAGGTGGCAGATAAATGACAAGAGGGAAATGAAGATGGGAGATGACCAAACGGCAACCCACCCACTGGTTTGTGTACTGACATTTTAATGCGTTGAGTGATGAGCACCTTGTCATGCTGCTGGCGCTCATTAAAAACAACAAACAAAAATACGCTGTGCTCAGGAAAAAAACGCTGTGGTGGATAGTTGCAGTGGTGGGAGAGTGTCGGCCGGTTTCTGCACGAGCTGATTGGTTCAAATTAACCCGACAGCTATGCCCAATAGGATGGAACGCCTTCAAACGATTCTCTATGGATGGTGTCCAGACCCATATATTCACACAGTGAAATTGGGTCAGGTTAACACCAGGCCTCCACTATCTCTTGATTTCTGCAGGTTGGATAATTTGATTCACGGTGTCTTATGATTTCAGTCAAATGTTGTTATGCAAGCATATAATGTATCAAACCATTGTGATGTAGGTTGAACGGGGGTAAAAAAAAAAAAAACAGATTTTGCGTAATACAGTCATGGTTACTGCAGCTATTTTTCAAAATAGTCAAATGGGAAGGTTGTTCCAGCGGGTGTGGTTTTCTTCTATGCTTTTTTGTAACGCTATGTAATTCATCAGGAAAGCTTCTGACTTGGTGGAAACACTGATACAAAGGAACTTAATGTTACCTTTGCTATTGTACGAGGGATTTCTCCAGTTGTGGCATTCCAGTCTTCCTCAGTGTGATAATATAGATTTGACCAATCTATCTGGAATAATCTGAAACTTTTTAAAATTAGGATATCCTATTGAAACATTCCAGAAGGGTTGTTGAGGCGTCTGCTATGTTTAGCAGGATGTCATCTGCATATAAGCTAATTTTGTGGTAGAAAGGATTTTTGTTTCCTGTAATACGATTGTTCTGATAAATGGCAGATGCAAGCGGTTCAATGAAAATGGCATACAATAATGGAGAGTGGACATTCTTGTTTTGTGCCCGGCTGCAGTGTAAAGCACTGCAATGTGTTGATTCGGTTATGACTGATGTGGGTATTTCACCCCCCACAAAATCAAATATCTTCATGGTGGCAAAAAGAAACGTCCAATTGACTTCATCAAATGCCTTGTGTGCCCAATGATGCAATTAGGGTTTTATGGTTTGTTTGGCTGATGGAGTTGATTTGTCATCTTACCAAATATGCATCTGGCATCTGAAGTGCCGACAAGCTCTCTTTTCAGCATCCCAGATCTGTCTGTAAGTCACCTACAATATTGTGATTATATGGAATAGGAAGCAGAGACTTGACAGATTCAGACAATATTTGAACCGCATTTCTAAACAGTATTATCAGAGATAAATTGAGATATTTATAAAACATTGAGTTTGACGCACAGGCGCATCCGTGGACCCCAGAAAGTTCATTTGAAAGGGCTACAGAAAATTAGGGTAATTAGCCAACCAATGGTGACTTCATCAAAGTCAGATGGCAGTCAGCCGACCAATGTTATAACTTCATCACTCACTGAGTAACAGACATTCATGTTAATAAAAGCTTTTGATCGTTGGAAGGCTTTCATGGTCATTTGTCCATCATACGTTTAAGGCAGATGATTGTAGCCATTTTAGAGTATAGTATTAGGAATGACAAGCAAACAAACAAAATATATGTTCTTGGAATTTATGACATTTTTATAATAAATCATAGATCTTAGAAAATGTCACAAATGTTTTCACATATTGGAACTGACAATACAGTAAATACTGTATGTATTTATTTTAGGTTGTTTAGTTAGTCCCTCAGAAAATGATACCTCTGTGGTCCATCATTTAAACAGAGAATACTTATTCCACCCTTCACATCTTTCTGCAGGATGTGCCTTAAAAGTCCTCTTCAGCTTGTTTTTTTGTTTTTTTTAAGTTCTACAGAAGTGTTGTATTAAACTCATAAACTTTGTATCTAGTTTTGAAGATTTTCATTCTGGATTAATGTATTTTGGAGGTACAGGTTTTCCACCTGGAAACAGTGTAGTGCTGTTTTACAAGCTTTCTTGTCATAGGAAAAAAATAAACCATATATATATATGGTTTATTTTTGCCTATGACAATATATATATATATATATATATATGTTTTTTATTCAGTTCCACCTATAGGCTTTATCATAACACACGCTGCATTATTGGCATTCTTTTTTTTTTTTTCTTATTTCCCACATGCTTGATACGATTTCTCAATCATTTGCTACCTGAGGCTGTTTGGAGGAGAAAGAAGGATGAAATGTTGTAATTTGTTTGCCTCCGGTTGAGTTCTGCAATATTGTACTTCCAAGAGTGACAGCTACACACTTCCAGCTGTATTTTAATCAGCTGGAACTACTGAATTCAGAAGGGTTATCAGAAAAAGACAGGTGGAAATATGCAGGCAAATTATGGGCTATTTGACAAAAAGGAGGTACATTTATTTTTGTTAGACAAAGGACCTCAAACATATGTGTTTGGCTTCATTCTCAGGGCTAAATTACATCAGCCAGGTACATATCTCAGTTGTGAAAGTAAAAACATTAGAAAACAAATTGCTGTAAAAAATTCAACAGAGATGTCATCTTAATTTTGTTTCCACCACGCAGCTTTACCTAAAGGATAGGTAGGGAAATAATAGCAAGCTATAACAGTCAAGTGAGGTTTTCATTTTAAGAGTTTCTGACAGCAGCAAAGTTTGAGAAGAAATGGAAAGAAAGTTGGGAGTTTTGGTTCTTTTTCATTCTTACGGTAAACTCCAAGTGGAATATGGTGGAAGACAAAATGAGAATATTACAATCATCTTCTTCCCTTTATCACCTACACGGGGGACAAACTCTGCATGGTGCTGTCACTTGTCTCCACACACAACCCCTGGATGTGATTATAAATGAGGGGCAAGCCACTGGTGGATACTTTTTTAAACCATAATTATATTTTTTTTAAACTGGTTGCCTGCTAGATTAAATTTAAAATGCAAATGGTTATGTGTAGTGCTGTGTAGGCAAAACACAGTCCGGGCTCTGAGGCTGTTTACCAACACTGTAGACTTCTTGAACTTTTAATTAATAAATGTGTTGCAATTTATATGACTGGCAGGTCATTTTTTGGTTTTCACCTGTCCGAGGAAGATTAAAGGTTCAATGTGTGTATTTATGAAACACTCTGACCACACAATAAGCCACAGTGAGTAAAGGGCCCGAGGCAAATTAAGAAGCTTGATTAACTCTCCAATATACTTTGAGTCTTCACAAATGGTGTCTTCCTTTGCTCTAACAGAGAAGAGCTCATGTGAATAGAGTTCGTGGGGAGTGTAGCCTAAAGCATATGGTAGAGAAGCGGCTGCTGCATAAAGCAAGCTCTGTGGCAAAGATGCCAAAGCTGAAATGCCACTAATGGCTTGGAAGGCAAGTTAATTTAGTTGCATCTGCAGCTTCCCAAGCTTAATGATGATTACACCATCACTCCTGGCCTTACTGCGGGCCTGTGAGATGTACACAGCAGCCTGTGAGGGAGAAGACAGACATTAGATCACAAACACTTCATTATCTCTGTGGGAAATTCCATTATTAAGTCATTTCATCAGAAAGACTTTAAAATTATATTTTCTTGAAACATTACTCAGATAATTTTAGTCTATGAAAAACAAAACATATCAAAACCACCGTGAAAAAAGTACAATAATCATTCAATCAGCAGAGTTTTACCTGCATTTTCACTGTTTTTTTTCCCCACCAACAGCTGAAACCTCCTAAACATGCAATATATGAATCATATACAGTGAAGAAAAAAAGTCATAAACTATGGATAAACTATCTCACAGCAAGTAGTTGAGTTTTGCTTGTGGCTGTGAGAGTAACCTCACACAGTCCAGAGGTCTAGGTAACAAATTTGGAACATCTGAACTACATACTGTTTTGTATGGATTTGTTGTCTTTCTATAGTGTTCCCCTGTGACTGACTGTCACCCTATCCAGCACGTCCCATTCTGTATGACCAGTTCAGGATGGAAGAGGCTGTAATCAAAAATAAAAGCAGGTTTGACAATGGAAAAAGTGAACAGCACGAATCATAGGTGCAAAATGGAACAATTAAGTTGAGTATTGAAATACTACTTTGTATGTTAAGAGGCAAAAATGAGTGTCTTGAGCATTTTGGCATTCTCTCCCAGTCTAGCTCTCAGAGTTTTGACCATTTGCCATCAGGTATTCATTTGGCTTTTATTATTGTATGGAACTAGTAGTTGATCCACCAAATATGTGTGTATATGTATGTATTTATGTCTAGATTTCAGACAGCCAATGCACATGGGATAAATGGCTATGTATCCTTTAAACAAAATTGGTGTTTGTTGTATTGGCTCTGACCCTGTTGCCCAACATTGAAATAATAACGTGACATATTTCTACTCCTAATCAAAAAGAGCAAAACCTAAGAAATTTGGACTTACTTTTAATGACATATGTAGGTATTGCAATAGACCTTACTGACATCATGTACGTGACGCAACTTCACATACGCAATGTGACTTATGTAACAAATGTACATATTAGAAACCAAACCATGGTCTTTTCCATAACTTAGCCATGAGGTTTTGCTGCGTAGACCTAACCAAACATTTCACAACATTAACCGCTTGGGTATCACTGTTACCCTGACGACGGAGGTCAAAAACGCTTGTCGCTGGTACTGTGCAATGGTCATATATGTTGTTTTCTTAAAATGAGATGACTTATTTTTGTTGTGTCCGTATGAGGACGTGTTGCACAGACCGTGTAAAACCTGTAACGAATGTGAGCAGTGTCTGTTATTCTCAGGCGCGTACTATTCCTGGTGTTTCTGTTATACTTGGGGCATCAATGGTGTAGTCTCACTGCAGGTTTGACCATTTTTGAGGTTTAGCTATTTTGACAGGCATATGTTTAGATACGTTTATGTGAAATGTCTCTATAGTGTCAAAGGGTTATAACGTTATCCAAAATTATTAGACCCTACCCAGTTCTGTCATTAAGCCATCACAGCTGTAACATATTTTCCTTTTGTATGCTTCACGATTGTGTACCACAAATAATGTAAATGTTGTTCTAAAGGAAGCCTATTACAAAGCACAACAAGGGGTAGTGAAAGGATACCAATTATCAGACTGAAAACTCTTGTTGTGGTAAATGGCCTTAATTTAATATAATTGCTGAGTTCACCCGGAAACAAGAACATTTAAGTTTGTTTGGCTTACAGGCTCATCAAAGGCCCCTGCAAGGCAGTCTTTTTTTCTTGTCAGCCTGCGCTTCTGTAGGCATAATTTTCTATTATTAGTTTGAATTAAATAATTGATCTTGCCGCATTCACCTGTCACACAAAACTCACAAAGCAATTTAAATATATTGTGTGCTGCTATATGACTTTGTTTTTCTTGTATTTTTGTATTTCCCTCCCTCCTTCCAACCCATCCCTTACTTTTTACAAACTTGTTTCTCTATTCAGTCCTCTCTTCTGTCTCTCAGCATCTCTTTTTACCTCGGTTCCTCCTCCTCTTCTTGTCCTTTTCCTTTAAACCTAGACCTGGAAATGTATATTTATGCTACTTGTGAAACTCAAAGCCAGGAAAACTTGCAGCATAACAAGTATTCTGATGAAGAATTAATATTGCTGCCAGCCTCAGGGCACTGACATTAGAGCCTTCACTAAAAATCATTAAATAATTAAAAACGTCAGCAGCATAGTCAGTGACGTGGGCTACTGCTCAGACATACAAAATGTTTCTGTGGTTTAGGCTTCATTTACCTAGACCAGTATTACCAGACCTAAATTCACTGAATGAATCTGGCCTGGCTACGCTCCAGTAAGGATTGTAGACCTCGGGTATATTTTGAAACTACTGAAACAGCCTTTAACCAATCCGGACTGACCACCTCATATTGTAGAAAGTCCATCATTGGAACTACTTCAACATCATTGCAATGAGCAATACAGACATTCATGTTTGTTTCTGCTTCTTTTATCTGATATGTAAATGACTGACATCATCTTAACCATAGAAGTCCCACCCAGGTCAGTTATATTGTATTGAACTTTCTCATCATCCTTCGATTAGACAATTGGCTGCATAATTTGAGAGCACAGAATAAAGGTTTCACTACTAGATATGATATATTCATGAGGCATTTTAATTACAGTACATTCTTTGTTTGTTTCCTGTATTAATTTAGAATATAACCTGGTAAATAAATCATCAGATCACATCGAGTCTTCAGTGTCTTCTGTTAATGTGAGCTGCTAGTACTGCCTGAAGTCGAACTCACAAATGTCTGTCAAAATCTGTAGCTTCAGCCATTATTCTGCTATGAACAGTGCCATTAGAGGGGTTAGTTCTTAACAAAACGGGCATTGAATATAAAAAAAACTGCGATGAATTTAAATATATCTCTAAAAATCAACTCAAGTAAGAGTGAAAAATAGCTACAGTTCTCTATAGAACTTGGGTTAGGGGAGTGCGTCAAAGTATCGGTCAAAAATGTACTGTGCAGCTCTCGCCAGCAAATGGAAAACACTCTCAGCAGAGCAACCATATCAGACAGTACACTACACTACAATATAGCACACTTCCAATTCCACTGAGACAATTCATAATGAGGTCATCAGGAGAAAATGAGGGGATACAGAGTCTGTTTCTATAAAAAAACAAAGTTGTGTATAAATTTCACAGTAAAGAAAAATGCTCTACTCACAGAACCGTCACATTAACAGTTTTATTCACTGTAAGTTTTCCTTTTTCAGTTGTAGTGTTTACATCTCATCTCAGGCTTGTTTGTGAGGTGTTGCACCTGACTGATCAGATAACCGACATCGAGCAGAAACATCCAGACTTTATCCGACCTCAATCATGAACTGCCAGCATACAGACTGCACATTAATTGTCCTACCAGAAATAAAACAACAATGGTGTGCTGTTACTAGCCCGGCTCTGACAGAATATTACTCACATCCTCAGTTTTCTTCAATTACAGTCTTGACACGCTGCTCGTGTTAGTGTTCGCTCAGCCACCCTGAAGGGTGGACCAATCAGCAACCAGTATCGATAGTTAAGTGCATTTGTCCCGCCCCTCCTTCCTTGTGATTGAACCGCTGGGTAAAAAGTGACAGTGACGAACGCAGCATTTTACTCAAAGTTGGCCATTTTTCAACCAAACGTTCAGCGCAGATTTAACTACAGAAGCTCATCTCACTGCTGGTGTTCAGAAAATTACAAAGGTCCCATTAAAAACTATTTAAAAAATATGCTGTACTCTGGGAAAGGCGCTTTAATGGACACGGGCGCTATTGCAGTGGAAATGCAGTGCAGTGTTGCTCAGTTCGGCGCATGCTGATTGGTTAAGTCGAACCCGAGGTCTACATTGAGTAGGATGTGAACTACATGTCCCCATGGAACAGTGAATATTTGGGTCTGGCCAGTACACCGTCCTCTTAAATACGCGTACCAAATGTAATATACAACAAAACTACTGCAAAGCTGAATTGTAAGTGATGTAAACAAGTTTACCAGTGCACTGAGTCATTCTTTACTGACTCCCTGCATGGTGACCAGAGGTGGATACTGCAAGCTCTTGAGTACCACTTGGAGCAGGTGGTACATGTACCACTTTTTGGAAATCACTGAGTTATGGTATCAATTTCTAGCATTGTTTTTTTTTTTTTTTACTTTTCTGTAACTGTAGCCAAGTATTTAGTCATTGTTACAATGATGCTCATCTTTGAGTGGGGTGATGTTTGCTGCAATTCCAGGTGGCTTTAACTGCTGAGACTCTTTGAAGCAGATACAGTTTTGTTCTTGAAATTATTATGCAGATCAATTGTAGTCTGTCAGTCTCTAGGATTTTGAAAATAGTCCTCTACTATACTGCATCTTCACCCATCCCTTTGCCACTTGCTGGCACCTGTTGACAGGTTTGACAGGATTTGTTCCTCAGGTATGTGATTTATGAAACCTTGACTGTCATTGGTACACTGCAGTTCCAAAGCGAAAAACCTCAGCTTTGGATTCCCTTGCTTGTTTTGCTGAAGATATGTCTTCAAGCATGGAAACGTTAACAAGGTTAAAAACTGGATTTTCATTGGAGGAAGTATTTTTGCCAGAAAGCTTACATCTTGGTGTTATAGCTAAGTTATTGTGATACTGTGTATTTTGCTGGGGGTATTTATGATGATTGCTTGTAGCACTGGCACAAGTAGCAACAGCTCTATCAGTTAAATTCTCACATCTATAAACAGCATTTTCACTGGGGGTTCGTGAAGGTGGCAGTAGAGTACTTAGTGAAGCCATTAGCTATCCAATTTCGCAATCCTTACATGAAAACCCAACAAAGGACGTGTTGGCAAATGTCCAGGCACCCAGAGCTTTGGGCATCTTGTAATGAAAACAGTAATTACAGTTAATTAACGTTCATTTCTACCACAATGGTTAATGCTTGCCACTTGCTTATGAATCATTAACAGTGAAAGCCAAAGTAGTCACAGTGAAGTCCACATCACTTCTCCCTTTGCCTTTACAAATTTAAATCATAAATTTAGATAGTTTCATAATTGTTATTATAAAATTGCTCCTGGCATAATTTGTAGGGTTTGTAACATGAAATATGTTGCAAAAGGTATCAGGGCTATTATCATAATATGCTAATGTACTACAAATAGCTACATAATAATAATAGCTACAAAAGCAAAAAATCATATGAAGGAAATTTCAGAAGAGAAATCAGAAAATGTTCCTCTTCTACATGCCCAACACGATACTTTAATAATAATAAAGATGATGATGATTATGATCACATATCTAGACATGCAACGGTTGGTAACAGAAGCCAGCGGAGCAAAGACAAAAAAACTAAATCAGTGACTTAACCACCAATGTATAGAAAATGCACTGATATTCCGCCTCTTTATGTACAAGGAAATATACATTCAGTGCAATAGATTACACAATTTCTCACACTAATTAAAAATCCACATTAAATCCCCTGGGAATAATATTAAACTTGCTATATACTGCATATACCGTATATTCACATGTATTTATTAAGCCAGTACTGATTAATTAAGACATTTTTACACACACATCAGCAAAGCATTATGGTCTGTTTTATCAGATTCCTCAGAACGGTTTACGATAGGACATGGATGAAGGGCAACCATGGTGCATTTGCAGTGAATACTAAATATGGGGCACACAAGACATGAATTAACTCATGCAAACATCATGAACTCATTGTAATTGTTAAGTGTGTACAATATTAATTATATTATTATTATTATATGAATTAATGTTGGAGGAGGTATTCAATCTATCCAATAGTCAACTGGCTTTTGTTGCATTTGGACAGACTGTAAACTACCTCCACTATTAGGGCAGGACCCTTATGTCTTCATGACATGCTGGAAGTTTCACTAACTGATTTGTTGCATCTGGCACCATATTAATACGTCAATATAGCTGGGTGTCATATGCATAACGAATGCATGCAGTACTTCCGAATAATAATGCCTAAGGGAAGCATGTATACGGTGGAAAGTATCAGTCTTACTACAGAACCCCGTAGAACTCCATCACTAACTTTTGTGAAAAGCAGGCATCGCTGACATCAACATCATTAATCTAGCAGAAGAATAGGATTTTAAAAAACAGCCAAGTGTGGTTTCTATAATCCTAATGGCATATTTCAGTCTCTGTAATAAAATGATGTGATCAGTTGTGTCAAATACGACAAAAAGATGTAGATGGACAGGTATTAAGATGAGTTCATTGTCTGAGGTAATAAGAAGGTCATTGGTAACTCTCAACAATGGGGTTTCTGTGCTATGAGGCACTCTAAATCCTGACTGAAAATCTTCAAACAAATCATTCCAGTGCAAATGATTTGCGACAGCTTTTTTGAAGATTTTTGGGAAAAATGGGAGGTCGGATACAGGTCTATAATTGGTTAAGATGCCTGAATAAAGAGTGCACTTTTGAAGTACAGGTTTAATTACAACAAACCGAAAAGCCTGCGGTGCATAGCTTGGTAAGAATGGTAGATTGATCTGATTCAATATGAAAGTGTTAATTAAGGGTAAAACATACTTAAGCGTTCTAGTTGGGATGGGGTCTAAAAGACATGTTGATGGTTTAGATTAAGCAATTGTTGAAATTTTCTCAGTGAGATAAATGGGAGTGAAGCGGTCTAAATATAAATCAGGTCTTTCTGATGTTTCTGAAGCTGCTGTACTTGACGCTGCATCTGTGACAACTGTAGGAGGGACACTAGGATATTTGTTTTCCCTTATGGTTACAATTTTATATTTAAAATGCTCATAAAGTCAATACTGCTGAGAGCTAAAGAAATGCAGGGCTCAACAGAGCTGTGACTCTAGGCTAGCTACAGCTAAAATTAAACCTGGGTTTGTTTTTGTTCTCCATTATTGATAAATAATATTGTTCTTCAATTATGGATGAAGTTCAATTCTTGTACATTTGTGGAAGGCCACTTCCTTGTTAGCTCTCACAATGTCTACTTTAAATAGTGCATTTGCAAATTGTACAAAGGAGCTAGCCTCCATTTTATTACGTTATTTTAAAGGGGCAAAAGTGTCAAGTATCCTGAGGCTTCAACGCTACTAACATGATAATCTGCTTGTGCAGAGCTAAGTTTATAGTAGCTGCCCTTCCTTTTATTGGTACATGGCATATAACTAAATAGTAATGGAGTCACTTAATCAAATTTGATCACAAAATTAGTGGATATAAATCCATTGTAATTGAATGTTTCCCCAAGTGCTGCATAGTCCATTGTTATACATTCAAAATAAATGGTAATAAAAATGGTCAGACAAACAATGAAATTTGATGAAATACTATTAAAGGTTCTGTTTCTATGCCATCTTTTAGAACAAGAGGGTGTGACTAAAATACAGAGTGGATATATTTACATTTGCAGAAAAGCTACTAAGTATAATAATGAATCCAATGCAGTGCTGAGGGTATAATTGTCATTATCAACATTGCCTCCAACATTGGGAAAACACTACATGCATTACAAGTACCACTATCTCAAAAGGGGACAGAGGAATAACAAAATATCTGATAGACTAAACTAAAGAGAGGAGGGGGTGGGGACGGAGAAAGAGAAGCCATTGCTTCTGCTAAGCTGATGGACCTGCACATTCAAGGTTAGCAATGGTTAAGAAATATGAACTAAAGTAGCCAAGCTAAATTTGTAAGTAGAGCCAAAATCAACATGAATTTGCAACAGTGACACAATACGCTTACACTGATGTCAGATATCAGACCACCACAGTGCAGGTTACCAAAAAACAGACAAATTGTTCAAAAAGGTATTCTTTATTGCTAAATGGCAGCCAGCAAAACAAGAAACCCTTCATTAAAGACCATTGGTTACATATTGTAACCACAATTTCTATGAGTATAGGATTAGCCCTCTAAGAGCTATCACACACTATCCCCTAGCGTATGAGCAGTCAGAAGATGTCTTTTACGCCATGCGACTCCACAGGGCGCACACTCTCAGGTCTGCATCCGCAGTATAAAACACCTATTATCCTGAGCCTGAGCTCTGATCCCCACAAGCCAGCTTTTTCTTCAGCCTACAAAAATGGAGCCAATGGAGGCCCCAGTTTACAGGGCTATCAAACACTACACTCACAAAATATGGGGTTACAGTACGTAAAGCAACATTCCACTTTGTATAGGCGTCACACTTTAAGAGCTGTCACTATTGGGATAAAGGCAAAGCAGGATGTGGTATATGCCCCACTGACCAATCAGAGTCCAAAAGCACTAACCTACACCAGCCCTCACCGTTTCTGGCAACCTGACCCTATAAAAAACTGCTGTCTAAGCAAACATTCCACTTGGACAATTGTTAAACATTCCGCCCTGACTGGGAGTTGAACCCACGTGGCTCATACACGTGTACTCCCAGGTTAAGAGACGAGAGCTAGCAGTTTATAGCGAACCCCAGCAGACAGATGTCTCATGAGAACCACTGTGTGGAGCGCAGTACTGTCTCTGGAAGAAGCCATTACAAGCAGGGCGTCCAGAAAAAATAACACTCGGATGCCCTGCCTGCGTGAAGGTTCCAGAGCCACCTCTACATACTGAGAATGTGTGAGGATCCCCCTTGAACACAAAAGCAGGAATTTCCTATGTTTTGGGATGATAGTGACATAGAAATACACATATTTTAGGTCTTACTCCAACACATGCTTTATAGTGATCATGTGAAACAGTCACCTCAAAATACATTTCTTGAAGAGAGACAGATCGATAATAAATCTCATCCCTCCTGTTTTCTTGGGAATGAGGACATAACAGAAGAAAAACCCTTCACTCCCCTCAACCCGTTAAACTCTGGAAATCATTGCGTTTCCAAGAGCTCTGACAGCTCCATCATCAGCTCTGCTGTCTGTCTTTGATAACATCAATGTTTCTTAACACTCTATTGAATGGCGGAGAAGGGCTGGCAAACTGCAGTGTGAAACCTTTCCTTATTTATCTGTCCATTTAGACCAACATGGGTAGCTTGGGCTCGGGAGCCGCGTTGGTCCAGGTGTGAGCCGGGTGCCAAGTAAGAGCAGCAAAGCGATGAGAAAAGGGCTGGGAAGCTGTGGCTGTGTAAGGAGTAAAATGCTAATGTGACTGTGAAGCTGGCTGGGACATAGCAACATTAGTGGCTGCGGGGCATCTCTGCCTGGAGCGGGAGTCCTTGAGGGTCGCGCCTCTTCAATGGTAAAGGTGGAGCGCCAAGCCAGCTGTTGTTGCCGTCTTCATCTCCATCCTCCTGGAATACTGACAAGGTGTCAACATGCCTCTGCTTTAACTGGTCAGGCGAAAGTTCACAGTATGAGCATGTAAGGCGTGCTGTGGGCTAAGGCAGGCTTTGCAGTGAGCATTGCCTATGGGTCGACCCACACATCACTAGGTGCTGTTTAATCAGTCATTAAAGGAAATTAATATACTGGCGATAACTCATGGCCCGAGCACTTTGAAGACGTAAGCACTTTTTTTTTCTCTTCTCTGACTTCACATATATTTGCACACCTTGTTTTACTCTTAGTTTTGTTCTACCTGTTTTAAACGATGTGAATATTTTATTTTAATGGAGCTAGGACAGCAGTTTATCTGCTCTCAGTCTTTCTGCTAAACTTGACTAAACACATCTCAAAACTGCTGGTGATTCAATTGATGTTGACCATATCTGTCTCTCAAATCCTTCTCTTTTAATACACTGCTGAGATGAGTGATTCCTGTTCAACTGGCATATGTTTGGTTCATGTTACACCCTCCAAAGGTGAAAGTCTAAAATACAATGCCAACCAGTCTGCATCTGCAAATGTTATAATAATAATAATTTAAAAAAAAAATTCCAACACTACCTTTAAATATATCAGTATTTATTTGAAGGCAATACATGTAGCCTACCATTTATTGATAACATTGGTAGATACAGACGGACTTTCCCTGCACATGTGGACCCATACAGTAGAGACAAACAAAAAGGTGACATTATATATTGTGTGGAGGTAACATGAAATCGCTGTTGAAATAGTAAGGCCGATTGTCATTTATCAGCACACTCCACACTGTCTGTCTTCCCTCTGTGGCCGGTGACACTCACTGTGTGCTGCCAGGGGCACATCAGCTCACAGCTACAGCAAATGTCTCAAACAGTAATGTGAATGAATCTCCTCGGCATCTTTTGAGAGCTGACCAAAATGAGTCATCTTTCATAGTGAAGAAGATTTATAGATTGTCACCTCAGCACTTATCCTCTACGTTCCTGCTCTTTTCAATCGTTTATTGTGGACCATACACCAAAAGGGGGCAAAAACAAAACACCGGGAGCCATTTTGTCATTCTTCACAACAGCCATCTCCAGAACAAATGATGGCTTCAGGTGTGTTATCAAACAGGATGCTCACAGGCCAAGGTGACTATTTGTTTTAGTAATGCAACAGATCTGAAGCAGTAATAAAGCCTTACATGTTGGTGTTCTTTCTCAGGAACAAACAGTTGCTTAATGCCTTCAGGCTGCTCTGAGGGAGGCATGTCATACAAGGCCACTGCAAGCACTTCACAAAGCCTGATCTTACCAACATTCCTCTGCTGTCACTCACAGCCTGCTGTTTATTCATCCTCCGTACTGTCCCTTGTTCTCTAATCTGTGACAACTGTCTTTACTGTGTTGCTAATGTCTTATCAGATCAGATATACGCCAGTATAGTCAAATAAAACCTAAAATAACAAACAAAAGTAGCAATTTAAGAGAAATTACACTTATTAATGTGAAACAAAACGTAAACCTTGTACCTCTGTTTGTGGCCTTATATCTAATTCATTATGGAATTATTTTCACAAGGACCACTGGAACACAGATCAGAGAGAGGGACAATGGCACGAAAAAAAAATGATTGACTTAGTATTTCATGAAAAAATTCCATTTTTAAATGGGAACCCACCTTTAGGAGCAGAGGAGGGTGGAGGGGCTGTGATTCGATCCCCGGCTACTCCTGTCCACATGCCTAAGTGTCCTTGAGCAAGACACTGAACCCTAAGGTACTCCCGATGGCGTACCATCGGTGTGTGAATGTACTCCTGATGGCGAGCAACTTGCATGGCAGCTCAGTCTCATTAGTGTTAATGTGTGTGTGAATGGGTTAATGGAAAACTGTGTAAAAGCGCTTTGAGACCGTAAGGTGATAAAGCACTATACAAGTGCAGACCATTTACCATTTAGCAGAGGTTTTTTGGAGCCAGCCCCTAGCAGCCCTCAGTTCTATTGCTCTTTAAGACATTTCTGCATTGGATTTAAATTTGGTACCGGGAGTCAATGTTGTAGGTTTATATACAGTATATGATTTTGATGCAAGCTCTCAAGTGGTTTGTGTTAGAACGACGTGAGAGGGGTGTGTCCCTTCCCGTTCTCCTCTGACTTTTGACCAGGGAGCGTGGCGCCTTAGTAACCTTAATTGGCAAACCTCAGCTGCCTCACATTGGATGTCTGCAGTCAGACCCCTCTGAGCAGTCATTCAAAAACAAAACAAAAGCAAACAAAATTAATAATATGATCATAAGTCCTCTTTAAAGTAGTGTATTAGTTTAACATTCACAGCTGTAACTACTACAACTCACAATTCTACCAAGCAGCAGTGTCTTAAGATTAGTATACTTAAAATGAACAGAAATACCAATTCCACCAAAAACTGATCTAGCAGCTTAACTTTAACATTAAACATAATCAGTTCCTACTTATTGACGTATCAGCATTACAACAAAACCTCAGAATAATGAAATTGCATGACACAGACTTTGCTTTTCTATTTCCAAAGTGTGCAGCATCTCCTTATTTGCCAGTTTTACATGCTCTGCTGTATGAGACCCACAAAACTGTTGAGCATGCAATACTCCACACTTTAATTCAAAAGTGGAGTCAATCGGTGAAGCTAAGCAATGACATCAGGGACAAATCTGAACCACAGACTGTATATAAAAGTAGAAATCAAAAACCTATATTCCATCTCAGCTATGGGCAGGTAATCCATAGCAAAGTCTACTTTTGAAAGTATCCTCTAGTGTCTGTTATTTAATTGCAGCAGACTTTACCTGAGTGAGAACACTGGCATCTATTGAGTTTTTTATTTTTGTATTTTTAAGTGGCATATCAAATTTGTAGTACTGAACACAGCTTGGTTGGTACCGCCTTGTAAAATGCTCACATTGCAAGTGGCGGTTGGACTGCTTTTGTTTTCGATTTAAAAATAGTCTCACACTACAGGCATTTTATCTTCATATGCGTCACGTGCATAGCTTCTACGTCCTGACACAAATTTAGCTAAATTTAGCCAATACCAATTAGTTCAAAATTGCCTGGATGAGCCCCAATACTGATATTTGAGATCGGCTCAGTACAGCCCTAGTTTGTTTACTGTTGTGGTCATTGAAATACTCTGACTAGGTTGAACTGGCTTATATTGCCACCTTGGGGACTGAGATTGATCACCTCCATCGCTACACCTGTCTCATGCTCTCATGCTGTCCAAACAAATCTCACACCAGGTGAAAAGAAACCATAAAGCCCCTCCTTCATGAAAAAAAAACACAATTATGTAGGTTATAGAGGCTTTCTCTGAACAAAGAGCAAAGTCAGAACAAATTGCCTTAAAATCAACTGTCATTTTTGAAAATAATAATTATACTACTACTATTAATAAAATTAATAATGATAATGAAACGACTTCAGTGTGAATACAAAGGTGCACTCAGAAAACATATGTACTTCATGTGTTGCTTGTAGGACCAATGCTAAAAGTTGTTGTTTAATAACTGCAGGGTAAAGGTAGATTTGACTTCACAAAATGTAACAAATTACTTACATATAGACCAGAGAATCAAATCATGTTTATAATAAAAAGCATACTTTTAATGCCTGTACAATTTCACCTCATTTCTCAATATCCATTTCTACATGCATAGAAAACAACAACATTTTGCAAGTAAAACAACTTCTGGAAGGGCTTATTTATGAATGTGTAAACTTTGAGGTCAAAAGCAGAAGTTGAACTAACCACTAAACCTAAGTTGACAAATACATAGGCACAAGTCTGTCCAGATTCACTTGAGGCTTTGAACTGTGCTGTTTCCCCTGTCCGAATTTAACTTATTTTTAGTTTTTGTGTAAATAGAAGCATTCATATTTTGCTTTGCGTCTCTTGTGCCTACCTGATTGTCTACTCACAGACTTGTTATGTAATGTATCATCCTTGCAGGGGATATGGTTAGTAGCTCTTTGATGGATGCTGAGGCTGGAATTTGTAGCAACGATAAAGGTGCATGAGGAGCATTGTGGGGTTTTGCTGTTTCCTGACAAGGTTTATTGCTTTGACAAGTCCCTGTCTCTGAGGTCCCAGGCTTTCTGACTTCTTTAACCCTGTGATCTGGAAGAGCAGCTGTTCCTTTGGCTGACAGGCCCTATGCAGCTCACATTAAGGCTAGACATACAAAAAAAGAAGAAGAAATAGAAAGAGGTGGGAGTCAAGGGGTGTGATATCCTTATCTAAAATCTCGGCACCCTTCTTGGAAGCATTTACCACAAATATTGATTTCTGCCTCTTGCCTTATTCTCTTCCCCATTCTTGACTCCTTTGTTTAATCATATGAGATTCAGAGGCCCATTCAACATTGATAGAATTGATTGCTTGAGACAAAGCTGCCAATTTTTATTTCAGGCATTTTCTTTTTCAGATCTAATGTTGGTATGTTAGAGCCCTTGAGTTTAAATTGATCTGACATAATCAATGTACTTTTAAGGACAAATCTGAAAGGAAAATGGACTTTACTTTAATTAGCTTTGACTTGAGATTGTAGTTGACTGACTACTTTAATACCACCCTTATTACTCAGTTTTGTTTTGTTTTTTTTTCACTCTGGATGTTTGCCATGAAGAAGCAATTTATGAATTTGCCTGTAAAATGCCCCTTTTGGTTTTCCCTCACTGCAATTTATTTGAGTTCTGATAGGAAACTAAAATAGAAAAACTTGTTTTCTCACAAAGTGTTCTCACAACACAATCTTCGTTATGAATGCAGGATATGAAGGTCATTCCAATTAGTCGTGTGGACAGTAATTCAACTAAACATCCCAGCTGAAACTATGCTGATGTGTGATGATCCACTTCAGTGGATTTGATATTTTATCAAATTTGAGCATTTCTCTGCAACTTGATATTCAGAGTGTCGTTTCACAGAAGAATACTGTCTTCATAAAATACCTGCGATTTCTGTGCGCATTGACACTGATTGGAAAGATTTTGGAGGAATTAATTTAGTGGCTAAAAAACACGTTAGGCATCGGCTTATAATTTAATAATTTGAATTTTAAAGTATATTCAGATATTTCACATGCTAATTAACCTCTGTAGACATATTATGCAAAATGTAACTCATAAACTGCACATAATACACCAATATAAGTTAATCAGAGAGCAGTATTGAGTGTTTTAATATGTGTTTCCAATGGGTGTCAAGTAATTAATTTATTAGGACTGAATTGGCCTCCAAAGACTTTAAAGCATTCTAAGGTATAATAACTCATTAACTAGACATGCTCATCAAATTAAGTACAATTGATAAATGTGTCATACTGCTTTGAATTATGGATGGCATTTGTCCTGTAATACAATTGCTGAGATACTCAATAAATAATAGAATAGACACATTTGGAGCTATTTATAAAACCTAAAAGCTTCAGGAAAATGTAAATACCTTTAAACAGGTAACCTTTCATTTACATGATATTGTTAAAGCCTGTATAATTGCCACTATTCAATTGCAAGTACACCCATGTGTAATTCACCGTTTATTAATAGAAGAAAGGAATGCAAGATTGTTTGTTTCTGTAAATAGTTTGGACAGATTTCTTTTGTTTTATTTGAAATGCAGCCACAGTATAGTTCATCTGGTTTTAAGTTAATCTTCACCCTATAGAGAAGTGCATTATTAAAACCTTTACACCCATCTTTGGTTTGCACAAAGCACTTGTGTTATCCGGTTGAGAAGGGATTTGAAGAAGGGAGTTGTTTTTGTTATCCCAGATGATTCCTTGTGGGTTTTGTCTTCCTTTCTCTGCTCTCTGCATCCTAACAATGTAGGCCCAGTGCTAAGATGTCACAGTAAATCTCGTTGTCTTTTTTCTTTGGGTTGTGGATTGTGTCAGGGTGGCTTAAGACCATCTAATCCTAGCTGACACTTAAGTAATTATTGTGAAGCCAGGCTTTGCCCAAGACACTGGGTATTGAATGAGTGCCGTGCTGTATTGACAGGAGACAGGGAAATTCTATTTTTAACAGGATGAGCAAGCTTTGGTAGCGTGAGAAATTTGACACTTCAGGCTTAGCCCAACTGCCAGTTTAACGTTTGAACAGATATTCATGTACATGGTTAGATCTATGTTTCTGTTGCATCTCCATGAAAAGCAAAAAAGAAAAGAAAATTATGTTATGGAAACAACTGGGCTGTTTTAAAGAATGAAATTCCAAAGAAAATTGTTGCATATGTGTGGCTAATCCAGAGTAATGTAGAATAAATAAAAATACAGTGTAAATGTCCATTTTACTTCTGTTTTAAAACTGTATATCTAAAATTGTGCCTATTTTCCCATCCAGAATTTTCCTGATTTAAGCTGTGGGCAAAACAAAAAATTTAATATTGTGCTTTGTGTCTTGTGCGTACCTGCTTGTCTTCTCACAGACGTGTGATGCAACGTCTCATAGCCGGGGATCATTTTCGTGGCTTTTTAATGGATGCTGAGACTGGAATTTGTTGCAACGATAAAGGAGCATTGTGGGGTTTTGCTGTTCCCTGACAAGGTTTACTGTGTCCCTATAAAAGGAAAACAAAATAAAACGTGTTTTCATAGAAACTACTGCGTTTTTGATAGAATTAAATTACGATTAAAATTGCGGGATATGTGTGGATTATTCAGAGTAAGGCAAGGCAAGGCAAGTTTATTTGTATCGCACATTTCAACAACAAGGCAATTCAAAGTGCTTCACATAAAACCATTAAAAGCATCAAAACATCAGGCAAAGGAAAAGTTAATTTAAAAACAATTCAGAACATTGATCGAAACATTAAAAACAGTCATTAAAACATTAAACAAGCTAAAAAAAATAGAATGAAAGTTGCAGGGCAGTTTAAGAAATAAAATACAGTAATAAAATGCAGAAATTCAGGAAATTGATCAATATCCTTGAGTCTGGTTCAATTGAAGGCAGCAGCAAACAGAAAAGTAATGAAGAGTAATGAAAACAGTGTTACTGCTGGAAAGATGCATTCCTATTTATTTGTTTTATAAAATGTAAATACCTGCCAGACCACCTCCACAACTCCTGTGCAGTGCAAGAATGTCCCACTTCCTGGATTGGAAATGCTGCCATATAATTCAAACTGAAATTATGGTTCCTAACAACATATTTTGTTTGAGTTAGAGTTGGATATTCATAAAGTGTGTGAAGGCAGAGTGGTAAGAGTTTCACCATAGTAACATTAACTTAATATTTAACTGACCTTACCTTCTGGTTTTGTGACCAAAACTGACTTTCCATGAAAAATGCTAGCAGTGAGCAGTCAGCATGTATGTTGAATGGCCCTCATAGACTCCCAATCAAAAATTTTCAAATTCTCTCAAGCAATATTGTCAGTCATTCATCAGTTATTTCAACAATTCATAAAGAGTGGAAAACAATTAACAGTCAGTCATCTGACTCGACCAACTGGAGAGATCAGAGTTGACTGATGGGAACGTCAGTGGAGGTTCACAGGAAAAGCACACAGACCTGGTGGTGATGGTGAGGAGGAGGGTTTGCATCAATAAGTCTGAAAGTTAGATTGAAATAATTAACTGATGGGAAACGGATTGGCTCAAAAGTGCAGGCGCAAAGATCAATGGGCAAATATGGTGATGGAAAAAATTATGAATGAGTGAATTGACATCATGCAAAAGCGGAAGTGACGAAGGAAATAGCGCAGGAGGAAAAGGCCGCCCACAAAGGAATGAAGATAATTGGAAAGAACAGATCATCCTTACTGAAGTGGTTCATAAGCTTCATGATTGTCTCAATAGCTAAATTCTGGCCCTCCATCAAGCTGTGGCGTGTGGTGGGGTCATTTTGGAAATACTTCTGGATAAGGAGTGACACTAATAAGATCCTTATAGGATGTTGTCACGCAATTTCAAGTCTACGTTTGCACTAGGGATGGGCGATACCAAACTTTTTAAGTTCGATACGATACCGATACTTTTTGTTAGAATTGTACCGATTCTTAAATGGGTTTGTTATTTGTTCATAATAATGATAGTTTTTAGAAAAAAAGTCCATTACACTTACATGAATACATTAATTATTCTCATATTGTACCTCAAGAAACCAACTGTGAAAGTTTCACTGTGATATATATTAGTTTATTAATGTATTTATTACTCTATTAACCTGTAGTGACTGGCCTTAAAATGAGATTGTGATAAAGATGTTTTGGAATTAAGGGCAGACAGACACCCAAAAACATGACCTCCGCCACTTTCTTGGCAGAGTTATGAGCTAATAACTGCCATCTCTACCTGGATATGCTTTTCCTCTCTGAAAACTCTCGTGCAGCATCTTTTCTCGGACAGGTGGCGTTGAGGACTTGGACGTTTGGGTGTTGGATGTTTCTGGTTTGCCTCCGTGAAGCTTTCAGGATGGGTGGTTTTAAATGCTTAAAAAATAAATACATGTTTTGTATTTATGGATATCTTAAAAAAAATATTCGATACCAAATGAGTAGCTTGTAAGTATCGACCTGCTGATCCCGCAGAATCGATACGCCCACCCCTAGTTTGCACTTAATTTAAATACCTGCCCTTTTAGTACAATGTAGCTAATCTAGCATAGTGTTTCCAGTGAGTCAATGTTGTCTTCTGTCTGAGGACGCAAGAGTAAAAAGCAACATCTGGCGCTGCCTTTTTGGATGGTTTTGCCTCAAAATGAAAAAGATGCCAACCATAAGTCTGGGCTTCAAAGTGGTTCCAATGAACTATTGATGGGGGACATCACAACTCACTTTGTCCAACTTTATTTACAGTCTGTGGCTCTAATCCAGGAGGGGCTTAGTTTCCTCTATAATATACAGTATTTTGTTAAATCAGAAATGCCACTGCTATGATTTCGGTTTCAGGGTACTTGTCAGTATCGCTGAATTACTGTTTTCCAGGCGATTGGATGAGTGTTTGCCAAGGGTTATGGCTCAGACCCAGAATATATTGCAGCAGGTCCTAACACAGCATGCCTGATTAAATATATTAGACACAAACTCTGTCAAAATCAAAGGAAGAAAAACCCTCTCTTAGACCACCCTGTCAGTAATATTAATACGATATATCCTATGATTTATTCCACTTAAATGCACAAAACAACCTCATATTGTACTCCATTACCAGCTGCTATCACTGCTCCCAGACCTGTGCTCTGTTGTGACTTTACTTTTGCACACAATGTATATTCATCACAAATTACAGGTCTTCATGTCAGTTTTATGGGGCGAATATGGAGTAGCTTTTGCATAATTTCAAGCTCTGCATCTCTTCCTAATATGATTATTTATCCTCCACTTTTTTTTGCATTTCAAGCAGGGTGATATTTCAATCATAAATCATGAACGCAGCCGAGCCCCTGAATAATTTGCCCTCCAACAGAGGGACTGTGTATTTATAATGGGGACGCATAATACCACGCTTGCTTGCCCTTGTGTTCAGGTAAAGGTTCTCTCCATGTCATAGATCACAAACTGTATATGGCTGTAGGCACTTGGGAGCTAAACAGCTTTGCCTCCTCCCACAGGCCATATTGTGGGTGCATAAGTGTCAGTTAAGCCTGATCGATTGTATAGACCCAATTTGATTTTGGATTCATTTTGTCTCCTGAAGCAGGAGAGGCTGCGCATTGCTGGTGGTGGTTGGCTTGTTTTTGTCTTGAAGATGTGGTTGAGAGGTTTCCTGAATTTAACTAAAATGAACCTTCCTGAAATGAAATAGGCATGTCTTGTCGTTCCCTTCTCATAGTGTCTCTTTTTGGCTAATCGCTGCCATTCACTTCTATAGTCTATTGAAGTTCAAGCAAAGAAATCTTATCTTCTCAGACAATGGCACTCTGATTTCGAAAACAAAGTCTTCCACATCAGCACAATGCCTGTCAAATCTCAATAGAGCGTATTGAAATGAAATTCAGATTCTTTTTTCTTCCCTCTCACTCCTTTCCCACCCTTGTTGTTTTTGTGATGCCAGGAATGATGTATGTTTTAAGCTGCGAGTGCTCGAGTGAGAAGACATTTTTGAGCTTGAGGCAGACTCCCGATGAGCGCAAGGCTTTGTTCTTCTGAAAGGAACATGATGGGGAGCACTTATTCTTCTCCCATTCTCTCCGTACTGCCTGTCAGCACAGACTGGTGGCTGCTGGCTGAGTTTACCGGAGCCCTGGCTTCTTCTCATTGGCAGGCAGCACAACCTCCTCTTCACTGGAGCCCTTAATGACTCTGCTCCACGCAGTCGCATGCTCGCTTTAGCATGTGAACAACAGACCAAATACTTTACAGAGGAATATCTTTTATTATCCAGCCTTTTGAGTAGCATCTAACATGCAGCTGCTTAGTAAAATCAGTTCTATTTTCTTTCTTTTCTTTTTCTTTTCTTTACTTGTTCATAGGGATTTCCTCGAGCACCACCAGGATAAGTCCAAAAAGGAATAAGCACAAAAGAAGAAAAGATGTATTTTAATGTGTTTCAAGCATTTTGTCTATATTTAACTGCATTACACGAGAGTGATGACAAGAAATATGGGAGAGAGAGATGGGGGCGCAACAAAGGACCCTCTGTGGGCTTGAGCAAAGTAAAATTGTCAGTCAGAGACTAAGGGCGACCAAATAGTAATACTATGCATACATACAGTATTCTGGAATCAGCAGGTCTTCACATAGTCTGGGAATGTGCACACACCTCAGGTGCAATGGTGACCGCCTGCGGACATATCTGCTTTCTGACCAACAACCCGGTCAATAACCTGGTTGAAGTGGCACAAGTGAGGAACAAATAAACCATAGATCATATTTTGTAAATGGCAAGTGAAAGAGGGAATAAAACCTCATTCACCAGAACAAACTCAAACTTTGACAAGGACCTGAGTTCCTGTTGTTTTCACTGTTGGTTTCACATGAAACTTTCATCGTTGTGAATCGAGATTTCTACAGCAGTCATTGTCTTTAAGCTGAGTTGAACAGAACTGAATATTTGGCGTAACTAATTTGATCTCGGATTTGAAGATGTGATTGATCGTTTGCAATTGAGGCCACATGTGTCCTCTTGCATGTGCTTGTATATCTATTAACATGATGCTGCAAGTGTAAGCGATATCTGTAGCCATTAATTGACAAAATATTCTGTGCATTCCCTGTGATCTTCCCAATGCACTATCTTGCATTGACGTTTAGTAGTTCTGTACTAAAACATAATGTTATTTTGTGCTAGAAAAAGGAGGGTTTGTTTGTTTTTGTCTCCTTGTAACCCAATACGTAGCAACTGATGTATCCTTCCAGCTGGCGTCATTGTAAATGAACCTAGAAGCTGGAGTAGCATTTGCAAGGAGCAGGTAACATTTTTCATCGCAATCAAAGAAATGAGGTCATTTAACATTTGCATATGTCTCATCTTTATGTGTTTCAACGTTTGTCACAATATTCTGTCACTGTTTGATCATGTTGGGAATACGACGCTTACATGCAACACAGAAATTTGTCTCTGCACATCTCTGAATACATGATAAATACTAGTAACCCTGCCAGTGATACTGCTACTGTTTTTGCCCATGATGTTTTCAAACACAAAGCGGACGCTTTGAAATGGTTAATCTGACATTCACACATGGACAGCCAGTCTTGGAGCACCACAGGGTCGTTTTGGTCTGCCGTCACCTGCAGTAATATAGAAAGCAGGAACCACTTGACGGACCGCTCAAAAATCAGGCATCAGGTGCAACTCTCACTCTCACTGTATTGTCAAAAGGTTGCACCGGCAAAAACATGACCTCATCACGTCTCTGGGCAATGCACATAGCAGCAACCGATAACATTTTAGACAAGCTGCCAGGTGAACTGGATAGTCAGCAGAAAAGAAAAAAAAGATCAGACGACCGTTTCAACTGAACAACTATTAACCCAAAACATAGACAAAAATTGTAAATTTGAAGAGGAATGTACAATAGTACAATATGATCGCAATTGTCCCCTTTACTTGCTCTAATTTTGGATTTTGCATTACAGCACTTTAATTTCAGGGGTTGATTCATTTAATCAGAAATTCTCAAGAAGTAGCTCCTGCTCTTTCCATAGCTTCATACAATCTTTACTCCGAGCTTCTATGTTGATCCTCCAAACTCACAGAGACCAGAAAAACCCCTCAGGATGACACTAATATATGAAGCCATTCCATCTCTCCACCACATGTAAAAACATCACACTATGAGCCCCCGCTGCAAGTTAATATGCTAAGTCATTTTCTCCTGCTGCTGCCTGAGTGTGTGTGTGTGTGTGTGTGGGTGGGTGTGTGGGTGTGTGAGAGAGAGAGAGAGAGAGAGAGAGAGAGAGAGAGAGACTGTGGAGACTGAGTATAATGTTGAAAGTCAGCGTCCACCAAAAGGGAGGAGACATATCAGCAGGGCCTGGTAACAAAAGGCAACTGAAAGGGAACATTAAAGAGACCCGCGCTTAAAGGAAGCCTCGCCACTGGAATTGTGATTTATTTTTCTCCCTCCGTGTTTTTTTGGTTTGTTAGTTTGATTTGTTTTGTTTTGTTTTGTTTTCCTCTGAAGACAGGGGACATTTTTTATTTGATGTCTGTTTGATAGGCTTCAAGTTTGTCTCCACCGATTTTAAAAGATGGGTTTCCTCATGATGAGGAGTACAATGCTGCCTGTGGAGGGTCCACAGTGTTAGTACTCAAATTATCACACACTGATCATTCAGTATACTTTATGTAAAATACCGAAAAAGTGAGGGCATTTTTGTTTCTTAATTGTGCAACTGAAAAAAAAAAAAAATCAAAAATCAAATTTGTGTCTAAAAATATTTGAATTTTGTATCACTTTGTCTAGTTATTTTTTATTTTTTTTTTCTCTTTAATTTTTTTTTTTTTTTTTTTTTTTCAATTGTTATGCACCACCGGACCAAGATAAATACCTTTTACGTGAAAACCTTCTCGATCTGAAAATTATATTTTGACCTAATAAAAAAAATTATTACAATTAATCCTGTTGGACAAACAAATGGGTTTGCCTAATTTCATGGCACTCCATCTAAAGGTTTCACAGAGAAGCAAAAGTATCAACTTACTGGTGCCTCTCGATGACAACTTAGATCTATATTCCTAGGCATACATCACATATATCATTCCCAGATACCCTTATTGTTCCTGAAGGATTGGTATGGTGGTGCAGTGGTTCTGGAATCGAACCTTGACTGGAGCATTTCTTTGTGGAGTGTGCTTGTTCTCCCTTTGCCTGCATTGGTTTTCACTTTCTCCAGCAATCCATACACGTGTGCTAGGTTAATTGATGTTTCACACTTTCGATGTTAGCATAGCTTTCAAGACTGAAGTTAATTTAATGTATTTACCTTTTTTTTTAAACACCTACAAGGCATCCAAGGACAAGTTTACACAAAACACATTCCATGTAAAACACCAGAGGTTTTAAGTAGATGGTTTTATTATTTCATCTCATGCTTACAGTGCTCACAGAGTTGTCAACAATAGTGGTGGAACGGGGGTCATGGCTTTTGCGTATGTGAAAAGCCTTAAAACCCCTCCAACACTGACATCTAGACAACATTCCAGTGGTGGAACTTACTAGCTAGCTGATTCTATTAAACGCACAATAAAACCAATTGCTTTCTCAGTGTCTCAGCATGACTGAAAGCCTCATATTAAAGGCTTAAATATTTGATGAAACTCACAAATTTTGATAAAAAAAATAAATAAATAAGTAAGCCAACCCTACTGTGTGAATTTTTGTAGTAATTAAAGAAAGGGAAAATAATGTATTTCATATGTATTTTTCAAAAAGGATTAATTGTAGTTCTTGTGATTGAATGTTATTATGGCAAAGAATGTACCATATTTGGATTTTTTTTTTTTCTCCGTCCACTTGTGTGCAACACAAGTGTACAGCCCTGACTTTACTGAACCCCTTTATTTATTTAGCTGAACAGTGTGTGTAGATGAGTCAGTAGATGTGTGTCATTTTCCAGGGCATGACAGGGTGATGGGGGACGTTTTAGGCCAGCTGTAATCAGGCAGAAAGAGCCAATTGTTGCAGCAGCAGTGATGGATCTCTTTGTTTTGGCTGGCCAGGATTTGGAGCTGCCAAGGGAAAGGGCATTTTGATTCATTTGAGGGCCTGCTGCCTTCATCACAGCCTGTTTTACTGCGAGTGTGTGTGAGAAAGAGAGACAGAGGCAGACTGAAAGAGAGAGAGAGTTTGTTCTTTTGTCATTCTCTTCACTCTTCTCCATTGCAGCAGTGGGTCTCTTCACAAAACAAACAGAGGCTTTGTGTTACTTCAGTTTTGTCTCAGTGAAGTACAAGGATTTGAAACATTTTACATAAGATGCCACACACATTCATTGGAAATGTCAAAATGGTCTGTCTCAAAAGTAGAACTCAACACATAAAGTCAGTTTCCCCTTCATAGAGAGTGCTACAAACCCAGTGAAAACAGCTGTGTAACATCTTCTTTACTGGCTCTGGAGGAGCTTTTCAAGACAAAGAAAATCATGGTATTAATGTCACAGTGATGTGAACAGGTTATTACATTAATTTCTCTCGATTGTGATATCTTGCACACAGCCCACTGTGACTAATCATATAGTGGCACCTACCAAACCCCAATTAATCAACGAAGTAATAACTAATCACAATGATGTGCTTGTGATTATTGCACAAAGCATATATGCCTCCACTGTTTTGCAACCTCACATGGATGAACCATTGAGGCATCTCCTGCAATACATTCAGTTGTAGAAGTTGGCAGTCTGTCAGGAAAATAAAGGTAATAGCGTGTTGCTCAGTTGCATCGTTAAGACTAATTAGCTGTATCTTAGTCAGTTGTTGGGTGGTTGACTAGTTTTGATCTGACCCTCTGAATTACACTTAATCCATACATTTTCCTTTGTGGTGCAGGCACATGGAATGTGTCACTCTTTCTACTCCATTGTTTTATTTTCTTAACCTTTGCAATTAAAATGAACAGTAACTGTAAAAAAAAAAAAAAAAAAAAAATCCATGATGGTGTTGTAAGGATAATAAAATTGGTCTTTTGGAAATTCAGAAAAAAAAAATTAACTAAGTAGGATTAATAGTAAATAATAATAAAAAAAAAAATATATATATATATATATAAAGTGAATCTAAAGCAGGGGTTTCCAGCTACAAGTAGTCTGCGACCCGGAGTAGATTACGGAAGGTTAGCAGAATATGCAGTATTTTCCACATAAAGATTGACTTGGGCTGGCCGCATTGGTGATACATTTCAGCATTTCTTATCTATTTATTTTTTAACCTGTGCGAGACAACAACACTATCCACGCGATCAATTAACGAGTGGGCAATCTCCCCTTCGTTCCCTTAACCTGCGTCTGCTCCGCACTGTTTAGAGCCACAGAGGTTGAGCTCCACCCTCAGTGAGACACACAGAGATCAGACGACATAATCTGCGACCTGCAACACACCTGCAAAACACAGCAGAGACTCTCACACTGAGCTGAAAAGAAGCGGGTGCTCAAAATTTTTTGGTAAATAACATAATTACAATATTTGCAGCTGGATCGCAACAGCGGGGCCCAAATTATAAACAAGTGTCTGTCACTGAGTGAGTGATAGATGAAAGTTAGACTGCAGTTCAGCTGAATCCCGCAACTTTTCAAATTAAAAGCCGTCCAGTTTCACACAGAGCCCAGCCAAGATATTGACTTTGACATGTTTCTTTCAGGAGGGGAAGGGGGTCCGAATCGAAGGGGAAACACGTTTTTTTTTTTCGGTTTTTTTCTGTTAAATCTTATACAAGAATGCCCTATTTGACCCTTTTCAAACCAGTTTGGCCACTCAATAATTGCCTACATTGCAGTAGGAATTTATGGAACATCTATGTAATTGTAGATTAGTAGAAAATACATAAAAAAGCATGCACATTCTTTTGAATTTAAGCTATTGTGATACAAAATGTGTGTGTTGAGTATCAATCTGTTATTGTTCACATAAAAGAAGCTTTTTCAGCTGGTTTGGGTGGAGCTCAGCTGTGTAAATATATGTAACTAAACACGAGTAGCCCTTGGACACAAACTTTGTCAAAGTAGCCCTCAGATTAAAAACAAATGGTTGGAGACTGCTGATTTAAAGCAACTTCAACCACTGTTGTTGTTTTTGTTGTTTTTTGTTTTCCCTCAAAGGAACAGTCACATTATTGCTTACACTGGCAATTACTACGTATAAATGTATTTAATTACAAAAGGCTGATTATGAAATCTCTCACTGGCTGCCACTGATGTTTGAAAATGCCAACTAATATCCTGCAAATCCTATGACACAGCCATTTTGATGCAAATCTGTAATTCTGTTACACTTGATTACATTAGATTCGCTTCCATTTTAGATTTCAAATTTTCATTAAAAAAAAGAACGTCAAGATTGCTTGCCCAGGTTTCATCATGGATTCTCTAATTGTGGGCACACCTATTATTTATCTCCTGTCTGGCTACCTACAACAACTCTCAAAGCAAAATGAAAAGGGGGCCGGGTGGGTGTAAATGAATGTTGAGGGTGTGTGAGAGAATGTAAATGCCTAGTTTATTACTCATGAACACGAAATCCTAAAGTTCTAAATCCCACAAATATACACAGTGTAATAATGTTACCAATGAGAGTTTAAAACAAATTAATGTGCATTACCATTCTTCACCAAAAGCAGAAAAGGAAAAAGTATTCAAAGTTGGTAAAAATAGAACCACAATGTTGACAATGGTCCTACAACTGCAGAGAGTTCAAAAACAAAACAACAAACAAACTCAATCAATACATATTTTGGTGAGAAATAAATAGCTAAATAAATGCTTAAAAAGCACAGGCAGAGCATAATGAATTCACAATTAAACATGCATAATTTATTTTTCATTTGTTTAATTGAATTTTAACTAAATACAATCCATATATTGAGGTTAACTAAACTATCTCCATTTTTACACTTCATTCCCTCAGCAGCTTGAATATACATTATTCACACTGATATACTTAAAATAAATGAAGAAAAAAAAAATCCTTTCAGCAGTTTCTTTTTTCTTTTTGTTATATGTCACTCTGTAATATATGCCATATATGCTACATCATATACCTCCAGATATAATAAAAATAATACCACATTCCATATGCATGCAATTTGGGGCCCTGCAGACATTAATACGCAGCACACATTTTACAGCATTAGCATTGGGACGTAATGCTAATGCAGCGCTAACACTTCCAGCTGGAGAAATTTCATCCTGCGTGTGAGCATCATGAAGTCTATTTCATTTGGTCATTTTCTAGAAAGAACAGCCCTGAGACTAACGCTCTACTACAATTAGCGTGCAGTGTGAAATTACTGTGGTACAGATGGGGCAGAGTGGAGGAGGAAGGTCACTGAAAGGGTTTTTCCGGCTCAGGTGAAGTCATTGTAATAGTGTAAAAACAACAGTGTGGCATTGGGAATGGAGATGAGAACATCGTTGGTGAAGATGTGTGTGGGCATGCGTGTGGGCATGTGTGTGTGTTGGGGGGGGGGACTGTCAGTGTGTACAGGGACAGATGTTTTCCTTCAAAGAAATGATTGCATTTGCAATGTAAAACCAATCTGCGATGCCTTGTTCTTATTACATGCACCACGACCCCGCGAGTGAATCAGACGAAAGCAGTCAAATAACTGTTGTGACAGATAATAATGGGATATGAGCAGATGGTTTTCTCACTATATGGAAATGCTCAGGCTCTTCAATCTCATCCCTCAAACCCCTCGACTGGAGCAGCCGGCCAGAGACAAAAGGGAGAGACTGTTCAGAGCTGACGATGAGATTGGCCCAGGCAGAGACATATGGAAAGCTCTCCCCTCTCTTACCCACACAGTAGTTGTGGTGGTGAAATCAACCTCCCCTTGTACACTAAAGACCTAAGCCATTTGGGATCCCTTAAAAAAAGTTGTTGTTGCATACATGATGTGTATGCATGTAAGGTTCTGTGTATGTGTTGGCATACAGTAAAAGGAGTGAAGGATTGGCACCTTGCAAGTTAAACCTTCAAAGTTGTAGATGTGGTGGACCCGATTAGTTCTAGCACATCATCCAATACACCATCACCAGGTCATAGTTTGTCCCTACGATGACCACAGTCGGTAGGTATTTGCTACTGCTGACCGGGAGCACACCATACAACATTATTTGCTTCATCTGTGAGTGGTCACTGAACAATAACAATGTGTCCGCAAAGGCTACACATGACCTACTCCAAAAGGATTCATATGAAAATGCAAGGTTTGTATATGTTTGTGGAATATATACAGGAAGTACTGGGTAAAGGTTAAACAAGCCATGGTTTCCACAAATAAGAACCATCTACCCTAACGTCCTCTTTGAAGGGAAATGTGTTATGTTCATGAAAGGATGCAAATGCATAACAGAGACAGGAATTGAAAGCATGTGAGTTGTTCCTACAAAATGCTGGATTGCTGAAGAAATAAGGAAGGCAAACAAAAACTCAGAAAGCAGGCTGGAGAAGAATTCAAAAGTAGTCCAAAAAAGTCGATGGTTAAACAAACTGACAAAACAAAGGCACCAAGAACAAGATGCAACAAAACAATCTGGACATGAGGTAGTGGTGAACTGGGGCTATATGAACCCATCAGCAAAAACATTAAAACCACTGACAGGTGAAGTAAATAACCTTGATCATCTCATTGAAATTACACCTGTCAATGAGTGGAATAAATTAGGCAGCCACTTTTTAAAAATTGTTGGCTTGGAAACAGGAAAAATGGGCAAGCGTAGAGATTTGACAAGGCCCAAATTGTGACGGCTTCTGCAAAATGTCAGATCTCGTGGAGTGCTTCTGGTAAGCAGTGGTTAGTACCTACCAAAAATGATTCAAGGAGGGACAACCAATGAACAAGGCATCCAAGGCTCATTGATGTGTGGTTGTCTCCTACAGATGAGCTACCATCATAAAAATTGCTGAAAATTGTAATGCTGGCTATGATAGATAGGTGTCAAAACACATAGGGCCTGATTTACAAAAGCTTTGCGTGTGTAAAAGCACGTGCAAACTCCACACCACCCGCAAACCAAATGTCCAAGCTGGCTTACTAACAACGTGCAGTGAGGATTGCATCTTTCAAATGTGCAATTTAACACACGGCGTCCATTTTGCGTGTTTGCCTGTATGCATATGTAATATTGGGCATTTCTACTTGAAGGTGCAAAATACTGGGAGGGGAAATGTAAATGCATAAATTTAGCACCCGCAATATTTACTAAACCTGAAAGTAGAAATAGGAGAAGTGATTGTTGTGTATTTTAGTACGACTGAAAGGAACGTATTAATCAGATGTGCACATCAGGAGAGACGGCTGCTCTTATTGTGGTGAGAAGGAGACGCAGGGAAACAAAAGAATACGTAGAGAACGTGGTTTTACACCCATGGAAACATTTTTGAGACGTCAGATGCATAAATTATTCAGACATATCGTCTGTCCAGCAATGACATTTTATGAGTTATTGAATGAACTGAATGATGATTGACAGCCAACAACAAGGCCGAGCCACGTAACACCAGCAATTAAAAAAAAACATACCAGTCAACATTGTCCTTCTTCTGGGTCGTTCCAGCTTATCGCTGCTTGGATATCCCGCCCAGTCCCGTTATTCAGGTGTGCTGTCACAGGTGCTGAATCTGTTCAGCATTGATTGTGTCCGGGGACTACAAACATCTGTAGGCTCTGCCTCTTATATCCGCTGCAGGCAACATCACCCACTACTAGCATAACAAACTTGAATCTCCAACGTTTACATCTAAATTGCACTATGGGTAATGCAGGGAAGGATGATGTGCAGGATAAAAAAAAAAGTCAATATCTCTGGTTCTGGTACATCAGCTTTTTTTTCTAACTGTCCATTGTGAGCATGACATTCTTGTTGGAATCACATGATACATTAGTCCTGTGCTCGTTGAACTTTATTTTCATGGACTGCCGCTTTGTTTGGTTTAAAAAAAACAAAACAACAACAACCTGTTAATCCGCTATCATTGACACTACTACTGAAGTGTGAATGTTAATGTGAGATATCTGTCCACTACACGCATTTATGTTTTGGTATGTGCAACGGTGAGAACTTTAGGCCTGTACTCTCTGCGCACGCATTAAATAGGCCATACAGTAGTGGATAACTGGATAACTTCTTGAGGTTAATCCATTTGTTGAGAGACATTATTCATCCAGCAACACAAAGTAAACAAGCTCTATCTGCGTCTGTGCACTCTCCAGCCTCGGCTTGCCTCATCTTTCATGTCGGCAAGCTCCATCACCACAGGAGCACGGAGGAAAGAAAGATATCAGCTCATGTGATATCTGATTTCATTTCAGTGTGGCTTGTGCACACACACACACACACACATACAGAGAAAAAAAGAGCAAACCGATCATTTGTGCCACTGTTTGTGACTCTCGAGATGAATGGTTCCCAGACGACGCCACTGTGGCATGAAATGCTAAGATGTAATCATCTTCTCTCAACAGGATGCTGTTTCATGAGAGGGGAATGAACTCCAAATGTCACTTTCACTTTTATTTTACTTGCTGCCTTGATATTTTCTCTCAGCATTTTAATGCCATCCTGCACGTCTTTGATCTGGGGAGAAAAGCAAATTTGAATTTGAATTTGAAAGAAGTTCAGTCTTTTCTAGTGCCTTTACCTGCCAAATTAAATGAGAATCCTTTAGAAACCTGTTGGTTCATAATCAGTCAGAAAAAGTAAACATGCACGCTAATCATAGTTCAGCTATAAAATCCTAGTGCATCTCAGAGTGTCTCTTGTCAGGCAGATGACAGTGGTGTCATCCAAGAATTCTCACTTGATGACAGTACAGGAGATTGTACCCATGGGTGGTTCAGAGGTAGTTCATTTGACTTCACTGACAGGCAGCACCAGAACTGAGATCTTTACAGCAGCCAACAGACATTAATTGCAATTGCCTCAACTTGGGGTCAGCTCAACTGGTGACTTCAAATCAATTGCAAAGCTAGTTGATGTTCAGAAGGCATCCGAATCATTATTTTAGTTTGAAACATAACAGTGATTTAACTGTAATGCTTTGTTCTGCTAAAGAGCTGCTATGCTGAAAAAAGTATATTACCAAGTAATTTTTCCCACGTTATTAAAATGTTACGTATGTTAATGAGAGACGTAATCCGCAGGTTCAATCAGATTATTTTAAATTGTTTTCAAGAAAATCACTTTTTGAAAACAAATTTCTAGAAATGAGTCAGTTTTTTAAACAAGGCAGAACATAGCCTGCTGGCTGTTTCCAGTCCTTTAGCTAAGCTAGGCTAACTGGCTACTGGTTGGAACCTCATAATTAACATGAGCATGGTATCAGTCTTTGTATGTAACTCTCTACCAGTAACAATAACAAAAGACAGTTTGCAAAATTATTATTATTATTATTTTTTTGCAACACAAAAATAACACTGAACTGCCATCTAACATTCATTATCAAGGCTGTCTTAAATTCAAAATTAAATTCAGCTTTGTATTTTACTCTGTTTGAATGATACTGTATTTGTTGCTGCCCAATTCTGCACCCATCTTATTTTATCGCTTGTTTTTCCCCATTATTTCCAAAGAACTCCATCTCACTTTGTACCTTTAAGTCACTGTTATTGATTAAATGACCCATGATGGAAAGCAACTAAAGCCTTTTGGATATTTGCCCGCCACTGCAGTTGCCATAACACTCATCAAACTGTGTCTTACTTCTGTCAGTGAGCTTGATTACTTTTCTGTGTGCAGTCACTCTGACGTGGGATGAGAGCTTTCCTCGCAATATGTTCCATGACCTTTATGACTTTTACGAAATGGATCATTTTCCTTCAAGAGTTGTCTCACACTTGCGCTGTAAGCCACAATGGAGACAAGTAGGGCAACAACAGCTAGTTTCAACACATACAAAACCGTAACTGTGTTGGAACTGAGCGAAATCAACGGTGACATCACCCATTGGTTTATGAACTGCCCTATTGACGCTTCAAGTTTGGATTATGTCTGTTACCATCTTGCTAATTTGGAGCCAGAACCATATTCAAATGAGCTGAGGAGGCTAAACAAATATTGACATCCCAACCCTTCTGTGGCATGGCGCTCAATTCTATTGACAATGGTGGTCCTCTGACTTCACCTATGCAGTCAGAATTTCAGATTTTTCACTTACCACGTGATACACAATGACATGAGTGCTGGACCAAGTCCTACAAATTGTGATTTAAAGGATCTGCTGTGATCATCTTGGTACAAAATAGCACAGGAAACTTTCGCAGGTCTTTTATAGTCCATGCAATGGTAGGTTGGAGCTGTCTTGGAGCTAAGCAAGGGACAGACAGCATATTAGTCATTATGTTTTGGGTCGTTAACATCTTTTGTATAATATCAGTAAACTCTCTAACTCTTTAACATTCATTATTCACGGTTAGAAATTTCGATGGTGTCTTTTAACATAGAATTCCTTAACAGAGCTTGTTCAGATGTGTTGGTTTGCCCTCTGAGACCAGTGGAGCGATTCCGGGATCTTCAGCCAGATGAGCTGGCAGATTTATTCAGCACCACTCAGAGAGTTGCCGACCTGGTGGAGAAACACTTCAACGCCACCTCGCTCACCATCGCCATCCAGGTAAAGCATAGACTTATTAACCGTTACAAAATACTGTTGCATCACTTTCAGTGTGTTCTATGGGATAATGAGAGAGAAGCCTCATCTCTGAAATATTGTTAAATTATATGAACAATAGTTTCATCAGGAAGGGCCATTTGGCTTGATGAAAACATGGCATACACATAAATCGCAACACTAATAAATATAATAGAGAGGAACAGAAATGTGAAAAAGAGAGGTACAATGTGCAACAAAGAGTCAAACTGTGGACAATACAGTTGCAGCATGCGGTATGTACCTCTGTTTGGTCACCTTGCCAAATATTGTTTATGAGATAAAAGAACAACAAAATTCCCTTCACATCAATTTCAGGAAATTAATTTCTCCTAGTTAAACTAATTAGCATCAATAATTTAAGCTTATTAACTTTGGTATTTCGCTCAAGTAGCAAGGGAAACATAAAGTGGCTGAAATGATTCTAATTTATGAAGTAGGTATTTAGGCTGCCATTTAATTTAAGTATCAGTTCAGATTTCAAATTGGAAATGCAAAACTTTGTTTTTTTCAGTTTCAGCTGTCATGAGGGTATGTCAAAGATTTAAGGGTTATTTCTCTCAAACTTTGTTCACAAATTTGTTAAAATCTGTGTTAGTGACAGCTTAACCTTTGCTGATATAATCCATCCACCTGATGTGGGGAACAGAATTGAGCACCAGTAAAATAGAACAGAAACACACACACACACAAAAAAAACATTTACTCCAGAAAACTCATTTAAAGATTTTTTTTTTTTTACATTTTAAAAAGAGTAGATAAAAACCTACTATATAACTAGACCATATATGAGCTTTTTATTCAAAATAAGCCCCTTTGATTTGACAGGGATGCAGGAAATTGTAGCACAAACAATGGTGCGACTTCAGTCAGCCAAGTTAAACTTGTGGTGTAACTTCATAATTCAGAGCCCTATTTTTGTATGCAAAATGTGTCCAAGCACAGATTTAAGCGTATTTGCAATTTCATGCAGTGCAAGGGCCTTGCGCTAAGTTGCTATTGTTGTGAAGCCATCTGAGCTGAAATAGGTGAAATGGCAGAACAAAGGGTGTGTCATTCAAGATACACTCGAAAAGTACAAGTTTGGTTTCATTTTTGAGTTGAAATCACAGTTGTATTTTCGCAAGCTCAAATCATTTCTAAGTGCATTGCAGCCACCCAAGGGTTTATTTCATGGCTTCAGCAGGCAAGAGCACACATGAACAGACCTATCCAAAATCCCACAAACAAGTTTGGTGGATGTCCTACACATATCATTAACTTCTTTTAAATCACTTCTTAAAACCCATTTTTATAGAATTGCTTTTAAGTGATGTCGTCCTTTTATGTCCTTTTATGCAGTTCTTTTGTTCCCCTGTTTTTGTTTGTTTATTTTTGTCATTTATTTATTTGTTTGTTTTCTATTCCATTTGCTCGTTTTGGTTATTTGTTTGGTTTTGTTATATTCATTACCTTAATGGTATGGTCTTTTTTGCCTCCTGTTTTCTTAAATGTTTACCGGTATTGATGTTATGTATGACTATGCTTTGCTTCTCTGTAGAGCACTTTGTAAACTCTGTTTTTAAAGGTGCTATATAAATAAAGTTATTATTATTAGTAGTAGTAGTATATCATCCCACTTACATAAATCATTTAAACAAGATTTTTTTTTTTTGATTGCAAACTTCTGATTTAGTTAGTTATAAAAAAAAAAATACGCTGACTCTTGTCTGTGGAATTGGATGTGAAACAGGCAATTGCTATGCATTATGATGCAGTGGCCAATCTCAGCCTTATAATATAAAAGGCAGCTTGGGTTAAGTGCAAACGAATTGCAAATAAATTATACATAAAGAGGTAACAATTCAAAAGCCTTTTCACATACTCATCTGTTTCAATATTATAACGAGCCATGCAGGGCCAGAGTTTTATGCACAAAAGGTTTGGTCAATTTATGCAGGACAGCTTAGGTCATTTAATTAATGATTAGAAAGTAAATTACGCACACTCAAAAGCTCCCGATTATCAGTGTTGTTAATAAATGAATTGCATCGGAACCTTTGAGTGTGGGTTGTTTACACAGGTTCAATCTTTAACATTGTTCCAGCACCTGATTTTAAAGGGTTCTTTGTTCACTTTGACATTTATTTGGTAATGAAATAGAAAACAAAGAGTTGAGTTGAATTATCAACATTGCCAATGCATCACCTGATATGCCGACCTCAACGCCCCCAAAACCCTCAGCAGCAGCTGAGACTGTTGAGGTTTCTACATCTCGATCATCAATGCTGATTTGAGTGGCTGTGACGGCCACTGATACGCTTGCATTTGTATTCACCAAATTACCATAAAATTAAACATGCTCCCAGCGCATAGAACTTCGACCTGCGTTTGCTCAGTGCCTAGATTGACGAAAGTAGAGCCCTCAGTCAGTCACTCACTCACTCACTCACTCAGTGACAGACATTAATTTTGAAAGGGCTCTTTGACATAAAGTTGCTGTTATGTCAAATATGTTAAAATAGTCCCAGAAGGTGATTTCTTTAACTTGTTTGAAGAATATCCAGTTTAGAACTTAAGACACAATGGTTTGAAACTTTGGGCTTAACAGCAAAGTAGCATGAGGCCCGTTGGTGTTTTCAGTGTAGATTAGCGACGCTGTCGTATTATGAAAGCTAAATACAGAGCTGACTCTGACACCCGGACAGGCTCTCATCTCAGATTGAATGGCCTATTCTGTGTAACTGGTGATATATATGCTAATATCAAAATAGCACCTAGCTCATTCTGCCTCTGTGTCAGAGAAAATTGTTTCACCGGTTCAGAGGGAGAAGAAAAAAACAGCGAAGAGTAATCTTTACCTGGATATAATTTTCTTTGACTATGAATGTGATAAGAAGTGATGATAAGAGATTAGTTGTGACAGCTCCCGGGTTACAGCCACCACATTAAAGGAGAACTCTCTGCAGGAGGGTGCAACTGTTCTCTGCAGCACGCCACTCCTGTGACAAATACTAATATCACACAAATCAACCTCACTTGGGGATTGATGGTGAAAAAAAGATGTGTGCATGGTGACAAAAATGTTTTATTTTTCCTCTATTAGGGCTGAGGAATAACAATGAAGATCATCAGATTTTATGTATTTGTTTATTCACTCACCATGTTCATGTGTATTGTAGCAAAACAAAATATCACCTTCTGCTAACAAATAAAAAAGTATAATCTCAATAAATGTAATCGCACCTAATTCGACACAGAGAAGTGTTAAAATGTTTCTTTGTTGGCAGATTAAACACTAATTGGGCTCTGTAGCAGTAACTCCCAAAGAAAAAGTGTACAACATTTCTTTAAAAAGAAAGAAAGAAATGTACCTTATTATTAAAGCACAATGTTGTTTTCAGCTGTTGCCTTTGCTTAAAATCTATAACAGTACATTATGAAAAGAGATGAAACTCTCCTCATCTTTACATTAGTGCAGATAAATCTGAAAATGTTGTTTACACGTTAGAGTTCCAACTACACTACACTTTTTAGATAATTCCCTCAAAGCTTGCTGTTCTCACTTAAATCCAAAGACCTTAATTCTCTCTCCTCTTTCAGATGACAATCAGCAACATTTGCATTACAACACTACTGCTCCCCCCGTGGTTTTAAAAATATAGCCTGCTATAGCTGACCTCGCAAGTCAATGTGTGTTGCCAATGTCTTATCTTTGCGTTTTTGTTTCTGTGCAGACAGCTGGATAAGTAAAAAAAAAAAAAAAGAGTGTAACCGTCTTACCTATAAAATACAGTAAGTAGTAGTGTAGTATATTTGATATACATCCATCCATCAATCCTTCCATCCATTATCTAGACACACTTTATTCTGTACAGGGTCACAAGGGCGAAAGAACCTATTCCAGTAGACTATATGGGCGAAGGTTGTGTTACCGTTTCATCACAGAGCCAACACAGAAAGACAAAAAACCATGATACTTAGTCAGCAATTACCCTAGCACACTTTTTTCTCTTTTTTTAGACTATGGAAGGAAACTGGAGCTTTTGGAAATGCATCAACACTGGTGATATAGAGCTACTCAGTTTACACGTGGATATGCAAGACTTATTATATAGATGTGTGTGTATTCATGTTAACAAAAATTACATAAGCTTGGCAACAAAAACAAATTTACACAAACAATTTAGTTGCTGTGTTAAAAAATATAATATTATATTATAATATAATACTGTGAAAAATGTTTGACGGAAAAAACATAAAAATTATTTTTGTCTTTCTTCTTGATGAAAAATGGCATAAAAATGGGTCATAAAGAAACAGATGTCAAGACAAAGGCAATAAAACAAATCATGGGGAGAAAAGTAAGGTGCTGTAGCTCATCTGAAATTAAAATCGTTGTTTGAATTATTAATGTAAATATTTCTGAATTCCTAGGTTTTTCTAATTACCTCTTTCTGTTCCCACCAGGATGGCCCTGAAGCTGGACAAACCGTGAAGGTGAGAACTTAATAATTTACTACCTTTAAATATGCCATGACGCCTCTGTAATAGTTATATACTATTAAATAATCATTGTATTTCATTTGAGGTGCTAAACTCTTGGACCAGATTAATTATTTAGAGATCTATTCTAAAAGGTTTAAATCATTTTTGCTTTGGCTGGAGACTGTATGGAATGATTCATGTGGCTGACTGAGGACCTACAGGGGTCCATATAGGTTAAACTGAGGGAACATGATCATCGCAAGTCACTGGACTGAAACTTCCACTCAAACCTTTTTACACTACTACACTGTATTATTCTGCTATTTTTGGTATCAAATATATTACATGTATTATGTACTTCTGTTCAAAATGACCTACAGTGACACCATGAATAATGAATTAGTGTATGCAAAGAGGTCTAATATAAACATACAAGTTTTCTGCCAAAGTTACTTGACATGGGAGAACTGTGTCTCAGCTGGTGTTTCTTTATGTTCTTGTCATTGATATGACGTAGGGCTTAGTGTGAAAATATTTTGTGTGTATTCAACTTTAAAAAAAAAAAACATAAGTCACCTCAGGCCCCTGAAACCAGTAAGGTTCCTACAACAGAACCTTACATCGACATGCAGTGTAGATCATCTTATTTGCTCATTATTTTAGTGTTTGTGTATTGTCATGAAACATTCCGGGCATGATCAATAAGCAAAATGCCTACACATTAAAATCCGTACAGCTTAAATTTAAAACCTGCACAGCTGCTCTGTGGTTTGTATTTTAAAAAAACATGTAAATAAGTGTTACCCACAGTGTTTCACACTTTTGTGCGAAACCTGTACACTTTGTTTATTCTCCCAAATATGTTGTTTGAAAACATTTTCAGACCAGACACAAGGGTACATCAGACTCTGACACATGAAATGTAATGTTTAATGGAAACATGTACAGGGCGATGGGTTAAGGTGGAAAGTCATACATGAACATCTGCAAGACAAAAAAAAATAATTATAATTCTGTCATTTTTGTTTGAGACTGATAGACTTGAGAATATTACGAGCCAATATAGCAAATAATAGGAGTAACAAGGGCATTATTTTGTTTACAATAACAATCAACTAAATTGTTCAGTGTTCAGATGGAAAAACTGTGCTTCCAGAAGGACAAGATTAATCAATTCGGAGAGATAACTACAGGAGATAATTGCTCTGGGGTTTTTCGAATAAAAACAAACATCACGTCATGCATGTTGGTGAAGCTGTAAACCTATCTGGACAAAGTAGTTTACTTACAGTGGAGGTTCTCAGCTGGTCACTCCCGCAAGGTTTTAATATTAAGTGGCATCGTGATGTTGCGCCGGCTAATGTCGGACAAAATGTATAGCCACCATGCATTGCCGGAGGTCTAACATGCTTCATGTTAAGTCAGCGCTGCGTAGTGCTGCATAAAGTGAAATGGACCATATGTCAAATATATCTCTGAAGAAATTGTGATGCCTTACACTACTTACCTAAGAAGTCCTCTGAGCTCATTTTACATTTCCACCATATCTGAAGAACAGATATGATTTGGCTAATTCCTCACACAATGGCTGAAAAAACATTTTCATGAACAGTTATCTTCAAACTGTTTGTTTTTTGTTTTTTTGTTTTTTTTATCATTTTGAGTTTACCGTACCAAACAAAATTATGTTCTGTATCAGGAAATTCAGATCGAACAATGAATAAGAATCTGACTTGAATAAAAAATATATATGGTAAATAGCTCTACTGAAACTGAAAACTGTGAACTCAACATTGAGAGTTGATAAGTTAGCCAGCGATGTCTTTGATACAAAGTAAGGACAAACATTTTTTAAACAGGAATTTTTTTATTTTTTATTTTCCAAAGCTTAACCCTCCCATTGTCCTTGGGTCAAAATGACCTGCAGCTGTGTTCAGCTCTATTTTATTTCTATAGTTTTATAGTTTTTGGGATCATTGGTGATCATTCTTTAAAGAAACCCTCACAGCCTCCTTGTCACCAATGATCCCAAAAAATATGAAAATAAAATAGAACTTGGTTGAACACAGCTGCGGGTCATTTTGACCCAAGGACAACGGGAGGGTTAAGATACCAACAGGCACACCTAAAAATGTCATAGTCACGCTCAGTACGACTATAAATTGTTGTGTAAACAACTATGAACATCTTCAAGGAGGGACAGTCTATAAGTGTGTGCCTTTAACCCTTGTTATCAATGTCCTGTCATGGTGACAACAAAGACACAAAAACAACACAAGCAATAAGGCTTTTTGCCCCACCTTTGAGTTTGGCTATCTGGAACATTGCATAAAGATGTAGTTGGTCGATACATCACATGAAGTTTGTTTTTAAGAATATCAAACCTTATGTTCCACCACAGTATTAACCAAAGTACAAAAAAAAAAAGTCCCTGACCACTTATGAATCTTTCTACACATATACACATAGATTGGTGACGTGGCCTCAAATCTGCTCTTGCTTGGTCACTGCTTGCTAAAGTTCACTAAATTATCTTTCAGTTTGTACCAAATGCAAAAGTCCTACTGTCCAGCACTTTTTTGTTGTTGTCTTACAAAGCCCTATTTACCATTGAGCATTGTCTTTTAAAATACATTTTACATATATATTTCTGCAAAAGTTACCATTTTTCATCTACAGGTTATTTAAGATTAAATCGCTTTGACCTGGCAGTACAAACAAGCTCAACAAATAATTGCATTCCATATTCTGTTCTATTCTATAGCATTATATTTATACCTGCAGATATTTTGCACCATTATTATATTATGAGAAGCTCTGAAATATTATTGCAGACCCTTTTGTCAATGGCCATTAATGCAGGAAAGCACATCAGGGTGGCAATGAATCAAAGGCAGCAATAGAGGAGCTGATGTTTCCCCACTGATCCTTATCTCATTGAAATAATCTACATATTTTTTATCAAATCATTTTAACAGAAAGCAACTCTTCATATGGAGACCTGTCTGGTCTTTTTATAAAAACAGATTATCTAAGCACATATAGCTAACCTGCTACAGTGGCAGCCCAACCCCATCTATCAACTGAGTAATTGCAATCAGGTGCTTGCACGCCAGCAATAAAAATGGCCCTTTGATTAAATAAGAGCGAGGTAGGTTATAAGAGAGAGGCAAATGCACTCTTATAAACTTACTGCCTGGAGTCACAAAGACACAAGACACATCTCTGTGTTTCGAATGATGGATTTAATTTTTGTCTTATGGAAAATACAGGTGACTATAGTGATTTATCATGTGTATGGCTTTGTATAGGTCCATTTTGGCTATGCAAATCTGGCTATTATATGTGATATATTGTATTTGATATGAAGATTGCTAGCTGTAACACATTCAAGTAGACAACAACAACAACAACAACAAAAACACAGTAATATATTTCCTTAGCCATGAATATGTGAGATGCAAAGTGAGACACAGCAAGAATATGATGGAAAACTCTACTTTCAGTGTATTTACCTGCCAAAGAATTAACATGACTGCTTTAGTGGGTGTTAAACTGGTAATGGAACTGTTGGCACTGTAATTAATTATCTGCATGTCTGAAAGTTTGACATAGTTCTGCAATACAGAAAAAGAAAAAAGAAAAAACAAGACAACTACTTTACCTGTCAGAAAAATGTCATGTAAAGACGATCTTTCAAGCTCAGGTTACATTTTAAAATGTAACTCATCAGTGGGAACTGATTTGGCAGTTAATAGACACAATGTATGAATACATTATGTGGAAACTTGCCAGCCCTACAAAGTGTTATTGAAGAACTCTGTCCACACTACCACATACAGTACATGTTTTCAGCTCAGTCCAATCTCTCATATTTAAGAGCTCTGCAGTGCATGATTTCCATGTCCACTAGCAGAAGTACACTAGAGAAAGCAGGTTTGTGGGCAACTGAAATGTCTTGACAATTATGAGGTGGATTTCCATGAATGTTTACACAGAAAGCCATGCCCTCCTGAGGAGAAATTGTAAAACCTTTGATGATCACCTGACTTTTCTTTTAGCTATATCATTAGGTCATAATTGTTATGTCTTTATGGAACCACACAAAACTAAGTATGTCTAACTAACTATGTCAACCATGGCAGACTGCATGGACCAAATTGTCATTAACTGGAATGAGCTACAAATATGAAAAGCCTCCCAAGAAACATGACCCTAATTTGCCAGATGGTGGTGCAATTTTTGAAAGGCCACACCACTTACACCATAAATTTGACTCGCAAGTCCAGCCCACTTTTCTCGACAAAAGTGTTTAATATTTATAACATTTAAAACATTTTGAAATGCACACTTTTGATCTCCTAAACTGTAGGTGTAATTACTACCACATTTTCTTTACATCATTACTGAACCAAGTTCGTCAAAAGTTGTCTTCATCTTCTTGATATTTGATTTACTTTACAAGATATTTACCAATAATCTGCAGGATTTATCAGGAAAACAACCATTCCTCAATAATGATTGGTCCAGTCATTGTACAATCTTGAAAGATATTTTAAAACCAAAGCACTTTGAGCACCAACACATGGGGGCACCACAGATACCAAAAAAGCATACCTCAAACCCTGGCAGCTGGAATCTCACCAAATTTGGTGAACATTGATCTTGTGGCAAATATTGACCAAAATCTCAACTCATTGTTATGTTCTATTGTTTGCATTTACCCAATTTACTGTCGTTGTTCTCAATAAGGGGTCAAACAGCATTGCTCGCATTGCGAAATGATTTTGGGCGTAGGTGTGCCAAAATTGCTTGGTAGTGCCCAGCAAAATTCAGCTCCCATGGCTCCCTTTCCATGCATATAAGTTCAGTAGCATGTGCATCATAACTAGACCTACAAAAATGTCTCCCGTTGCCATAACCTCGACTCAACAGAACGTATTTTTTGTGCCATTTTCCCATGTTTTACTTGAATAAACTCCTAGAAAATCAGAAATTTGGTCTGTGCAATCTTAAGACCATTGTGATGACATTTTTTTTAAAGCCTCTGTTTTCATTGAACGGTTTCTCTGTGATATGGGGGCCATTTTGCAAAAAAGTCATCCTACGTGCTTCTAACAGTTTTTTTTTTTTTTTTTACCTTGGGAGCTATCTTAACTATATTGGCTAAGATGCTTTGTGAATAACTTTTATCTTTACAAAGATCTCAACTTCAGGGTGAAATTCTTACAAAAGGTTGTAATTCTAAGAATTTAAATAGATTTTTGTCAAAGGAGTACACATTAGTACGAGGAATCTTGATAAATATGGCCCTGGATCAAAAAAGCCTTAGAACCTGGATAAGGCTCTATTGAGAAACCTGTGAGCTTTCATTGAAGGGTATTGCCATGGCAATGCAGGGGATTTTGATGTTTTTCCATGACACAAGAAGTTATTGTTAAGAATCAAGAGATGTTCAAAAACTCAAGAAACCTGGCACACGTCAAAAGTGGCAAATATTTATATCTGATATGAGTGCCAGCATTGGGTGTTGCAAAATGGCTAAGTAGTGCTCCCTACAACTTTTCAACAAAGTAGTTTGTTTCACCAACATGTACAAAACTCGGTAGCCACACGTATCATGTCCATGGTGAAATCACAAATGCAACTGGACCACTGCTTACAAAAACACTGTAATTCAGATGTTGATTTTCATCAAGCGATAAAACGTACTCATGAAGGTTGTAGTTTCTCCCTGCTCCACGCATGTCACGGTACTGCGCACTGTTTGTGTGCAACAGGAGCAGTCTCTGAACGTTCTGTTCAACCCTTGTACGATAAATGTATCGCCGATCCAGAAAACCCAGGTCATCTGAAACAGGGTTACCCATTGTTACCAGAATCAAAACACAAGCAACATGAAGCAGCTTATTGTTTGTATGCTCCCCACTTGTGGAACAAGCTTCCTGAATACCTGAGGTTTGCTAAACCTGGCAGCACCTTGGGGCTTAAAACATTATGTTTTCTGAGGCATTACATTAAATTATTGATTCATTTGTAACTACAATTTTAATGCCTGGAATATCTATGTCTCTATAAATCACATTGAACGGCCTTCTTTTTGTTGTCTTTTAAGTAAAATATTTTAATTCATATCTTATCTTATTCTTAATGTATTTCTATATAAAAGACTTTGAATTGCCTTATGTCTGAATTGTGCTATAAAAATGAAAGTGCCTTGCCTTGCCATACAGATGTTTGGTCAGTTTACATGTCATTAACAATTCCATTTTATATCGTGATGGGCCAGTTTCCACTAGAAGCTTTATTGTGACGTCTGTATATTACTTTAATAATTCAGTATTGTTACATTCTAAATTGTCTTTTTTTTTATATTACTATATTTCCTCAGAATCTCACCACTGTTCAGTAAATGTGAGGAGAGCTTAACATCAAACTAGTATATCAACCAATGCATACGTAATATCTATTGTATGAGTTATGACACCTGCCTGAAGTCATTCTCTGCCTTCTCTTTTTGGCAGCTGATCATCCTGATTAATTTCCCAACAGAAATGAGTAGGAAAAGACCAGTTACCCGAAAGACCAGTTCATATTTAACCTGTTCAAACAACATTGATTCCCCTGTGACTTACTGAAGAAAGTCACTTTGCTTTAAGGTGGTACGGGTGAAAGTTGGGCTTTGTGGGTGTCTGTCTATCTGTCTGTCTGTCTGTCTGTCTGTTGGGGCACTCTGCTCTAGTCTACCTTCATTTCCTTTTTCCATTAATGGCAACCACACATGTTTATGACAATGCATATTTGCCTGCCTGCCACACTAGATTTCATTGAAGTTCCTTAAATTAAGATGACAGCTTTTTTCCACATTTGTTCCGACGATTATACATATTGTGAACACATTAAGCAAATATGTAGCTTCCTTAGACACTTCATTCTGTCACTAGAGCTGATGGGAGGTGAACATGCAGCTTTGCATGAAGGACGTTCTGTTTGAGTGCACATAATCTTCAAGCAGTGGATGATTGACTAATTATCGTTGGAACATACAGTCTGGGGAAGTGTTCACCCAGAGCCCGACTGAAGGACGCCACATAGGAACTAACAGTGAACCATGAACTCAACATCTGCAGTGTGTAATCAGGCAGGCCCCGATAATAAGAGGCATGTCATTGGGAGTTAATGTCAAGGACATAAAGCATCAGCATCTGAGGAAAGCTGCAAACTAATGCTGACTCATTAAAGAGGGGAGACGTATTTTGAAATCTGGGATTATTGTTTTTGAAGCACTACCTTATTTTCTCAAAACAAGAACTGCCGACACAGACTCAAACATTTTGGTTCATAAACGCTAATAGACTGTAGTGACATATTGTTAACACATTCATCAATATCTTAGATTATCAGGCCAAAATACCACTTTTCTTCAACAAATTCTCCCAAATGACAAAAGGTGTAGTGTATCATTAAATTCTTCAATTGCGCATACGATCAACTTTTAGTTAAATCAGTGACGACAAGCCTTCCCTGAGGCAGCGAAGTAACCCCAAACCATAAATTCTACAACACCCTGCTTCACAGTTTTACAAGGTTCTTCTCCTGAAAAGCTGTCTTTGGTCTGTGCCAAACATGTCAATTATCACTGTGGCCAAATAACTCTATCAAAACTTACATTTTTCTCTAAAGTTAATTTTAAATAAGGAGTTTTCCTGGCACACCTCCCATGCATATCAAATTCTTGCAATCTTTTTTCTGATCGTAGACAATTGCACTTTGACACCCAAAGTTTGAGTTACCTGCAGATGTTTCCTAATATTTAGATACAAATATTGTGGCACATTTGTTCTGAAATGTATTTGTAGCAATTTGAAGGGGAAGCTTTTCAACTCTCAAATGAACATTTATCCACAAATGAAGCCAAATGTTTATTTTTATCAGTGGAGAACGTGCTATTTACAGCAGCTGTTCTGCTTGAAAGCTGGCAAGGGTGAGGGAGAACTCTTGGTCACCACAGGTGTGCCTCACAGATACACCATATGCAGACGCTGCACTGCAGGTGTCTTGGGAAAAAAAAAAAGGTTTTTTTTATGGGAGCAGTCGGAGTGGAAGACATGCATGATTCTTCTCCCACCCTCCACTCTTCATGATTCTAATATCTCCAATAACTTATGTTATTCATTGTATTTGAGTTTAACAAAAAAACAATATTTCTAAAGACAAACCTGCTTAAGCTAATAAATGTAAAATTGTTAGACAGGATTTGTGATTAGCCAACAAAAAAATTATGACAAAGACAATAATCAAATAGAACTACAGATACAATATTTAATAGTAACCCATTGTTAACAGTGAATTCATATACACTTTCTTTAACAACAAATGGACTTTAACAGAGGTTTGACTTCTTTATAAACATGTTAACCATGTACAGCGGGAAACAACATTGTTCCTCTTTTTTTTTTTTTCCTACAAAATTGCCATAATGGCTTTCAGGTGTTGTCATCAAAGTCTGGCAGTTAATTACAGGGTTCCAACCAGTCATGGAATTTCTGGAATATCTTTGAATTATAAATAGTCCTTTCTATGTATGGAAAGTCAGGGATCTTGACTTCTGAACTATATTTCTAAATAAAGTTATTTAACTTTAGAGAGTGTTTTTTTGTTTCCCCTTGCCGCTTGACAACAATCACTTCAGTGCAGACATGGGAAATTACTTGGAGAAAAACTCAGGGAACCATGGGTAGGGAGAGTGACACTGGGACTTGACACAGAGAGGGACAGACAGACAGACTGGTGCGGGTAGGGAGAGGAACAGAGGGAACACACACGTTGTAGAATCAGACTAACTAAAACCATGAAAATACTCTCACGAGTGTTTGGTGTCATGCACCACTACTTCAAGACAAATTCACTATCTGTAAAACCTAACTTGGCAATGAATTTGATTCTTATTCTAAAGACCACTTATAAGCAACACATACATTTGATGTAATGTTCTTATAGTTAATCTGCTGTGCCCTAGTGATGGGACAGTGATATTTTAAGCCTTATAATTAAAAAATGATTGGTGATTTTTTTTTTTTTTTTTTTTTTTTTTTGCCAGCTCCTTCCTACATTTGGCAGCTGAAGCTATGCTGCTTTTAGCCTGGATTGTGTTTAACTTCTTTGAGAGTAAAATATGCCACTCTCCTGCTGGTACACTTGTCCATCTTGGCTATTGGTGATATGCTGCAAATACCACCTCTTTTACATGAAGGTGCACATCACTGACTTATGTGTGACTGCTTAACATGATCACATTTGTTCATCTTACTTTAGACAAATACCGGACAGATATCCCGGTGGGTATGTCGAACCAGCTTCGTGGTACAGGCATTTGAACTCAACAAGTTTTGAAGGCTGCATTCTGTGATGATTGAAGGGAGCAATATTATGTCATTAAGCACAGCACAATGGCCCTTTGTTATTCTTGTTCATATAATTTAAGTTATGTGCACATGTTAGTTTTATATTCTACAACATCATTATGCCCCCTCAGCTTTTGCTTCAAGGGTGTATTATTATCTATTGTTTTCTCTAAAAGCTTGATTTAAATGTGACAAGGCAGCCTTTTTAACACTATCCTTGAAATATAAAGTTAGTCTGTCCCTTCTTTCTGACACCTCAACAATGTATTATATAACTTTATTGGACTTTGTCTGACTAAGACGTGCAATAAGAACAGGCAGGTTGTTCAACCTATATACTATGTGTAATTTACCAGCATGCACTAAGTTGGGTCCAGAAGTGGTTTAGAAAGGTGTTTAGCTTGGTTTCACCTGCTCCCACAACTCTATGGTAATGCTTTATGTATGGGTTGAACTGGTCCCAACCTCTGCGCCAAGGCCATTAACCAGGCCAGATTGTTGGTAATGTCTAAACAAAACTCCTACCCTAGTTTCAAATGGTACCGTCCTGTTGGTCCAGGACTGTGCCATGAGGCTAAGTGCAGTTCCAAATCATCCCAAACTTTACATAAAAGTGTTTAACCTAGGTTCTGTGGTGAGGCTCTTAGCCTTAGCCTCTTTGATTCTTTACAGGAGTGTGAGCTCTTTTTGAGGATGGAAACAGAAAAAACACTGTGATCAATTAGGTTTAAAGTAGTGTGCTTGGTCTTTGTCACAAGTTTAAATGAAGGCTGGCAGCCCAGTGTGTGTGTGTGTGTGTGTGTGTGTGTGTGTGTGTGTGTGTGAGAGAATATATCTTCAGTTGCGTATTTAATTTTAAATATCACAGTAAATATTTATATAAAGGGAGAAAAATTGATTATTTACTTGTCACTTGCAATAAAACCTGAGAAGCACTAAAAGAGTTTGTGCAAATGCATATCAGAAAAATCTGTTTATTTCTGCCTTAGTGCATGTTTGCTGTTTGTTTATGTGGGCTTTGCCAGATAAAGCTGTTTCTTAGGAACATTATTATGTCGTCCATGCAGAGAAGGAAATCAAAGTTAACCATACAGATGGGCAAGTTTGTGACAGCAGTGGGGCTGACACCAGGAGGAGGCCTGGGAAAAGTCAATTAAATCCTTAAGAGCATAAAAATAAGGAGTCTCTGCGGTGTGCAGACAGCACGCATGGTGAAATGCACGGTCACCCTCCTGTGATTTGTGACACGACAGTAACGCTCCACTCTGGCTTACCAACGTACTGTGAAGTAATGAAGGCTCTCTATGGAAACCGTCTTTGTCACATCAGTCTGTCAGACAATTCCCAGGTGAAATAGCACTGGCTTCTCTAGGCAGAGCACAACATATAAACCTTGTTTGTGTAATTACAGCATGTTCACGTCCATGTGCTGCCCAGGAAGGTGGGGGACTTTGAGCGGAATGACAGCATATACGATGAGGTAAGATGGCAGATTTTTGATCATCAATACTGTTTATGCCTTTGAATTTGTGCAAATTACACTTGGTTTAAAGGATTCTCATAAATCTGTCAGAAAATGAATAAAAGGACAAAGTCAAAGGCATCAGCACTTGTATGGTCTGTGGAAAATAAGTTTTAGAAGAACAAAATTACATCGTCAGTGTATCGTCATGTACTTTTTGCTCACAGGGAATGAAATACACTTGTCAGTAGTCCAGGAGACAGGGTATTTAAAGCTACAGCCTTACTTGGTCTGCTATGACCAGTAGCGTTTACATATCGCTGTAATATTGCCATTATTGATACGGTTTTCTGACCTCATGATTTTGTTTTACTTTTTTTTTTCTGCTTGTGGATCCATTGTACTCTGAATGTACTATGCGCTTGCGACAGAAATACTCAGACCCTTTCACGTTTTACCTACCTGAGAGCGCTGTAGAATAAATTAATACATTCCATTCAGTTTTATTTACAGTGCAAGATCACCATGGAACATGATCCCAACGCACTTTACAAAAACATTTGTATTAAAATATCAGGGAAATGTTGAAACAAAGAAGTTCAGAAAATAAACATTTACACCATCTACCTGCTTAATAACGCATGCCAGGAAAGCTAAAACGTGTTTTTCAATTATTTTTGCAAATTCATAAAAAAAAATCTAAAACTAAAATCTCAGCTAAATTAAGAATTAAACTGAGCAAGTCAAGTCTTTGTAGGTAAGAGAGAAAAAGACCCACTGTTTTGGGAAAGTCAGTAAGGAGTCGGTACACTAGTAAGTTGAATGATATAAAGTAGTTTGGGCAGATTGGGAGAGATGTTGCTAAAGGTTTAGAAAAAATAGAGAAGTCATGACTTCTGTTAAAGCTTAAGCTGTGGTGTATAAAGTTTTGGGATATTCTCAAGGGTAATTTGGTCATTGTCAGTATATGAGTGTTCAGTTTCCAAGATAGAAAGGCTGTGTTAGAGTTTCAGGAATAGGACTCAAGTGCACGACCCAAGACACAAGTAAAGTTAAATTTATTTTACTGATAGAGGTGCAAAAATAAACTACAACCATGAAGGGGAAATCCGCAAGCTCAGTCTCACACAGCCAAGGGTCCAAAAAGCCAGGTAAAAAGAGGAATACGCAGAGGTACATTAGTGAACGGGAAAATCCAGAAGGCAAAACATGGTTCAATGCACAAATACTGCTGACATGAATGCTGGAGAGACGAGCTTATGCTTTTGCTGGAAGGCGTGAGCTCATGGTTACAACATGGGAAGTCGTGTGCACCGTATGCTTGGCGTTCAAGTGGTTGACTTGTAAAAACACTGTTGCTAAGCAACAGAAACATGGATAAGTCTAGAAGCCACAGAGGCAAACAATTTAGCAAACTAACAGTACATAACATAATGCAGGAAATGCAAAGGCACATAGGGAAAAGATGAGGCTGTTGGGAGGATCAACATTTTCCTCAGACGTAGGCTGTTATGGATGCTGCGAAGATAAACTCTACATGACTAAAATCACAATATATTAGCTAAACATCCAACGAAAAATGTACTTCCGTGGCCTCTGCCATTTCCGTAAACATCAGCGAGAACGTGATAACCCATGCACTCGAGGCTTTCCAATGTCGTAAATACGACATGAAGGGATATATGGAACCTTCTTGTGTGCACGGTAACTCCAACCATATTTCAACGCAGCATTTGACAAAAACAACTATCTCACACAGGAGGTAAGGAGCATGCAGACTTTATACATGTGGGCAGGCAGATAATTACACACAGGTGGAAACAATCAGGGCGGGGAAAACAATCACAAAGGTGGAAAGACACGAGGGCAAGGAAGTGAAGACAACAGAAACAAGACATGAGGTGAGTCCCCAAAATAGGGAAATGAACAGGAATAACTGAAAAAACAGAAAGACATAACTAAACAATAAGGGCAAGACAGAGGACAAAACTAAACAATGAGGACAGACTGTGACAGGTTGGAGAGACTGATCAATTAATTTATTCAGAAGAGGTTTGGGATTCCCCGATGCCTCAGTATTGTAGCTCTGAATTGCAGGGACATCCTTCAATTGGTGCTGTCAAGCCTAACTGAAGAATTTAAGAGCACTGAGATAATAATACAGTTGCTGTTGGCAGGAAGCAAAGATGAGGTTGTGAGGCACCAATAACCAGAAGGAGGTGGGGTGCACTACAGGCAGCTCAGGAGGCACAGGTAACAGTAAGGCAGGCACAGGTGGTGGGTATGGTGCAGCAAGGAAAGATCTGAGCATGGGAGTCTATTGTGGAGTAAGGCTTGCCCTGTAGAAATAAGGAGGCTCATGGGACGTTCGACGAGACAAAGGGGGGCAGTTACTCAGGGTAAGCAGGGACAGTTGGTGAACTGGGAGAGTGTAGAGAAGAGAAGGCTTAGTTGGAAGGACCTGGGGTGCATGGAGGTGTATAAACTGTCTGCTGGGATCACCATATGACGTGTTTCCATCGTACTTCAAGCAGTGGGTAGGTGCAGTGGCATGGCGTGAGCAAAAAAAATTAAGCCAACTGTCCTTTCTTTGCATAAAAAAAAAATGCAGAAATACATTGCTTATTTTACAGCCAATTTTATGTAACCAGATGTCATCATACACATGCTAGACTTGTACACGCCTGTTATCTAACCGACACTTGCATCACAACACACAGGTGGGCGCACACACACATGCACATCGCACTCATTCCAGCCGACACTTGCGTTTACCAACACATCACTGCTGTCCGTGGTGCTGATTTTTTAACCCTAATAAAACAACTTCAGTGGGCCGTCTGACACGAATCCAGGCTAGCGTGGCACAGTAAGCGATTTAACCACATAAAAAAAATGCAACAGTAAAACCACAGAGAGATGGGTGTGTATTTTACTCACTCTATTTGTGGAGGGAGGCCATTCCTCTTTCTTTCATGGTTGCAAAGTGGTTGATAACCTTGTCATTATATTTCCCACTGGCCTTTAGGTCCTCCACAACATTTAATTTGAGGTTACTGTTCAAATGGTAGTTTAGTAAAAGTGTTTTTTTTTACTAAAATCTCCTAATCTCTGCCTTCCATAACTGCGCATGCTAATACTGGACACTGGACTGGTAGTCCAAACTTGCTAATACTGATCTTCCAATCATTCAAAAACAGTAGTCTCATCTAATTGGTTAATTATTAACAAAAAAATTCCCAAGGGAAGCAAACTTCCTGACTGTGCAAATTACAGTGCAATACCATGTTTTACCACACATTCACTTAGCATCGCACTTCGAGAGGCGCTGTTTCACTCATTGTAAAATACTCAGAGAGATACAGAAGGGAGACGGCATTTCACGGCAGTGTGAAAAAAAAAAAAGGGGCCCTCAGCCTGCGGGAGAACATGCCACTGGGTAGGTGAGGACCCAACCTTTCCATTATGTTCACCAGCAGGAAAAGTAAATTGTATTTTGTCAGGCTACAAAATGACAATCTGTGTAGTTTCCAACTATTAACAAAAGTATTCAGACCTTTGATTCAATATTTTGAAGCACATTTGACAGCCATTACAAGTTTGAGTCTTTTTGGGGAAGTCTCTACATGCTTTACACACCATAATTTGAGAAGTTTATCGTATAATTCCTGGCCGATCCTGTAAAGCTTCATCAGATTGGATGGAAATCTGTGATTAACCTCAGGTCTCTCTCCAGATGTTTTCTGGGATTCCATTCTGGGCTTTTGCTTGGCCACTCAAGAACGGTCAGAAACTTGTCCTGAAGCCACTCCAGCATGGTCTTGGCTGTATGCTTTGATTAACTGTTCTGCTGAAAGGTGAACTGTCGCCCAGTGTTAACTCGCTATGCTCTGTAACACGTTCGTTTTAAGGACCTCTCTGAATATGGCCGCACTGATTCTCCATTAAATTCTTACCCATCTCACTGACCCTTCTGCTGAGAAGCACCCCCATTGCATGATTTTACCACCATCATGTTTCACTGTTCGCCAGATGATCAGCAGTGGCTGGTGTTCGATCGACATAGTGTTTGGAGTTTTACCAATATAGCTCACTTTTTGGACTCATTTAACCAGATAATCTTTTTCACCATGCTCTGTGAGTTTCTTAAAGGCACTTTCGGTATATGACAGGCCAAGATAGCTGTCATATGCCTTTTACTCAGGGTGGCCTTCACTTAGTTGTTCTATCATAGATGGCTGATCAATTATGAGCAGCTAAAAGGATTTATTGTATCCCTTCTATTGCTCTGTTAGAGTGACCGTTGGGTCTCTTGTCCTCAAAAGACATACTTGCTTGGTCACACAGTATGGCTGGATGTCTCCATGAAGAGTCCTGGTGTTTTCAAACTTTGTAAGTTTCTTAATTATACAGTTATTGAGCTCTCTGCTTCTGCCAACATTTTAAGGTTTATAAAAGGGTTTAATTAGCGTTCCCTTATATATGCCTTGCTGCAGTTTTATTATAAAGATCTTCAGAGATGTTTTTGGACTCCATGGCTTAGTTATTGTCCCGAAATGCCGTGTGAATTGTGGGGCCTCATAAATACAGGTGTGTGCCTTACTAAATCCTGTCCGATCCCTTCACTTTGCCATAGGTGGACTCTAGTAAACTTAAAATCTCAATTATAAAAGCAACCAAGATAAATGGCCACAATTTAGAGTGTCATTGCAAAGAGTTCAATATTCAAAACATTTCGAAAACCTTTTTCACTTTGCCAAATGGGTTTTGAGTATACAGTCCATCTGGAAAGTATTTACAGCGCTTCCCTTTTTCCACATTTTGTTATGTTACAGCCTTATTCCAAAATGCATTACATCATGTTTGTCCTCAAAATTCTACACACAATACCCCATAATGACAAAGTGAAAAAAGTTTGTTTAACATTTTTGCAAATCTATTAAAAAATAAAGAACGAAAATATAACACATACATAAGTATTCACAGCCTTTGCTCAATACTTTGTTGAAGCACCTTTGGCAGTAATTGCAGCCTCAAGTCTTTTTGAATATGATGTTACAAGCTAGGCATACCTATTCTTGGGCAGTTTCTCCCATTCTTCTTTGCAGGACCGCTCAAACTCCATCAGGTTGGATGGGGAGCGTCGGTGCACAGCCATTTTCAGATCTCTCCAGAGATGTTCAATTGGGTTCAAGTCTGGGCTCTGGCTGGGCCACTCAAGGACATTCACAGAGTTGTCCCGAAGCCATTCCTTTGTTATCTTGGCTGTGTGCTTACGGTTGTTGTCCTGTTGGAAGATGAACCTTTGCCCCAGTCTGAGGTCCAGAGTGCTCTGGAGCAGGTTTTCATCAAGGATGTCTCTGTCCATTGCTGCGTTCATCTTTCTCTCCATCCTGACTAGTCTCCCAGCTCCTGTCGCTGAAAAACATCTCCACAGCATGATGCTGCCACCACCATGCTTCACTGTAGGGATGGTATTGGTCAGGTGATGAGCGGTGCCTGGTTTCTTCCAGACATGACGCTTGGCATTCAGGCCAAAGAGTGCAATCTTTGTTTCATCAGACCAGAGAATTTTGTTTCTCATGGTCTGAGTCCTTCAGGTGCCTTTTGGTAAACTCCAGGTGGGCTGTCATGTGTCTTTTACTGAGGAGTGGCTTCCGTCTGGCCACTCTACCATATAGGCCTGTTTGGTGGAGTGCTGCAGAGATGGTTGTCCTTCTGTAAGGTTCTCCTCTCTTCACAGAGCAACGCTGGAGCTCTGTCAGTGACCATCGGGTTATTGGTCACCTCCCTGACTAAGGCCCTTCTCCCCCAATCGCTCAGTTTGGCCGGGCGGCCAACTCTTGGAAGAGTCCTGGTGGTTCCAAACTTCTTCCATTTATGGATGTTGGAGGCCACTGTGCTCATTGGGACCTTCAATGCTTCAATGCTGCAGAAATGTTTCTGTACCCTCCCCCAGATGGGTATTTAAAACTTAATGAGGCATTTATGCTTCTTTTCCTGGCTAATGGTACTCGGCAGCAACGTGGTTCACCTTCACACTTACGAAGCAATAAGTGTAGTGTCATGGTGGTCCATTTATCATCTAGTGCTGCACAACTGGCATTGTTGTCCAAGAGTCTGAATCCAATGTGTTTCTGCAGGAATATTAAAATACAATTCACCACTAATGAACTGATTCACTTGTGGCTCCTAATAACTTTAATTAAACATCTGAGAAATGAGTTTGAACAAATATCAGTGGGCTCTTCAGCCAGAATCTCCAAACCAATGAACTACAACACTCCAATAAGGAAATAATGAACATGCCTTTCAGGCTGTTTTAAATTTCACTGTGACATTTTGAATTTGTAACAAGAGAGTCTGTAGCAAATGAATATCAATGACTGGTGAGTTTGATTTGAATATTCTAATAGCCATGTCTAATGAAAAGAACTTCACCATACATCCTCATCCTGCCTGAGGGGAGAAATAAAACGTGCAGTTCCACTGCAGACTCCCACCAGCATAATATAAATAGGTTTGTTTTTAATTTGCATGTGATCATAAGGGTTATCGTGAGAGCAGCAGCACCACCAACATTTATACATTCCATGTCACACCAGGCAAATAAGATTTTTTTTCCGAGGTGTTTTTCTTTGCAGTGAATAATTGACCAGTGTTTGTTCCCCTTTACACTACACCACTGTTAAGTGTTTTATAGCCCAGATTTCGAAAATGTATTTGTTCATAAAAAAAATATTTAGGAGGCAGCAGACCAGGTGAGACCCGTGTCTCTATACTGTAAAAAAGGGAGGAAACAGCCATCTTCCTACTGCCTAATCTGGTTCTGAATGTACCCAGCTCAATGAATCAGTGTTCAGGCTGCACTTATAGATAACATTCCATGATATTGTTGCAAGGGCAGCTTGAGGAAATTACATTTTTAGCCAGGTTAAGGCACATACCACATAAATGCAATGTCCACTATTTGATACCTGTTTTTTGACCCCACAAATTAGAAGATGTGATGTTGACCTCAGAACCGTGCACTGGCAAAGGTCAGGGTGTATCCATTAATATAACACCCACATTCATTTAGTAGTTTATTGTAACTACTCACATAATAACTGTGTAACACTCTTTACAGTTTACAGGAAAATATAGACACTGGTTGCTAATACTTCACCACCGTCCGGGCCCTGATGACCTTATGAGTAGATTTTTGAAAAAAAAAAAAAAAAGTAAATTGAATTTTAAAACAACTTTTAGTAAATCCGTTGTAATGCGTTCACATAACAGTGAATATACATTGTAGTGCAATGAAGCAAAATACTAACATAGTAACAAAATACTAACAATAACAGAGTGAGCTTCATAAAACATGTCCGAACTGTAAGACAGGTGAAAAGTAATTCCTTTCCACCCCCCACTGAAATCTGGTGCTTTATCAGATGTAGATAGTATATGACAGTGAAGCTACAGTGAACGAGGTGTTTATCGTTGTACCGAGAAGGGATGGTACTCTAGAGTGCAGTTGTATTGTCATTTTATTTAGATGAAGTGGTGCAGCGCAGGATGCTCGTACTGCTCGGTCGATCTGGCCGGCTGACAACGGCTCTGTGATACAGACAAAGAGTCAGAAGCAAAACACTGTTGTAGCTGCTTGTGTATTTGTCTCTTCCTTTGTCTCCCTCTGTCTCTTTATTGGTACCTATGACTTAAGTACCCAATGGCACATTGAATTTGATTTTGTGTCACCTAGCCCAAGTAAGACTGTATCATACTCGTTTTGGGAGCCATTATCTTTTTTTTTCAGGGCTTTTGTTTTTTTAATTTTACTCTTTGCTTTTGCTTAATTCATCTGAAACCCAAAGCTTGTCACCTTGCACACAGTGGTGCTTAGAAGTTGATAATGTTTGTAAATTAGTTCTACAATACTGCATAAATATGACCTAGAACATAATCAGATATTCACATAAGTTATAAAAGTAATCAAATAATATAAAAAATATCATACTTGAACAATATTTATTGAGGAAAATGACTGAACATTACATGTCTGAGTGTTAAAAGTATAGGAACCTTTGGGATTTGTAAAGTCAGGTGTTTTTATTCAATAGGTTGAAAATCAGGTATATGTGGGCAACATTTTTTTTTTATAAAAAAAAAAAAAAAAATAGATATCAGGGATTTGTCAAAGTCTGATCGTCACCACACATTTATGGAAGTTTAGTATGACTCGAACAAAGGAAATTGCTGAATATGTCAAAAGAGCTGTTTTGATGTTGATTAGCCTGGGAAAGATTACAAAACCATATCTAAAGGGTTTGGACTCCAGCAATCCACATTCAGTCAAAGTGTGCAATTTCAAGACCATTTTTACCCTCCTAATGAGTGACCAGCCAACAAAGATCATTTCAAGAGAATGTCTTTAATAGTCCCAGAGGTCTCAAAAGCACCCAAGCTATATTCTAAGCAACTAAAGACCTTCCTCACATTGGTTAATGTTAATGTTCATAAGTCCACAATCAGTAGAACATTGGACATCAAAGTTGTGTTTGTTAGGATAACAAGGAAAAAGCCACTGCTCTCCAAAAAGAACATGACTGCCTGTCTGCAGTTTGCCGAAGATCATAAGGACAAGTCAGAAGAGTACTGGAAACATGTTTTCTGGATGGATTAGACAAAAATATAACTGTTTGGTTTCAATAAAAAAAAAAATGTATGTTTAGAGAAAGAAATAAGAACCTTATCCGATCTGTAAAACATGGCGGGGGCAGTATTATGGCTTGGGCCTGCATTGCTGCATTGTGCCAGGACAGCTTGCCATCATTGACGGAGCAATGAATTCTGAAATGTACCAGTGACTTCCATCCATCAATGAACTGAATTTCAAGAGAAAGTATGTCATGCAGCAAAGCAACAACCCAAAGGTCAAAAGTAATTTTACAAGAGAATGGTTCCTTTTGAAAGTTCAGTTATTGCTGCACAAGGGCGTGACACCAGAAACTGAAAGCAAAAGTTCACATACTTTTGCCACTCAGACGTGACGTCCAATATGATATTGGATCATCATAAATAACCATGAATAACATCATTATACCGTTGCTTTAATTGGGTTTCTTTGAACTATTTTATAACTTGTGTGAAAATCTGTTGATGTTTTAGGTCATATTTATGCAGAAATATAAAAAAGGCAAATGTTAAAGCACCACTGCAAAAGAGGCAGTGCTATTTCAGTTTTTCTGGGTTCATTCTGATTATACTTAGCTTGTCATTTTTTAAAGTACTCAAAATCTATAAACCTGACATTCATGGCTGCAGCAATCCACTACCCAGCTACAGCACATCACAATGAATGTATTATGTACAATAAGGGGAAAGTCTCACAGCTGTGGAAACACTCCTCATACACAAGTAATCGCAAGGATTTCACCGTTGTTAAAGGTTTAGCAGAGTGGAGTAAAACTATAAATTTTGCCCTGGGGGGTGACAGTAAAGGAAAGGGAATCATGGGGCCATTATTATTAAAAGTGTTCATTCCCCAAGGAAAATAGTTCTATGACCCAGTCTGAACTGAAAACATTCCAACAAAAGATTGGGTTTTGTTTTGAGCTGTTTTATTGTGTACACCATTGGGTTCACTTGAGTATGGGTTTTGATTATTTACCAATGTAGTTTATTTGGGAATATCTATCTTTTTCTCTTTGACTTCAAACATCATCTGGATAACCATGAGTTTTCATTGGAAAATAATAATGTCAGACTGGTCAGTAGTTGTGGACACACTGCACTGCATCTTGCTTGCTGAAAGGAAAATCTTTGATCAGAGAACTGTCTGTAAGTCTGTGGGTGACAGAAACCAATGGCTTGCCCGATTTGATCAAATTGTCAAAGTTTAGCTGGTTATTGTCAAAATAAACCGTTTCTGCTGAGAACGAGCAGTTTAATAACTTCTTGATAACAAAGTTATATCACAGTATACAAATTAACGTCAACCTAACTGGCTGGTTCATTAGCTGTTCAACATAGTGTAGCTTATTCTAGCTCTGATTATTTAAGAAAAGTATGACAGCAGTGCATTGCTTCCCACAAGAGAAATATCTTCAGACCAGTTGGTGAGTACTAAGTTCAAACAATAACAAAGATACTACTCACGAGCAACTAATGTTCGAAAGTGCCACTGCCAAAGTGTGTGTCTGCATGTGTGTTTGTGTATGAGAGAGAGAGAGAGAGAGAGAGAGAGAGAGAAATAAAAAGTACATGTCATTGAGATTGTAACTAATTAGTTCCTTCAGCTATTCTTCCCCGTCTCTGATCAACATCAAATGCTGTGTCCCCTACAGTTATAAGAGCATCCACTGCATGTTACATGACCTACAAATAAAAAAAACAGATTCATACACGTGTATGTTGAATTGTAGGTAGTTTATGGTATTCACAAATCCACAAAAAAATACCAAACAATTTTGAACAAATGTTGCAATCTTAGAAATACATGCATTGCACCTTGAATAAATATTAGTATTTTACATTTATTCGCCTTCAAGTTTGTATGAGATGATTTTTTTTTTTTTTTTTTTTTTTCCAGAAAGCTTCCTGGGCGTATAGATAAAGAAAAAATATTTGAGAGTTCTTTGGCATTTTATTTTTTACAGATGGTTAAATGTCTGTGTGTGGATTGCATGACATAGGTGGATCGGTTACATCAGTTATGGAGTTCATAGACTGCTTTCATGCTTATGGAATTACATTTCTTCAAATTGTTTTGTCTGTTGTTTTGTTTTAAAATAAAAGGGGGAGGTGGCTGGATAATAAAGGGGGGGGAGGTGGGGTAGTATTCTATTGAAAGCAAATACAAAGTATGCCTTTGCCTCAGGCGTTAAAAAATGTTTGCAACCAAAGGCCAAATTCAACAATGAGCAAAATTACAAATACATGACTCTGACCTCTAGAGAGTTCCAAACCAAAGAAGTTGAAAAGCTCTTTCCATCAGGCATTGTAACAGTAAATCACAGCACACACACACAAGGACTCAAAACGTTGAGATGAACAACGAAACAATAGGTTTTTCTGTTATTCAATATGCTGCTTTATCACTGGCATAATGGTTCACGATAAAGAAGCTCTGATAATTTTCTAAATTGCGGGTGACCTATGCTGAATGTACTAGAATGACGCCTGTATGGGCACACATCAGGCATTGTAACAGTAAATCACAGCACACACACAATTTTTTTAGACTCCACTGCTGAATGAGTAATATAATGACTTACAGTGCCTTTACTTCTCTGGCAAAGAGGCTGGCTTAGTATAAGTCTCTTGTATTTAGGAAATATAGTAATTACTTTTTCTTGATACCATCTCTGAGGCCCCTACTGTTGAAGGCATTAAGGCTACTTTCTGCAGGTTTCGTCTTCGATGCATTCCGTCTCCAACACGGCTGGCGGAGTGAATCGCCGTCATTAAAGCCAATGCTTCACATCCCAACGGCTGCGCCGCGGTCCATCTCAACAGCGTCCCAGAAGTGGCTCGCCACACTGCTTCGCTAAAGATAGGCGGCAGATCTTTTTTTTGGAACGCGGCAATCTCAAAAAAGCAAATCGGCTGGGCAGAAAATGTGTCGAGAAAAGTGTAATCACATTCCGGTAAATTTTCTAAATAAAACACCCATGTGCAAACTCCAGATCCAAGAAATGCGTTTTCCTCCTGCTACAGACACAGCATGTGGAATAGTTACGCAATAAATAGGAGGATTCATGTTTTTAATGACGAAAAGACAGCAAGCTGCATTAACTTTGTCTGTAGGCTGCAGCACAAAGTAGGAAATGACAACAACAACCACAAAACGGACAAAAAAGAAGCCGTTTAACAACGTCTACCCACGATAGAAGCACACAAATCAAGGAAACATGATCAAATCAAGGAGTAAGATAAAACGGGCAGACAAAACGTTCCGCATCTGACATGCTCCTGGTAGAATGTGAAGCTGTGCAGAGGACGGAATATGCAGTGGAATATGTGGGTTAGAGCTCAGGCAGTGCTACAAATGACAACCACTACCATTTCTTTTCCGCCAAATCCGGAGAAAACCCTGCAAGTATGGCGTCTGTCCAGATAATTTGACAACATTATCTTTGCTCGAAGCCACAAGTTCATACCTGCTACACATATCCACCAATACCGTTCCTTCTCCGCCAAGTTCGGCTACTTCAGCCATCTCCTTCACAGCCTGCTGCAGGCTCAACCCTCGGAATTCTAAGCTCCTGAAATAGTGCTGTTGTTGACCACGCCCGTGCCAAACAAGTCTTACAGCCTGATAGGATGTCCTTTACCTTTCCTACCGCTGCACATAATGGACAGGTTGGATCCCCACCTACCATTTGCTTGAGGTTCTGTGGCAATTGAAGTAGCCTACATCATACCTTGCTCCCAGCAGAAAACCTATATGGCTTTCTTCTTTTCCCTAAAGGTCCCTACAACTACGGCTCCAGTCTTAAGTAAAATACAGTATTCTAGCCGAAAAATCTTGAAGACTCTCATTTAAATAAATGTCTGTGAAGTCATTATCATCAGTGGATGAAGTAAGACAATGGTGATTGAACCAGTGGCCCACTAATTAAAGCTCTCGCATTTGCAGTATCACATACCAAATGAGCTATGTATGAGACGACATTCACAGGAAAAAAAAAACTCTTTAACTGATAGCTAAATTACGTCACAGTGTTTGAGTTTCTGGGAAGTAAAGTTAAATCCAAAAACACAGATGCAATCGCGGCTCATTGCCATAGTTGCCAAAACTGAGGACATAAAGATTGTAACTTTAAGCCCCACAGACACAGCAGTGGCTCAGAGGTTTCACTGTCTGACAAAATGAGGGAATTTCATGATAAAAAAGTCTATAACCTTGGGAGAAAAACACATATCAACCTTTCCCCTTAAGGTTTAAACTCTATGAACTACTCCCTCCCTGTACATCAACTCTCCTTTTATTTTGGTCAGTGTGATGTGGCAATCCCACAGTCATTTTTTTTTTATTATTATTATTAATGTGTGTAACAATAACAGTTAGCTGAAAGTAAACTTAAAAACTATGAAAATGTCTTCGGCAGCTCTGGTGCAATGTTTACTTAACAGTTACAATGATGAAAGGTTCTGAATTGACGTCAGTGTTGATTTGTTCCTCGGACTGGCTTCTCCAAGGCAACAGCATCTCAAGTGCATAGGTACTGCTGTAATTAGAGTCATCAGACATGCCAAACTGATAGACTAAAAACATGTTTTCTCTGATAGATAGCTTTAACCTCCAGTATTTCTGTTGATATAAGCGACTGGGGTCTTATTAAAGGAAAACACAAAAATATGAATTCGCAAAAAATACCTTCAAAACCACCAGAGCCTGCTGCCACTTCACAACTTCACTTCTGTTACAATACTATTACTGTAATAGACTGAATATAAGATGACCCAACTTACCTTTTCCAACATCCAACACAAACTTACACTAACTCCTATCAGGCTCAGTCTGTCTTTTGAAGCTCCTCATCTGTGAGAGCAATTGTTGGCTGTTTGAGGGATTTTGTCGCTGGGTAATGGCAATTCATTTTTGGATGAATTTTATTTTCTCATGGCAACAAAACCATTCATACACAACCTTTAGAAACTGTCGCATATTAAACTGGGCTAATGAAACATATTTGGCATAGCAACATTAAGGCAACAAACATGCAAGAAAATCAAGTTCAAGAAATGAATCGCGTGGTTGGTATTGAATATTTTCCTTCACAGCAAATACTATATCTTGTGCTAGAAAATGTTCAGACATTGCCTTTCTTTTGTGAATATTATAATATTGTCTTTTTTGTAATCTTCCTAAAAATAAATGTGAACATAAAAATACCTCCTGTTATAGTTATCCACATGACATCGATATCAGCAGTATCGGTTCATTTAAGATTTTAGATACAGCAACTCTAAATAGGTTATTATTATTTCCGAGAAAATAACATTCCTCCTCTGAAGTGGATCTGCATACATCTATCAAATGAAATATTGATCAAGTGCCTGCTACTTCTATGAATATTTAAATGAAACTTTTAATCAAAACTTAATTTTTTTAGATGAAGATGACACTTAGGCTTATTACCTCCCCTTCAGTTTGTTACTGGCATTTCAACTCATCTCATTTAAACCATGAGGATTGTTGATAGGCATGATCTAGCCTTTAATAACCACATGGCTTTGTGTACCAAGTACTCTGCCAGTCCTCTTTGCTTAAGAGCTGCACAGACGCTATGGATTCAAGCTGATCTTGTTGTGAACAGTAAGTTATTTTCAAATAGGAGAATGAATTAATGGAAAATGGTCTGGAGAGTCCACACCGCCTCCTCCTCTCTGCACTCAACCTCCTCTGGGAACACTATGGACTCAATTACATTGCCATGCTTGTGATCGTGAAACACAATGTCAGTTCCTGATTATGTGTTATAATGATGTTGTTTTCTTCTGTTAGATGTTCCAAGTGTGACTTTTTTCTACCTATTTGTATTCTAGTTTACCAAAATTACATATAAAAAAGTCTGCTTTGAGAAAAAAAAAAAAATCATCTTATATCATAAAGGTGCAATATATAAGTTTTTCAGTTTAAAACATTTAAACTGGCCAATAAGAGTTCTTGCATTACGAGTGAATGTTGGCCTTGGACATAAACCACCATAACTGTGTGATTTCTTATAGAGTGGGCTTTTATCAAAAATTAATCATCATACAATTTAAGAAGAGACGAGAAATGCTTATCATCATAAATCTCCTTGTTTGTTATACCGTGCTGAAGAATACAGTTCTTAAGAAGCCATTTCAGAATAAAGTGAGAGGCGACTCATTGACTCACATTCACTTAGCATTCAGTGATGCTGCTTTTTCTCCTCCCGTGGGTACCAGCGGGAAATGGCTCTGTTATTTAGCTTCCTCATAATAATGTTTCATTCCACTCTGTACCTTCCTGATTGATTCTTCCTATCGTTGGTCTCCATCCATTCCATTTTCTGCAGCTACATGTCAGGGCAGCATTGGCACTGTCCTAGCAAAGTATCTCAATTCTTCCTCTCCGTGTCTCCACCTCCAAAGCCTCTCAGTCTCTGATATTGTCTGACAGTATTCTTCATTTAATCTTTATCGATGGCTGTTCTACAATTGTGTAGTCATGTTCAGGGGAGTTTGTTTTTTTACCATTATTGGATTTGATTTATCATCTAATGTGGATGTGTTATTATGGAAGCAGAGAAAGGAATTGAGACTGTCTCAGACTTTGCCGTGTGGTAGATAGGGACTTATCTGTGGACCCTCATGTTCTTTGTCACAATGTTGGGCTGCTATTCATCTTTTTTACCATTTAATATAAGATAACAATATATGATAACATTTGCATTTAATGAATAGCCTAATTGGTCATTTTCCATCCCACCCACCCACAGAAAGGAAGTTATCACGCTTCTTCTCTAACCTGACTAATAACCTTACCTAACTTCTTGTCATTTACATTATGGGCACTCACTGCTAAATGGAACTGTCATTTATCCGACATGCTGACCAAACTGTAGAATGGACAGGAAGCATGATGATTACACTGCAGCTAATGTGAAAAGGAGAAGGTAATTTCTGTCTGTCTCTTTGATTAATTCAACAGTGCAAATCACACTATCTGACTTTTTTTCTCAGATCCCTTCCAATAGGACATAAGCCGGCTAGTCTGGAAAAGAGAAGATATACATTATTCTAAAAAGTTTTAACTATATAATAGATGTTGATGTTCCGCAAGAACACTTCTCTGGCCATTATTCAATGCCTTAACTGAGGGACTGAATGTGAATTAGTTACAATGTTTTACTTTTGGTTGGATACTGAATTAGTGACACTAATCTTGAGTGTCTACCTGGGAACTATGGTGATTGTATCGATCTTCTGTGCTGGTGGACTGATGGTATGTGCAAAGCATCCACGCTTTAGAATTTGTTGCCACTTGGCAACAACATCTTTATTTGAAGTTTTGTCTCCTGTCATGGCTACAACATATAATAATTCTTTCAAAGTCTTCATGACATGCATTATAGGAGTCAGGACAGATATGGATGTTAACTGCAACTTGACTGGTTGGCATATAACCTTAATGTGGTGATTTTAGTTCATATAATGAAACATTTAATTTAAGAGCACCTGTCATAGCAGGGGAAAGCACAGGTGTAGCTAACAGCATTAATTCTGGCTGCAGTCAGTTTAGTTGAGAAAGACACAGGTTCAAAGCCATTGTTCACATCCTTCGTAAGACCTCTGTGTTTCCTGTCAAAAGTCTTAAATGTCTGCTACGAAAAGGTCTGTTGGTTACGAAACAGAACTGTTGGCTCTGATATAATTTCATGTTGAATATTCCTGAACAGAGCACCAACTTCAGCTGTCAGCTGAGGTTAGCACACTGGATAGTAAATTCTAGTGGATGTTACAGTTAATATTACACCTGATTATTATGTTGTCATACATAATACACTTTTCCCAAGGCAGCTGCTCTTCCAGTATATTTTTTCAGTTTTGTTCAGGACTCTTCCACAAAAGCAGCATGAAAGAATTTCATCTTTTTCAAAGGGAGTCTTGAATAACTGGCAGACTACCAGGACTTGAGCAATGACGGCATGTGTTTTGTAGAAATATAAAATAGCAGCATTTTGCTGACATTTTCTATGGATCACATCACAGTCACAAGTTCAAATGACTGGCTCGTTTGTCAGCTTAATTGCTCCACTGTCATACTTCTTATGGTTCTGTAAATAGATTCACTGACACAATGTCAACTCTCAGATGTCAGCTTGTCACCACCATCAACCGTCCAGTCTTCAACTCCATTCGTCTGCCATTCCTTTTCATGTGAGTTTGGAGCACCGGAAAGGGGTTTCAGGTGTTTTGCATTTCATAAGGAGCGAGATCATTGTGGAAACCAGTCAAATTCTTATTAATGTACTCTGTACCAGAAATGCATCTGTGGTTCAATTAGGAGATTTAGAAAAGGGAAAAGGGCCACGCTGCACAATAAACATACACTTTATGTAAAGTGGTTTTACATTAATTGAGTATATTCATATAGTCACAGTCACATCTTTGAACCTGGAGGAGTAGATGTACCATTACTCCTCAAAGGAGTAGTTCAGTATTTTGGGAAATTAATTTTTTAATTAAGTAATTGCTTGCTTTTCAGAGACCGGATGCATGATGACAAAGCTGGTCTGCACTGTCTGCTTAGACTGTCCACAACATCATTTCCCTAAAGTTATAGATTTTCATTTGTGTTTTACATATTTTTTTAATGCATTTGGGTCAATTTCTACAGGAATTCCACCCCTACCAACTCTGTGGTAAAAATAAAATGTAAAACGTCCATGAATAACTTTACAGAAACTTAACAATACAAATCTGGAAGGAAAAACTGAAAAACTGGGGCCTCCCTTGTGCTCCCAAAAAAAAAAAATCAGACAATCTGTCCCCTGAGCCATGAAAAAAAATATTGTAGTATAAATTTGGAACAGTCCCTAAGCTATAGTTTTGATAATAACTTTGGTTCAAAAGGCCAGATGGCATCAAAAGGCAAATCCAAATCCAATGAGAATTAACACCAACTCTGCAGCTCGATGTAACTTAAAGGCTCTTTGTAGAATCTAACTTACTCTGTTTGTGTGTGCCAGTGTATGTGTGTACCTGTATTAGTGAGACAGAATGCAAGAGTTAACCAAACCAAAGGTTTGAGAAATGCCCTTTCAACTTTAAAACCAGACTTGTGTTTTTAGTGCCTATTTTGGATTTATATTAACATGTTCTCTTTTCTTGTATGCATTCTGACATGGAAGCAGGATGTTAGCCGAATGTCAGTAATTTTTTTGTAGAAAGCCTTCCAAACAACAAGGCAAAAGAGGTGGGACGGTGGAGAGCAGCAACATGCGGTAGGACAACAGGAATATTTACCAGTTTAAGCCCGTCTAATGCGTGCGAGTGAGATAAAAAGACTGATGGTAAATAGGTGCAGAGCAAACACTGAGCAATTTATGAAATGATGTGTTCACTGCAGAGTTACAGAGTGAGAGGTGATAGGCAGGCCCTTCCTTTCTGTTTATCTTCAAATTTGCACTTTTATTTCTTATATAAATACTGTCCATCTGCAGACTCTCACTAATGAGTGTGCACATCATACTTCAGATTTCCTCTATTGCCATCATCGGGTCAACATTTTGATTTGTTCAACTTTTTGGAGTTATGACCAAATACTGTACTTTTAAAATGAATAGCATTCAAATTCCATAAACATCATATTTGAAACATTAGCAGGTTAACATTGTCATTGTAAACATATTTGCATGTTGATTTTCAAATTCATCTCGTACTCATACAGTATGTCTAGAAGTACATTCTCACACAGCTGCTGTGTGGATGTGGTTTCTTTGTTTTGTTTGATAAACAAGAAGAGAGCCATCATTTTACTGAAGGATGTCAGTCAGTCTGTGACTTTCCAACACTACTGCTAATTTAATGTCATTAGAGCTCAAAAATTAAAAAAAACAAATTATTTAAAATTGATTGAGCTACATGCTAAAAGTGAATGCGCTGGTCTTTTTTTTTCAGTTGTGGACTCCTAAATTTCCTCAATTGATTCTAAAACCAACTGTAACACTAGTAGAATCGGATTATCTGTCCAGAACACACTACAGAGCCGATACGTGTACAATTGCCCCACACGTTTATTATTCACACTTTGCTTGCTGTCAGTATATGACATGTAAGCTCAGAGAATGTATGATAAACATTAGTTCAGTGTTCTCTCTACAAAGATAAAGCTGTCAGCCAGAAATATTTTTTGGTTGAAATTTGTTGCTCATTTCAGATTCAGAGATCAGGCATCTAGGAACCCAACCCCTCCTTTGCTCTGATGGATATAGGAGAATGATTAAAGCTTGATGTAAAGGTGAGAAAATAGGGAAAAAAAATAATAATAAAGTTACACTGTAAACGAGCTAATCCTTTTTGAGTACCTGTTTGTAAAACCATTAGTTTAATTATTTCAACAGTTTGAACATTGTCTTAAAATAAATGTTGTCATTGCTAATTTTGTTCCATTTTATGATGATCAATAATCATTGACTTAGTCTCACTAGCTTAAAAAAAATTGTAAACCTCCTCTCACGAGATCTGGTCCTCACCATTTACCATGGAGCCAACAAGGGATATTTAACATAGACCTAACACCTGTCAAAAGGGTGACCTGCTATTGAAATCTATTATTTAATCCATGACCATCTTTCATTCAATTCTACACTGGTTTCATCCGTCAATTAAAGGTAATTGCTTCTTGTGTTTCAGACATAGTTGTCCATTGTGTAATTATATTTGAATGGCTTTATTCAGTCATGACATGGCTTATGCAGGAAGCACAACATTGGTGTCACAGTATTTGGCACCTGTGCTGCAAAATGGAGCAGTGGAAGTTCTAGATATAGCTGTGAGGATAAGTAGGTGAACAACATCATAATATAAGTCACAAAGTTCTGTTGTAAGCATCCAAGTGCAACATTGACAATGCCATCATATTTACAATATAAAGCAAGGTAAATGTCTGATATGGGATTTAACCTTAACCCCAGAAGTGACAGGTCAGAAAACATTTCTAAGATAACATATCATCATTATAGAGTTATCTATTTTGCTATTCGAGTATAATGATTTGTTGGTGTAAAGGCATTTGAATTGGAATTATTCCTGACAACAACTTAATCTACAGTACAAATGGACGGACATATTCTTATCCAGATTCTTTATTAGAAAATAAGACTTTGGGGCACAGATCATATGACTTGAAGACTGGGTATTTTTTGCAGTGTGAAAGGAGGAAGAAAATCAGCAGCAACCTTCCGATTCTCCCATGGGATGCTGCAGCATTTCTCCATTTCCCCTCTCCACTGCTCCATTCCTCATGAGAGTGCGCACTTTTCCAACCCTCTATCTGAAGCACTGTGAACTTAAAAAGCACCCATGTATGTCAGTGTCCGGCGGGGACTGTCACAGTTGCGTAGGCGCATGGATGAGGACGTGATAGAAGCCGCCAGTTAGGCTGTTTTTAATTTCTTCAGGGAATCCTGACAGAGCTGTGGTAAGGCGCAGGGATATTTTAAACACGTCGTCTCCCCCATTTTCTAACATGTCTCTGTAGTAGAAATGACTTTGGTAGTGTGGCCAGGGGAGCTGGAAGAAAAGGTGCGGAAATGGCTTCCATCTGTGGTGCCTGCTGGGAGTGGAGGTAGAATAGTAAACAGTCAGACAGTATGAGGCTGGCCTGGGATGGTTATGGAGGACAATGTGACTGTCCCCAGCTGGACATCCTGTTCCATCTGCTATTTAATCCTGAGAATTCAATGGAAATGGGCTACACTGCACAAAAACAACACCTACACATGGCAACTTAGTTTGAGGCCACTGGCAGTGGAGGGAAGATGAAGGTCAAGTGATGCAAAGTATTTGAGTGAGCCAATGGTTTGCTCTGCCACTTTCTTTCTTCAGGAGAGAAAATTAAATATTAACAGCTCTCTTGATCTGGTTTAAATGTATTTACTTTTACACAAGTGCTCAACAATCCAATCCTCTCTAAAAGTGTATGTCATGCAAGAGAGCCAATAAAAACAAATAGAAAAGTCAGATTTGTCATATTTACAGTTCAGGTGTAGTGATTGATTTACGCCGTCAACTCGAAGTCTCATTTTGATTGACTACCATTTGGGCTGTTAAAGGTACAGCATTACACATTAATACAAACTCAACACTTACAATACAGTTTTAAATTAAAAGCCCTCCAGCGTTTCAGCAGAGAAAAACCTTTCATTTTTATTCTGAAACATTTGAAGGAACGTGCTGTGACTGAAATCTGACTTGAATAACACTGCTGAGGACTAATCCAGAACAACTATTATTATATTGTTGACTCGACTAATGCTTTATAAAGCAATTAAAATATCTATCCTACATTATTGACGATTGTACGGTATTTAAACTTGATTCCACAGTGTTCACACTGCCTTAGAAGTGAGCACCAGCCTAAGAGTGCACATGCCTACATGCACACACGTTACAACATCAGTCCGACAGCTTTTCAGTTTTATTTCTAGTGTCACATTGTCACATCATATCAAAAAATGTGACCCAACAGAAATTACACCATAATGCATGCATTAGCTATAGGAGCTTTTTATACACTAAAGCAGCTATGGGGAACAGTAAGAACTGTGAACTGTAAACTTTAAGTTTTGATACTCATTTAAACACATCTGCCGGCTAAAGAGTTTTTAATTAAAATATTTATTTACATTATTCCATTGTTGCTGTGCATTTGCTCCAAGCATTTAGTTTGCTCTCGATTATAAAATTACCAGTGGCAGCAGATTGATGTTGCAAAAGCAACAGACATGTTTCAGATTTTTTTTTTTAAACCCCATTTCCACCCCATACCTACTGTATGTGCTCCCTATTTGAATTAATCCTCCGTCAGTTCCTCTCTTCCCCTCAACTGCTCTGCACTGGGAACCAGAGTACCACACAGACAGGCCGAGAAATTCAAGGTCAGAAAAACACCCAAAAAACCTCTTTATTTCATATGTCTCAAAATCTTAAACTTACATTTACTACGTTACTTCGCCTAGATTTGTGTGTGGGAGCCACAGTAATGTTTGTCATAATGGACACTGGATACCCCCCCCCCCCCTCCCTTTATTTTTCTCATGTATTATTTTTGTTCTATTTTTTTTTTATTGTGTTGGATTATTATTTTGTCTATTCGCACCCTGATGTATGTTCACTTGCAATAGCAACTCATATTCTAGTAGGTGAATTCATGGTTAGAGTGAGTGAGGCGCACACAGGCACTCAGGGCAGCTTAGAGGTCTTTTCGAGCAGGGCAGGGGACCGTGTCCGTTCAGCGGGCGGACAGCCCGCGGTATGAAGCCACGTCGAGCTGATGTGTTTGTGTTTGTGTTTTTCCAGGTGAGATACAAAAAAAAAAATATGTATTACAGTAGTGACACAGGTGTATAACACTGTTGAAGAGTAACGGACAATGCGTTTGGCAATATAGATGAATTACTGTGTCGTGTGAAACAGTGCCACAGCTAGCAGTTAGCTCATGAGGAAAACAGCTGAAGTGACGACATTTTATGTTTCAAGCACACTCAAGTGAACGCGAGTGTTTATAGTCTGTAAGTTTAGCAGACAGACAGCCGGCGGTATGAAGCCACGTTGAGCTGATGTGCTTGTGTTTCTGACGCCTTGAAGTCCCCTCTGTGTGTCCAAGTGTGCAACATTTCATGTACACTGATGTATACTGAAGCTCAAGTCAGTAGACATGAAATTGGCGTTGTGCTTTTGTACATACGGATGTTTCTGTCCATACTAGTTTTGCATACACGGAAACATATAAATACTGCCTACGATTATGATGCATAATGTACTGTGTTACGTATAATTCTATGTCCTGCTGTGAATGCATGTGCTTATATGTGTGTGTGTGTGTGCATATGTGTGCATTCTGTCTTTCAGTTCTATGTGAAACTCTTTGGTGAACTAATGAGGGCACCTGCATGAAGGTGTGGGTCGGGCCTTTATAAGTGCCTCCTTGCTCCGCCCACACTCGCTCTCACCTGCCTGGCATCAGACCTTGGTCTTCAGTTTGATTCTCACGTTAATCTTATTTTGTGGTATATCTGTGTCAATAGGTCTTTTCAAAAAGCATATATCCCACAATGTGAGTCTTCCTGCTATTTTTTAATATATGTCATACTTTTGCATATGGCTGTTTTGCTTAATTGCCTCGTCCCTGGCATCAGCTTGCTGTCATTTTTTACCACTCTAGTGAGCAGAATTCCTTCCGTTGCGAGATGTTTAAGGGTTTTATTGCATGCATTGCTCATCAACTTCTGGCTAAACGTCAACTTTCAGAAAGATGGCCTCCTATTACCTTAAGATACTCTGAGATAAAATGCAAAATTCAATGTTAAATCAATGACGGCAGGCTGCCCAGTGCTTAAGGCAGCGAAACAACCCCAAACCTTAACATTTCTACCATCATGCTTCACAGTTGGTATGAGGTTCTTCTCCTGAAAAGCTGTATTTGGTCAGCATAAAACATGTCTACTTTTGCTGTGGCCAAACATATCTTTGATGGGTCTGTACTGAGCACAATAATCTATAAGGCCTGGTCTTTGTCTTCTTTGTTCACCGGCAAACCGTATTTATGATCTTTTTGGACACACACCTCCCATTGAGGGTCATTTTTGTGCAATCTTTTTCTGATTGTAGACGCATGTACTTTGATACCAACAGCTGCAAGAATCAACTGCAGATCCTGACATTATGATTTATTTTTTTTGAGACTTCTTTTTTAATCAAATGGCTGAATTTGCAGGGGCGGCCAGTCCTGGATAAACTGCGAGTAGTTTGAACTGTATGCCATTTCTAGATGGTGGTTCTTCAAGTGGATTGATTTATTTCAAATAATTTGAGGATCTTTCTTAATCCCTTGCTTGACATTTCACCATTTTCTGTAGGCACTGTTTCAAAGAGAATTAAGTGTTTGCTTGTTCAAATATATTGACAAAATTAACACTTTCCACGAAATGTTCTTATTTTGTCACACGTATGGACAGTAATGGAACAAATGCAACAAAAGAAAAAAAAAAAATCACAAAAGAAAGAGAGAAAGCCAGGGATCTGACTTGAGCTTCACATTCCACACACATGCCTGAGGTAAAGATAGACTATTCTATTGGCCTGACTTTTGATTTTCAGTTTGCAGAGCACAGCATTTCTCGAGCTTTGTAATTTTGACACAGGTCCAGCGGTCAGAGTCATTAGCATACCAGCCTTACAAAGAGCACGTTTCCACTCAGCAGGACAAAAGCTTGATCAAGTCATGTAAAAAAAAAAAAAATACCAGAATGATTCTGGACAGAAAAGTGCAGCTGCTGAGGGGAATGTTTTTGGGTTTTCTTGTAAAAAATCATAACAATAATGATAATTAAAAATGATTACCCCTACAGTGGAAGCGATGTTTCACTCTGGGAAGCAATAATTTTGAGTAAAAGAAAGGACAATAATAGACTATAGTGCAAGTAATTCATCTTTTTAAACCTTGCAGCAAAGGAATGGTTTTGGTGTAAATGACATTCCTTTACTGTAATAATGGCCCACTGTTGTCTCTTGAAGGGTTATTTTGTGACGCATAGTCGAATTTGTGAGTACAGCATAAATACAGCAGTAAATGGTCAGTTCTTTGAGAGCATGCTTTCTTTCCTATAAGCGCTGAAATAACAACATTCAGCTTATTATTACAAGATTATGGTGGTTTTCGAACTTGTTGAGTTTGATTGGTTGTCAATTTTACTCGTCTTTTATTTATGTATTTTAAAAAAAATATATCCTGTAAAATTCCAAAGTGTAAATTATGCATAATGTATACCTAAGTAATCAGCCGTGTGGCGGATTAGATTCATCGTCGGGGCACCACTTTCTGTCTCGCAGAAAGAATCAAGATTTAATTATATATGTACAAGTGATCAGTCGACATAATCTGAACCGTGACTTCTGCAATCAGGGTTAGGGTTTCAATATCTTCCAAGAAATACACAAAACAAGTGCTTGGTCTATAAGGACATTTAATGAACAATATTTACATCAAGAATAAACTAAATGAATATGTATTTTAGTGTATGGATCATGGATGTGAGGAATAGGATTTCTAAACTATAGCAGAGTGATGGTGGGAAGAATAATAGTTAGATTATTAAGAATTAAACTAGTTCTTGACGTAAATGAGAGACTTAAGTAATTTAGAATTGGATAAATTAGCTATCAGACATCAACCCAGTGAATCAAAGTACTCAGATGGATTATGCCTACGGGAGGGTGGTTCCATCTTTACTAGAGGGTGGTTCCAGTCGTCCAGACAAGCCTCTTTCTTTCGGACCTCCGTGCAGATGTCAGGGACCTGGAGTTTGGCGTCGTGCTGTGGGTGTTCACTTGTGCAACTGGCGTCCCGTCCAGGCTTCTTCTGCTGCTCCCGTCGGATCTTGTTTAGGATCGACGACCAGGGTGCAGTGACGCAACAGCTGTCAGCTTTGGCAAAAAAGATCTTCTGAGCTTTGTCCGGGTTGAGAGATGACTGGATTTATCCTTACTAGATTATCAAAAATACTTCTTATGAGAGAAAGAGTAAAACAACGTCGTTGTTGGTTGCAGCTGATAATTAAACTCAATTAGATGCAATTCAAATTATGCGTCATGGTGTCAAGTGTCAGATGACCACTCACTGGGCCCGCTCTGAGAAGAGGGAGAATGCTTCTTTTAATAAAAGGGGTAATTATCAATTTTGATACGGCTAATAATACAAGTTTATTATTCGTCCACCATGACTAAAGTTGAACACTTCTTGATATTAGTCACACAAATACTTAATACAACTTTATATTGTTAGCCAATATGAGTAACTAAAGACAGGCAGAGAGTGTGCAGATTGACTATATAAGCAAGGCTTCTAAACATCAATGACATGTACACGTGTTAACAATTTCCTTGAGAAACAAACTGAATGAAACATTATATGTGCACTATAGATTCAGCTTAAATACTGAGTTTGTCATCGTGGAGTTGTAACAATGTTCCACGATAGGGCAGCAGACATTAATTGTCTGGATAGTTTCACTTTGTCGGACTGACGGAAATGTCAGAGGTCAGCTGGTTCACACCATGAGATCGAGTCAAACCCCAGCCGGAAGGGGAGAAAATATTTATTCGGCCTGGTGAGTTTTGTGGCGTGAAAGCTTTTTGGAGTTTATCTGTAGATCATTGGTGTCCTGCTTTGTACGTTCTTGTACTTTTAAGATGACCTGAGGCTCTATGTGCTGATAAAGATGTTTTGCTGCAGCCGAGGTACATTTTGGACTTTTGTGCAGGTGATGGTTACATTGCAGTGACAGAAAAACTACAATATATTCAATCAACACATTTTAATTCAACAATATAATGAACAAAATTTTGAAGAACAAAAAATACTTTTCAAATAATGTATTACTTAAAGATTCTAATATCATGCCACTATAAAAATAATCCTTCCAGTGTATCTTATTTTTTATTTTTTTAATCAGTTTTCACAATGTTTATCTTCAGTTACTAACCCAAACAAAATGAAATAAACCAAGCATGGTTCATACTGTAATTATTCTCAAAAATATATAATATATAAATTAAGAATTAATTGTAGCAAAAATGTCTCACTTTGATTTCACTCATTCAGCCAACAGTGTGACGCATGTATGTATTAATGCAAATCCCTGAAATAAACAGATTGTGTGAGAGGCACAAACTGGCTCTCTCGCAACAGATAATAATTTTATTCATTTGAAGAGAGGTGGCAGCTCAGGGTCAGTTTTAATGAGCATCCAGAAAACAAAGCCAACGATGGAAATATGTTTCGGCAACACTATGTAATTCGGTCTGACCAACACGTGCACTGACAGCACTCCAGTGCCAGCACACCGCCATTTAGCCACTCTGGCCTTTTTGGGCCAACCGCAATCCTACTGGCCTAACACACACCCCAAACCATGTTCGCCCCGGCACAAGAAGATGCCAAATCGCTAACCTCACTGCTGGATTTTTGGTGGTGAGCCACAGAAAGGTGATATTTTACGTACAAAGGAAGCCACAATCAGGTACCACAGCAAAGCAAATGTACCCAGTCACACTGATCTAAAACAGCTGAGACCAATAAGAATCAAAATATTTGTTTCTGTTGTATGGAGCCCCAACTGAAGTGCTTGATGGCGTGTCTGTAAGACGTGCAATCTTGTGTATGTTATTACACTCATTTAACTGATCAATTTTATATATTCATTTGAAATATTGTGACTCAGAAAAACAAAGCTGAAGAAAAGCATAATAATAACTGCTATTGACTGTTTCAACACAGTGTTCTTTTTGTAGTCCCATACCCTGTGTAACACGTCGAAGAAAATATAGGCCAAAAATGCAAAACAAATAACAAAAAAACTGAAGCGTATGCTGTGGGATTGTTAATGAGTATATACAAAATATCCTCTTGAAAAATATATTTTCTTCAAACGTCACCACTGTAATAGGCATGTGGTAATAGTCAAAATAGTTATGTTTACTGTATGTTTACATTCCCCAGCTCAGGATATCAGACTATATATAGTCTGATGTCCTGTAGAGTCAGACATAAAACTAAACAGCATAAGAGGTATGTGCCAAGTTGTTCTTTATGTCATCTGGAGGAGAGGAATAATATAAAAGCCTTGTTTTATCAGGAAAACCAGTATTGTTAATAACATTTACCAAAGCTTCACGAAGCTATTCCAGTAGCTCCCCTAAGTGAAATGCAGCCATCATTAATAATACCTATAATTTTCATGTCAGAATGTCTAGTGTGAAATAGGTCTTTACAATGAGATCTGGTATTTTTGCTTAAAGAGGGCTTTTTGGCCAGCTGGACAAAATAATGAGTGATTGCAATGAAGGTGCATTAAAAAATAAAATATTACAGAAAGGGTGATGGCCTAGAAAGCTAGAAATCCAGCAAAGAAAAATAGCTGTGAAAAGTATACAGTATAGGTTGCTGTATATAATATAATGTAAATAAATAATGAACAAGACAAAAAGTCAGAGCATTCTCCCTGTTTTAGTAGTGAGAAATTGATATGGGTATCTCTGCAGACTTGAATTATCTTAAAGTTGGTGGGGTTGCCAGGCCACCTCCATCTGTGCTGGACTTCCCAAAGTTACCAAAAGGCAGGGCTTGAAACAAGTAAGGGACAGAGAAATGGCATAACTGGAATATTTTAAGGATGTGGAATATTTTGACAGTGGTAGGCAAGGCTAACCAAGTGGTAAAAACATAATCAAGCAGGACGACTTACATCAACTAAGGTCTAATTTATCTGACCTCCCCTAGAGAAGAAGGACTTGGTGTTAGTGAACGTGTTGCATGTGGAAAAGTGGAGGTGCAATCGTTATCAGATGTGAAGGGTAAACTCTGGAACCCAATCATTGTACTATCAACGTTTTTTGTGCGGGACAATCTCTAAGGCAATGAGTTTATAATTTGGCTTTTGCTGTCTTACATCAATTAAGTTTATTAATGACCAAACTAAAAAGAGAGCAAATATAAATGAAAGCTGTAATCAAATGTGTAAGACAATATAAGGTACTCAATACAAGTCCTCCTCGAGGCATCAGGGCTCAAAACAAGCCTTTCCAAACTTGGTTTGTCAGCAAAGATAATCAGTTAGCAAGGCCATTTAACTTCTCATTATTTCGTTAGAACAAACAGAATGCCGTTTGAATGGAAAAATAAAATCCCATTCAGATGACTAATGGTGACTTCAGCTGTTTTCTTATGAATTCCAGAGTTCATGAAACAGTAAGCAGTTAGGTTGTATTATCTGTTTAAACATTGGTTGTGGCATAAATGCAGCAAGGCAGGACAAATAACACTGGGAGGACAAGCACTGTTATGCATAATTATTAAAATACTTTCATAAGATACTTACAATTTTTGTAAGTGTTGGTCAGACTGAATATTTTACAAGCTTTGTTGTGTCCTCATCTGACCCAATTTGTGTTGTCTTTGTGCCCCTTTAGAGCCTAGCTAACAGGAACACTGTTGGTCCTAGATGAGATCCGCTGTAAGAAAGGAACTCCATGCTGCTGTGATTGGTTGTTACCCTGTCAATCAATTTGTCCCTATCCCGAGCCTTAATCCACCAATATTATATAACCAAGTAGGTACAGCGGAGCATCCATTGCGGTGACTCTATCCAGCTTCTGCCAAAAGATTACTGCCAGCTTGTGAAAAGTGCTGGTGCGCAAGAAAAGAGATGCAAGCAGCGAGGTAGGGAGAGCAGCCCCTCTGAAGACGAATTCACACAACAAAATCAATGTCACTTAATAACTCAACAACTTCGTCTAAATGCACCCATTGATGTTGTGACAGCTCTTATTTTGAGACGGCTCTGTGAGTCCATTGAGAGGTGGCACTTCTCCGCTGCCACCGCTGCAACCTCAGCTCTCTGAATTGGCCTTAAGCCCCTTTTCCACTGACGCAGTTTGACACAACTCACTTGTATTGGTTTTCCATTGGGCAAACGTTTTAATACTTGGTACTATTTGTGGTATCATGTCTATCAAGGTAGCTGGAACAATACTGAAAGGTGACATGAAAACACTGCAGACCACTTACTGGTCAGAGAGCATCACCACAAACACTGCATCACTGCATGCGCACATGGCGCGTCGCCGTGGTCAATTGAGGAGGAGTGCCAACGAAAATGTTTCAGCCACTGTGTGTTGCACTGAACAATGATGTCATAGCAGTTTTATTCTGTGGCACTTTAGTTATGAAAATGAGGGGATACTATCTGCAGTGGAAATCCAAAAGATAGTGCAAGGTATCAAACTATCTTTACTCTTATATATACTCTTGTGTATATATACAAATTGGTATTGGCAGTGGAAACGGCGCTTTAGTGGCACATTAGTACGGTTATATGCAAACACAAGCCAGTGACTCTCAGAGGACAGACATTTATCTTTTTTATCTAACTACTTGGGGAGATTTTTAAATTCACTCACACACACACATACAAATATAATAACAGCATTTTTCAGTTGCTTCAAACAACCTATATTCACATGTACCTGACAAGGACCTCGTGTTATATGAAGTAAGAATCCCTTCTGCCAGGAGCAAAGGTGAAGCAGCATAACCAAGTTGTAATATTTTCCTTACTGAGTTTATAGTGACTTCATATATATATATATATATATATATATATATATATATCCTATTCTGTTTAAATGTGAGAATCTATATTAAATGCTATGGAAAATCTGGGCAGTCAGGATGTCTTGCTCTGGACACAGTGAAGGACAGACACACAGAGGTTCTGCTGAGAAAGAAAGTGAGAACACTGACAAGTACTTCACGATATTAACAGCAACACATTCTGAAATGTCGCAGCGCAAGAAAGTATAAAATAGAATAAAAATATAAAAGGACATTAAAAAATTGGCAAATAACATTACTACCATAAAGAACACAGGAATGATAATATTTGTAATAGTTCAATTACAATATCATACAAAATTAAGCATCATTTCAGTCATGAGAAAAATCCAATTCAATCTTAAATCCTAGAAATATCACTTTGAATGTAACAGCAATTTTGTGGTCCACGAGTAAAGACAGACATTTATGAAAAATAGGCCTGCTTATTACACTCCCTCTGTAAGGAAGTTGAATGCCAAGGGTGGAGAATGGTGCAAGCATTTAATAAGTGAAACATTGTATTACCACCCACACAGAGCATCTAATTATCCTTTCAGAGTTATAATTGACTGTAATTTCTCAAAATTACATACTTAAGCGGCTTGCAGGTTTTTGATTTGTGCCTTAAGAGCATCAATTTTACAGGAAACAATGGTAGACCGTGTATAAAAATGGACATAGCCTGCCGGTCTGAAAACCGAAGCCAATGTGGAAGTGCCTTAACCTGCAATTCCACTGAGGGCCGCTAAGGGCTCTCTCCAAAAAGCCTTTTGCTCCATTGACACCCATTCAACTTCTCTCATGAAATACAAAGTTAATACAAAAATGTCCACAAGTCACAATGGTGTCATTTGCTAAATTCAGTCCTTCTGGTCAGTGCACTGGCAGTCCCTCTGAAAATAATTCCATACTTTATTAAATATTCATCCTGAATGAAAAAAAAATATGACAACTATAATATGATGATCTGCATGTGATGTGCAGTATAATTACTATCATAAGTGTCTACATGACAATGTCATGTGACATATACATACATATACATATCCTTGTTTTTCCTGTACTCATGATAAAGTCTTAACATCAGGATTTTCTTAACCTCAGCACTTAAACTGGTAAAAAAAACAAAAAACATCACAGAGCAAAAAAAAAGTCACACTTTGTGTGGTTTGACGGAGGTGTACAATCAGTGTACAGCTGCACACGGAATTTGCGCATGCAATAAATTGTTTACTCTATTACTCTTTTTCCCATTAAAGTTCACATAGGGCTAAAAGAGATGCAAGATATCTCAGTGGGTGTAAATCGGTAGTGCAGATACTCTGCCCAAAGAGCATTCCCAGTATACATTCATCCAGTTAGTGCAGATATGTCTCCCCAAGGACCAGACTTAAAGACTGCGTACTGTGAAACAGAGCTTTATCTTGCAATAATGAGCTTGAGCAGCATTGAGTGAACTCGTTTGGCAAAGGCTTGAATGTAACATTCAAAGTGTACGGTGAAAAACAATATTCAGTTATTGTAAATGTCTGGCTGTGCTAAAAATAGTTTGATCGGTGAATAGTGGTTCAGAGGGTTGAATCTTGGGTTTGATTTTCATAACTTTGACTGTTAGTTCAGTCAGTCATTGTATAATTAGATGGCATATTCTCAGATGTTGCAACATACCACTAGGTTCAACAGGGCAACAAACTTGAGTGGTCAGATCAGACAGGGTTTAATCCATTAAAGCTTTGTCTGATTGGCTGCTACTTTACGTGTGGTTGAAACTGTGATTTTATGATCTGATTAAAACTAGGAAATATTTACATTTTCAAAGATTATTTTTGTTATGTTTTATCCTGGATTCTTTTTTTTTTTAAATTTGATTTATTTTCCTTTTTTTCCGAGCCGGAAGCATCAGCACATAAGATATTTTTTTAGTATGTGACAAATGAAACCAAATTGAATTTGTGAAACCTTTGACCAAGTTTGTCTTATTGTCTGACTACTCGTGTTTATTGCCCTCATCTGACAATTATTGTGATGCTCCCATGTTCTCTGGTTTCAGTATTGTGGGGAGAGAGGTGTTAATATGCACGTATAATAATAATAATAATAATAATAATAATAATAATAATAATAATAATAATAATAACAATAACATAAGCTGAAATAAACTAGTTTTCCAAAGTTGTTTAGAGGATAAAAATAACCTGGTTACTGCAGTAATTACACTGCTTACCGTCTGCTAATGATGGTAAAACATTAGAATGTTTACCTATGCTTTGTTAAAATGATGAATAAAGTACTTTTACCTTTGATGTAACTTTAGTTCTATGCTGTGAATCTAAACAGACGGCCTATTATAACTGTTCAAAGTCTGGTGATTTACTATTAACACAGTGGGTACGGAAAGTATTCAGACCCCTTTAAATGTTTCACTCTTTGTTTCATTGCAGCCATTTGCTAAAATCAAAAAAGTTCATTTTATTTCTCATTAATGTACACTCAGCACCCCATCTTGACAGAAAAAAAACAGAAATGTAGAAATTTGTGCAAATTTATTAAAAAAGAAAAACTGAAATATCACATGGTCATACGTATAAGTAATTGTCATTAGTGAAATATGTATTATGTTTAGTCTAGGAAGAAGTTTTGAATTTCTCTCCCTACTAAAAATTTACTTTCTCTGATTTATCACCCATAAAGCAGCAAATACATGAGGTGTGGAGTTTTAAAAGTCTCTTGAGATATTTGTGTTCAGCTTCTCATTGACTTTAGACCCAAAAAAGCAGCTGTTACTTGTTTACATGAAGGTATTCAGATTTGACAGGCCAAGGTCAAATTGGTGTAAGGTGGTCTTTGGTGAGTTTATTTTACATCAACACTGCCAAACATCACACACTGCATTTTGTTCTGACACAGTATCTGTCAGGAGTCATTTGCATATTTTTCAATTCCTCAGGGGGAGAGGCAGGCAAGGTTTTTGTGCTGCTTATTGATAGCAGAATTTTGGCACTTCAGATGCTGTCGTGGTGCACTGATCAAATCCCTCCTGCACAGACTTCAGTCATTTAGACGTGACTTTGCTTTCCTGGTGGAGATCATTAGAGATAAAGAACGTACACAATTAGACGACAGCAACTCTGACTCTGAAATACATCCACAATCGCACACACTTTCTTTGGGGAAAAACCCTCATCTGTTCAGACATCTGGTGTTTATGCTACAGTGCTATCATGGTAGTTATTCAAGCAAGTCATTGTAGAAATGAACATTAAGCTCATGTGTCAATCTTAATAGCAACTGTTTGGACTTTCTTTATTGCTACTTTAATATGAGGCAAACCTGACTTGTTGTGGTCTATTAGGGGTCAATTTGTGGTAATTATAATCAGTGATTGGCCATGGTAAGTAAATGTCGTTGTTGGTTTTAAATGAACAAAAGCCAATAGTTTTCAAGGGCTTGTAGGACACCGAGCAAATGAGCTAAATATAGAAAATATAAAAGTAGTGCCTTCTGTTTCTCTATGTAAATTAGAAACTGTACTGAACACACTGGTAACAGATATTTTATTTTTTGGAAACTGATGTACAGAGATATCTGTCAACTATTTCTTCCAAGATATTAAAATTGACACCCTGAGAGTCAAACTTGAAGATTTAGAAAAAAAAAAAAAAAGAAAAAAAAATCTACTCAACCAATGAATGCCATTTGTTTTAAATAATGATAGCACACACATAAATTATAGGCAAAATAGTACATCAAATACATTTGTATATTTATTTTTGTTTATCTTACATGATAAAACAATAGCTATGCAGTTCAAATTGAAGAACACAAATATTTGGACATTTAACAGCTATTCTTCAGCTTCCATAACAATGAAATGCATGCAGCCTACTAGTTTCTGTAAATGTTGTGGTGAACATGTCCGAAGACCTGGTTTCTGCCAGAAAAGCAAAGTTTAGTCACACCAGAGCATCAACGTTCTGACCTCCAGCCTTTTCAACAGCATATATAAACAGAAGATATTGTAATGGTCTATAGCTTCTGAATGTTTCACTATTTATTTATTTTGCATTCTCTCTACAGCCTTCTCAGCTGTGGGGCTATAAATGCACTTTTTGTCTGAACATATCAACTGCAGAACAGGCCATATTGTCAGATTAGTAAAGGGTGGTATTTCTTGTGTACAACAAAACATTTTATCCAAGTGGTGGTGCTTAAAGTCAAGGGGTTACACAACACATAATTATTCATCCTATGGGGATCAGTAATTTAGTTGCTAATTACATGCTAACACAGCCATTCAGCCATTTCAGATATGCTATCATAGATCAGTAATGGTCAAGGGGATATTGTGTCTTTCTTGGCAGCAGCTTGAGAGGAAAGGTCAGGAACTCACCAAAATCATTAGCAGTTATGACCAAGTGTGGGACTGATGAAGATGTCAAAGTGTGCACACAATATGACTGTAAAATTCACTTCTTTGGAGGCTGGTATACATGGCTTGTATCTATGTAAATTTTTCGTCATTAGGAAGAGATGGGTTAGGTGGATGGTTAGATAAAATAGGATTGAGTGCAGGAGACAGCTGTTTGCTACCCATTTCCAGCTGAGGTTTTATTTTTTATTTTCTTAAACGTGTTAAAGATAAGGTGAACAATTAAACAGATAGGAAATAGCCTTGCAGAAAACACTTTAGCTCTATGTACAGTAGTAATCTAAAACCAAAGCTTAGCGTTCCCTTACAATGAGATACTGGTGTCAATTGACTATAGTGGAAGCAAATGAACTTGTTTGTTTTGCCAGGCTCTGTATTAGGGAGTCTTGAAAATGCAGTCATTTTTTAGAGCAAATGTTCTCACTCAGTATTTGTGCCATCTCCTTCTGTGACAGTTATATAGATAATTGGCAGCATTTTTTTTACCTTCAGAAAATGTATCTACAGAGTTACAAAGCTTACTCCAAAGTCAAAGCAATGAGTTGTTGCCACAGATTATTGGGCAACCATTATGTCATGCAGGCAAGAAAAAAGTGCCCTGCTTAATACTGATTCTGCATCTGTGTCTAAATTCTAAAGTCTCACCTTAAAACAAAGAAAACTGTAAAGGATCATTTGTTTGTAATCCAGATAAATGTATTCTCAGTTCAGCAATAATGTTTATGATTTTCAACATTTAAGATGAGCTGAGGGATGATAAAGTCCACGAGCATAGGAAACACTTATCTTTGTGTGTTACAATGTAAATCAAGATAAAACAAAGCTATTTTTCTTCATGAGAAGCTTTCCACCAATGACTTAATTTATCAAAATACCACAGTAGCATGATAAATTCCTGTGACTAATAAGGTAATTGTACAATTAAATTACTCAGATCTAGGTTGATGGACAGGCTGGGGTCTTAACCAAATCTGGTTTCACTCAAGATTCCTGCATGCAGGGCCTTTCACTTATAGTTGCTCACCGTTTGTGTCATTGAGCATATTGGCTGTTGGCTACAGTACCTATGTAGGACTTGTTATCTGTTCTATGAATGTGGATGGTGCTGAGGTCAAGACAACCTCTCGGTCACCCTGTGGGGGTCACTGTTTAATGAAAACGTGTCCTGTCTGACGTTTAGGGTTGCAGCCTGTGTGCAGTCCAACACCCAGTTGCCACAGGAGAAAATGGGTTTACCAGAGGTTAATCAAGTGCAATTTATTTCTCTCTGTCCTGCCTGATATTTCCTTCTCCCACTTTTAGGAGAGTGAGCTGAAAGAGCTGTACATTCTGTTGCTCCATATGAGCCTAGAATCCAGTGTGTCAAAAGGTTTATATTGTGGTTTGTAGTTTTACTAAAGTTTATAAGGTCCCATTTGCAAAAGAAGGTACTTATAGAAAAGAGCAGGTGCTGTTAATCTAGACTTTCCTGCATGCAGAATTTCCCAGATTGCAATGATAATCTTTTGTTGGCCTTTCATTATTGCAGTTTAAAATATTGCTTCACAATAGTAAAATTCAAACACAATCCAATACAGTAAAAATGCTAACAATATTAGAATGGTTACACTAGTTGTTTTTTTTTTAACCTTTTTACCTCTTTATGTTCGATAATGTACAAAGATGAAGGACACATTCTTTGTGTCCTTCACAAAGGTTGAAGGACTGACTCGGAATGTGTCAGTACATTTTGTTTTAATGTTTTGTCCTCTCATAGTGTGTCACAATAATCTTATCACACTCTAACTTCCATGAGAACAGATGTTTGTGATAGGAAATCTGCTTACCTTCTGGCTTCGTTTGTTTCTTGTTATGCAAGAACATTTCGCAGTTCATAAATTTAGACTTATTTGTCTGCCAGACACCACCGCTAGAACAACTACATAGAAATGTCAGATCTTCATGTAACTTGTAAAAATTACAAGTCACATAAATTGTAATGTCAACAATTTCCACAGCGTGATACAAGTCATAGTAGCAAATTAATACATATTACATAATATTTTAGAAACAAATAAAAATCATTTCCTTTGAATCATGGCAGTGATGACATTGTAACAGCATCCTTGACCAAATTAAAAGATTGTGTATTCTAAAAGTAATAGCTTGTAGTAGCTGAAATGATGATAAAATGGTTTGCAAATAAAATATTTTGGCCATTGTTGAATTAATGGATTCACATGTTTAAGTGACATTGAAAGACTGGTCACGGTTCTGTTCCAGCTGTTCATACTGGCCAAGAAGAGATATCGTCATCGTGTGCCTCCAGTGGAACTGTTGAGGAACAACATCTGCACTTGTTAAACATTACTGTTGAAAGTTTAGTTAAACCTAGCTCAACAGACATTTAAAAACGATTTCAAGGCCAGGTTAATACTGAATGGAAAATCAAACAAAATGACTCCGTTCTTATCGATTGACATCAGTTTGTTTTTTTCAGTTGCAGAAACACGATCGAGAAGACGAGGACGTTTCCTCCAAGTGGAGATCAGAAGAAGAAATGGCAGCAGAAGCTTCAGATTTGAGGAAACAGCTCTAGAAACCCTAAATGGTAAAGGAGGAAAAACAACATCTGACAATAGAATAAGCAGTCACAGACTGCTGCAGAATAGGTTTAAGGCATTAAGGCACTGACTAATGTTAAGTTTTAGCTCTTGATATAGTATTATTTGTCTGTGCTGATTAAAATATCCCACCAACTATTTGGTGGATTGCAGTTAAATTTTATAAAGAAATACAACAACTCTGGCAGTCTCCAACTCATGTTATTGTGCCACAATCAGGTAAAGGTTTGTACTTATCCTGCCAAAGATATCATAATCTCCTGGACAGACTGGCACCAACTGGCATTTCAAACAGACTTTGATGGAGTCACAGTTTCACAAGGGAGAAGCCCCCAGCACACAATACTGAGGCAGGTCATGAGGCAAACAGTGAACTTTACTTCCAAAGAATTGGTGAAATTACAAAGACCAGGCAAGTGAACACATTACAGTGGAAAAAGGAGAGAGGACGTACAAAGTCAAGCCATAGTCCAAAGCTGACAAAAAGCAGAACACTAGGGAACCAAAGCTTACTCTCTGAAATACAAAAACGTATGATCTGGCAATCTGGTAGGGGCAGACTGGTTCTGTGTTCCGACTACTGTACTTACCTACTAACACTATTTTATGTGATGTAACAGTGTTACATCATTTGGAACATTTTGAGCACAATACATGGAAGTAAACACTGTATAAAGGGGAGGCTGTTGCAGCCATTATATGTAATGTCTTACAATGCATATTTTAGTTTGTTTTTGGAGATATCTAACAAAGGAATTAATAACTGATCAATATATTAGTCAGGAATTAAAATTATTGTTTGTGACAGCGTTGCATGTGAAAATTTTTTGCTGAAATTACTGTGCGTTAACACCGTCACATCATTTGAAACACAGCCTAGGAGTATATTGAGTGGGCTGATCGGCTGATTGGGGAACTGGGAGCAGGCTGGGTGGGTGTAGCAGGCACGAGCACAAGAAAACGCTTACTTGAAAAAATGTACAATATTTGAGCAGAGTGGGATGGAGCTTTCAACTTATTAAAAACCAAAAAGATATTGCTTGGAAGATTTTTTTTTTTTTTTTTTTTTTTTTTTTTTTAAATGATCAGTGTTTTAGCATTTCTACTCAAGTGCCCAGCTGCCTGAAATATAAAAAAAAATAATGAAAATAATAATTCACCTAATCACAAATAAATGCAGTCTGAGGAGTTTAAGAGAATCTGCTGAAAAGAATGGGATAAACTGCCCAAATCCAGCTGTGCAAACGCAGTAGAGACTGCTGGAAAAAGAGGCTTCTACAAAGTACTAATTGTAAGTCGTGAAAAAGATGACAAGATACAAAATTTAAATCTGGTGTGGGGGTTTTATGACTTTGTTGATCCCAACATTTTCATCTAGGGCCATTATCAGGTCAAACTTTCAACTTGGCCAAAACATTGGTCTAAGGCCAAATACCAGCAGAACTAATGACATTTAATCACTCTTAAACTTTGCCTTTAATGCTACGAGGGTGGATCAAAAAGTTAAGATATCTGCGATTTCTTCATGCACCTAAAACTCGAGCAGAGAGCGCACATCAAGATTTGCATGACATTTTTGGTTAACAGAAAGAGGTGGCAGGTACCGAGTCAGGTGAGTGGGGCATGTTTACATGTTAGCACCTGGCCAAGACAATTAATGGTTCCTGACCTGATGCGCTTTATTTGGTCTTGGACAGTGACATTTCGCTCCTTTGGAAACGTGAATGTCACTAATAAGCCTCTCCAGACTTATTACTTTATTGCTGTTGACTTTCTGAAGGATTTTCAGAGTCTGTTGTCGATTTCCTGACACGATTTGATATGCTACCTCTACTCATGTCCATGGAGAAATCACAAATACACCTGGACCACTGCTCAATATAATGTGTGTAACACTTGGTAAGCTTATTCAAGAAGTTTAAAGCTTAAAGTTGAAAGCAAATGTAAGCATGTTAAACTGAAGAAGGTGAAAATGGTAAACATATCTGCATCAGCACCGCAAACATGTTACCAGCTGATGTTTAGCGTAATTGACCTTGACTTTGCATGTCTGCACATTTAAAAAAGACATGAAAAAGATTTAAGGCATAATAAGTCAGTATTGATCACAGTAGTACTAGTTAAGGTCCAGTAATTCATCATCCATTACATCTATCAAAAATAATAATTGTCAGAAGTGATGTCCCCACATGTTCATTTAACTTATGGTTTACTCACAGGAAAATAAATGAAAATATTTTCCCAATTCTGAAGTTTAATCACATGCATTAATATTTCATGCCACAGTTTCTCTAAAAGTTACACTTGCCAATTCACAATTACTGTGGAGAAAAAAGTGTAAAACCCTGTAACTAAAACTATGCTTTATTTTTTTCTCTCCAGCATGGTGTTCAACCTGGTGCCAGGGTCAGCAGTGCCTGAAAGACAATACCAACACCTGAAATTAATGCAAAGTTTAATATTCTCCAATATTCGATTACATCTGAATTACTTTATTTTTTTGCAGCATGGTTTGGATGTACTTGTTTTCCAAATTAAAATGTAAACAGCTTGTAATTACTGACTCTAGCTCACATAAACAAACTGAAATTGAACTGTAAGCCCATTACCTGATTGGTCAATTGACAGAACATTACTCAGTGACCATTTAAATCCTTAATTGATTTAAGATATTTAACAAATAATACATGCCAGTAGAAGCTCCATAAAGGGCAGGCTCTTGCAGCCATTAGATTTAATAACTTGAAATTCACATTTCGCACAATTCACACAGAACAATCATTAATTGATACATTTATTCATCAAGAATGAAAATACTTGTCTTTATAGCCTTGCATATGTCTTCAAATTCAACTTCAAATTAGCTTTATCTTTGTGCTGCTGGTCAGCCACAGCAGAGGACAAAGATGAACAGAAAATGTGGTTAACTAGGAAGAACAGATGCTCTGAGATCTGTGCGATTGCTCTAAAAAAATATCTACAACAGTCACTAAGGATTAGGAAATGAATAAGAATACCCAAGGAGGAGTGCTGTATTTGATATTTGGTTACAGACACTGAAACATATAATTTAAAGGAACTGTATTAGGTTGGTTTGAATCATATCAGGCACATTTCAATGTGTTCATGTCAATGATGATTCTTCTAGGCAAACAAAAGTTAGTTATGGAGTTCCACAAGATTCGGTGACAGGTACGATACGTTTTGCTTTATACATGTTTGTCTCGGAAAATGTTATAAGGGAACCTTGTTATATATATCTATGTATCTATGACATGTATATTTATTTTTTATTTTATTTTTTTTGTGCACCTGGATAACATCCTCATCTACTCTGCCAACCGCCACAAACCCCACCGCCATTTCCGCCTGGTCCTGCAGTGGCTGTTGGAGAACCGCAACAGATTCCAAACCGACCCCCCCCCCCCCCCCCCCCCCCCCCGGCCGCCAATTCGTTCCCCCATCCGCTTGCTGCCAGGTGCTTCAATGGGCACACACCTCCCATTTTTCCTGCCATCTCGGCATCAGGCGCACAATCACTCTACTTCGGAGGACCTTTTGCTGGACACACTTCATTGATTCTGATTGGTAGGTAAGAGAAATGCTTCATGACTTTGGTTTACAAAGGCTTACACTTTTGTGTTACCTTGCTTCTTGTTCGTTTTACTGGACTTTACAACTTATTTAGATTATCCTGTTGAGTGCGTGTCATAATCTTTTGCATTTCTCGCTGTTTACATATCCTAGTGTCCTTTCTTTTTTATTCTCTCGGCACTGCAATGTTTGTCAAAGTCCTTATATCCTTCGTCACATATTTTGCAGCAAAACAAAGTAAAGGAAACAGGGTATTGTTTATTTGACTGTCTTGTAGGGCGGCCTCAAAATGGTAAAATCTTCATTAGTCAACGAGAAAAATCTTAGTCAACCAAGTTTACAGTAGTTTAGACACAGGAGGAAAATAAACGGAGGGATTTGCAGACATTTTTGTTCCCATTCGATCCCGCCCAGGCCACTGATGTATGTCGATAGTGGGCTCTCGTTGCGGGAAGTAAATGTTACGGCCTCAGTCGTATTGCTAATGTTTTTTTGTAATGTACTGATACTTGCCTGAATGAGTGTTATTGTCTCGGTGAGAATATCTTTTTCAATAGCCAGAGTATTTTGGGTTGCTGCTAATTGGCTGCTCCAGATGCCTGTCTCCTTAACTACCAGCTTCTCCAAGACGCCATTGGAGGGAGAGAGACTGGTGACAGATGACAACAGGGCTTTGTTCCTCCTCAGACCTCAATGTAAACTGTGTGAACCTTTGTGAGAAACCATTAGAAACTGTGTTTAAATCAGTGAGCTTAGTGTTGTGTTAATAAGCTGCTAGTTACTACTAGGTTGAAGCAATTTGCTCTATGCAAATATTTTGTAAATAGCACATTTACATACCACCAAGCAGTAGAGGTGAAGTGCCATTTGTGTTTCTCCCGTTTATGTTTGGTTTCGGGAGTCCCAGGAAGTGGATGTATTTTTTGTTTTGTTTCTTTAAACATGTGTGGTTCAGTTACGGGTTTAAAAAAGAGGTTAGGTTGGTTCTGTTTGTTGTTTCAGCCGTTGGTTCACCCCACAGACACGCTTCACGCACTGTAAATATTGCTCACTGTGTTTTGTAAATAAATTATTCACTTTTTTTTATTCATTCCACTCTCTGTTCTTTGTCATGCACCACCACTCCTAGACTGGGGCATGACATAAAAAGGGGGCTGGTCCGCCTTTTTCCCCCCCCTCGCATTAGGCAGGTACGCTTTCAGTTTTCTGTGGTTGTCCATTTTTCTTTGTGTGTGGGAGGTATAAAATGTTTTCTGATATGGATAGCTTTGAAAAAAAAAAAAAAAAAAAAAAAAAAACACTCGAAAACTCGGGTTGAAGCACAATAGCAGATTTTGTGTTGATTGCTAGTATGTTTAATGTTTCTGTTCCCTTTGAACACAGATAAGGCAGAGGCTGGCAGAGAGGGGCACGATCAAGGAAACCAAGCCTACAATAGTAAGTGCACCTTGGGGTTTAGACGGCGAGCGACGGCTGCCACGGCCTCACGAGCCCTCTGTGGCCAGGTTGAGCACAAAGTGGAGGCTCCTGCTGCCACTCTGGCCTCCGGCACAGATGCGGTAGTGCTTTCATAGACCGAGGTGGATACAGAGGATCGTAGGCTGGCCCTCCGTCTCAAAAAGGTGGAGCTCGCAACAAAAAACAGTGAGGTTGAGATGATGCGTCTCCGCATTAGGGTTATGGAGCTGGATAAATCCAAAGCCCCTGTCCACATCCACCCGGGTGGTAATGCATCTTCTTACCGCTCCTTCTTACCGGGTCAATGTGATCAGGCACATTGTCTTTATAGCACCATTTTGAGCGTTACAGTTTGTGGATACGGTGTAAATGTGGGGATAAGGCTCAAGAAGTGGGTGCAAGCTTGTCCATTGAAGAAACCGTACATTATGAAATTGTGAAAGCCACAGTTTGGTAGGCATATGAATTGGTCCCTGAGCCATCCCGTCAGAAATTCCATGCATGTGAAAAAACCTGGCAACTCAACATGTGTGGCGTTTGCATGTGAAAAAAAAAAAATGTCTGTTTAATATCTAGTGTACAGCTAGCAAGGTGACTTTCTGACACTCCATCCCGCTCACATGCTGTGTCTCACGACTTTGATACAGGTGATCAACCACCCACGAAACAATCTGCTTATCGTGTAAATTCCACCTGGCGTGCTCTTCTAAAAGAAAAGAACAAATAGATAGATTTGAACAATAGAACAGATAGATTATCCTTTGTGAGAAACCGTGAGAAACTGTGATAGCCTATGTTTAAACCAGTGATCTTAGTGTTGTGATGGCTGCTCGTTACTGCTAGGTGCTAGCATTTTGCTGTATTTTGTAAATAGCTTATGTCACTTGACAGGACAATATGCACACCTGTATGTAAACCGTTCGATGCGTACAAACATTTTGGAGACAGGGAAAATTGGCGACTCAGATGGTGAGGTGGGAAATTGAAGCCACATTGTCGAAACTACTGTACATATGAAAGTTACGATTATGCTTATAATGAATCTCGCAACTTTTATTTCACTTCATATAATGTCATACAGATCCACATATATTCAAACCACAAGTGTTATTTGTGTTTAGGAGCCATAACTATTCCATAAGCTCCTTCAGTTGTCAAAGATGAAAGCCTGCTCAAATTTAAAATCATATTCCGCTAAAAATGTCACCAGTGCTGTCTCACGTTCCCCATCCCCAGAGTGCAGAGGAGAGGGCAGGACTTGCTCTTGGGGTCAGTCGTGGAGGGCACTGCAGCTGTTGAATTGCAGGATGATGCTCGGATGCAAAGGTGGCAGAATTCAGGAAAGTCTTGTTGGCCTTTCCCCGATATTAAGACTGAATATACTGTGGATAATTACATCTACTGATAGATGCAGATATGTCCATTTTACTATCCTGCTTTTTCATGTGGAGGGGCACAGGAGGGCTGGAGCCTGGAGCCTTTCTCAGCTGGCATTTGGGGAAAGGCAGGGTATACCCTGGACATATCAACAGTCCATCACAGAAAGATAGACAATCATCCACGGAGGTCCCTCTTATTTAGACAATTATTAAGAGTCGACATTGAACAAGCAGGCCTACAGTGTTAGAAATACCTGGGTTTATAATTGATAGTAAGTCGATGGTTACCTGCAACTCGGTGACAGTTTGTAAAACAAAAAAAAGCTCAGCAGTGACTGGAGCTCCACTGATTTGGGTATGTTAGGTAAACTGATGACATTTCTATTGCTGGAGTTAGTCATTATCTTCGTTATTTATGCATGGTTGAGCATGCCCTGTCCGGGCAAGATTCAGGCCAGATCTCTGAGGCTGAATAATTATTTACCTCGCAGGCCACCAGACTGTTAAATATTAATACAAACTCAGTTAATGATGTGTTTTCAATGTAACCATTACAAAGGACATGATATTTTTTAACTGTCTAATAGCTGTATTAAATTGTGAGGGCTATACTAATATTGGTTTGTTTTATCCTCTTAATTGTTGTGCACATGGTTCTTTTTCTGTGTCTGATGTACTCTAGTCTAGGTGTTCATGTCTTCATATGTTTTATGTTTTACCTGGCTGCAAAACAAATTCCCCCCTGGGGACAATAAAGCTGTCTGTTTTGATTGACAAGCCTGTGGTGCAGTCAGGTTTCCAATCTGATGAAGTAACATCTTCTGCTTGCTCCTTCACTGCTTGTCAAAATATGGTCACTTCTGCCTCTATAGCACTCCAAATTAGCAAGACAGCAACGGCCAATATCGGAACTCAAAGCTTCATAATGGGCGTTCGCAAACAAATGGGTGATGTTACTGTTAGTTGGTGCGTGCATGCAACACCACAATGCCTTCTGTCTGTGACAGGACAAGACGAGCTGCTCTTTGTGTTTTAAGCTTTCCATCATAACAGGATGTGAACGATACGATTAATCTGTGATGTCACTTAATGGGCTATTTAAAGGAGCAGTGTGTAAGATTTAGCGACATCTAGTGGTGAAGTTGCTAATAATGTATCTCATCCTCCTGAAAAACACTGAACTCACAAAAAAAACCTCCAAAGTCCTTCTCTGTTGTTTTGCTTGTCTCTCCTGGGAAACTATAAACATGGTGGTGGAACATGGTACACTTCAGAGAAAACAACCTAGTAGTATTCAGGGCCTCATCCTAAGGTAATAAATACATCACAACTTAGTTTTAGGCAATTATATACGAATGAAAACTTGTATATGGTCCATATGATATATTTGGCGAATATATCCTTTTAAATACTTCAAACCTGAACCTTTAAGTAAGTGATATTATGGGATAATTTAATACAAACCAGATTGGAGGAGCTATTTAACTTATAGTAAATGGTAATGAGTGAATAAACATTATTTTAGCCTTTCAGTAACGTGGAGCAAAAGTAGTATCAACCACAAAGCTATCTGGTGACATGGCCTCACTCGACTTGTGATAAAGCCTCAACCTTCCCTCTCCGGTGTACATGCATTTGGTATCAGGGGAGAAGGTGATGAAAAACATGCAGTAAGGTACGTGTGTGCAGAGTTCAGAAGAGCTGACATCTATCTGTCCATCTGTCATGCTTGCCTAGTCTCTGTTTTTGGTGAATGAATAAGGGTGCCTCTTAAGTTCTGCTTCTCATTCTCTGTGTCACTCCCAGCCATCCTTAGGAGTCAAATCACAACTCTGTTCACTGACCTCTCTGCTGGGGATGTGGGGATATGGTGGGCTGAGTGGAACAAGCTGGAAATATGCAACCCTCTTCACTGAACCCTGTCCCACAGAGGCACTGGGGTGATAAATGATCCAGGTTCAAATCATATTCCTCCCCTTTTCCTCTGCCACCTTGGCTATATAGCCATCCACAGCTGGAATTACCTCTCCTTGAATACACACATTCAGCAAGAGGCTCCCCTGGATGAGCCACTGATAATGACATTGCACTGTAAATATGTATGCTCTGGCTCCTAACCGCAGGCAAACCTGCTATAGTGCCACTCAAGGTCTGCTTCTTTGATCCTGAGGCTTGAGATCAGCAGATGATACTGTGTATACTGATGAGTGGACTGCACTTTCCCCTTCTGTAGAAATTGCTTCAAAACCAGGACTGTAATCTGGTGGAGATCCTATATTTTTTCACTCCTTTACTTTTTTAAAGTGTCAAGCAAGTGGCAAAATATATCTGTATCCGCTTGTAAGCATCGTCATAAGAAATGTATGAATTAGGTTTAAAGCAAAGCAAGTAAAAGTACTCAATACATGTACATCGTGTACATCGATTTTTAAATAAATTACTTTCAGACATTTTTGTGCTTCACTTTAGAAATTCTTATTCTTGCTCCTTTATACTTTAACTTCATTATGTTTAAAATGCAAATACACATTCCACTCCGCAACATTTATATGACAGCTTTAAGGTTTCACATCTAAAACGTGCGATGAACTATAAGCAACCAACAGAAATTGTGGATAAGCTACAGTGCAGGAAAAAGGTCAGACTGTGATAGATACATAGACAAACTGCCTCTGCTCAACACTGGTTGTCTCAGTGTCTCAGTGTCTTAGAAAATTGAGGATTAATGGATTAGAGGTTTTTTTTTTTTTCACATGGCTTTAATTATGGAAAAGAAAAAATCAGCACGCTAAAGTGTAAACCTAATTCTGCAAAGCATAAAGAGAAGAAGATGATGAAACACTGTCCTTATCTAACCTCTGGGACAAGGATAAGGGTGAGTCATCAGGTTCAAACCCAACTGCATACTTCTCTCAATAATCCGATTATACAAATCAGAATCCGAACTGCTGATTTTAGAAGTTAATATATTTGAAAGTGTCTGGCATGTATTGAAACTGACATTGTCCTGCATTTTCTCCCATTTAGTAAGAAATGTTTTGTCTGTGGCTCTCTGACCGAAGCTCATTAGGCCTTATTCACTAATATCTTCTTAAATTCTTTCTAAAAAAAATTCTTAATAAAGGTCCTAAGAAAAGTGTAAATCAGATTCATAAGGTGTTTTTAAACCGCAGATTTGTTCGCACCTGTTTTCTTATATTGATTAATGCCATTGTCCTTGCTAGTTGAAAGCACCTGCCAGTTGTTCCTAATTAACATCGTAATCGTAATCACCATAAAAAGACATAAGACTGCAGGGCCGTGTGCACACGCAGTCACAGAAACTGGGAGATAAGAGCAGTTAAGAGAAATGTAAATAAGGCAAAACTCTAAGAGGAAGAAAACACTTCAGTGGTTCTGAAGTGGAGTTAGAGCTGCAGGAAGTGAGCACCAAAAGGGCTGTCATGTTTAGCAGCATCAGGAGTGGATTTAAAATTAAAAAAAAAAAATGCATGGGATGAAAGGCTCATTCAATGAACAGGAGAATGGTGTACAACTGATGAGGTAAAACAAAAGCAACCACCCACTGGAGGAAGAGCTGGCACCGCGCAGCCCATACACTTGTGCGGCAGCACCACCATATGTGCACCGAGATCCTGTTCAGCTGCCCACGTCCGATCTCAGATGGTTCTGGACATCCACGTGCAAATGGCCCGAACACTGACACAGAGCCTCAACATTGGTTATGACCTAATATTACAATACACGTGAATAAACCTGTTTGTTTTTAGTTGTTACCTTCTTGAGAATAAAAGAAAGAAATATTCTCACTTAAAGTCTATTTAATTTGAAGTCCTTTATTGCTCTTGAGTTTGTGTAGATTACGTTCTTACTTTAGAACGAATCTCAAATAACAAAACATTGGTGAATGCCAGAATCTTTGTGAAAACCGCAAAGTGGGTTTTTAGGTTCAGGAAGTCCCGAAGTACATCATTAACCAGGGCCTGGAAAACAGCGGGAGTGTTGGTGAAATCTTAATTCAGTGTGTTCTTTAATGGAACAACCGTCGGTTTGCTGTATTGACTTTTGATATACAGGAAATCTCAAAATATCATTGAACTCTTTGCTGACTATTGCTGAAGATGTTCTTGACTCTTGAGACAAATCTTTTGGAGAACCTGAAGACATCTGGCCCAGCTGAAGGTGTATCCACAACCGTTTTCACAGACTTTGAGAGGGTATAAAGCTGTTAGTCCCTGTTATGATTCTTCGCAGAGGCACTGCGATTTTAAGTAATGAGTAAAACATTCATAATTTGGATCTTAAATTCAACCCTCACCATTTATTTATTCTGTGGTCCTTTTTAAGAATTCCTAAGAGCCATAAAGCAAACAAAATAGTTTTTGAGGAAAAACAATTTTGAGTAACAACCACTTAGTTGGTTTGAAAGGCGGCGTTACCATTTTTTGAACGTTTTCTTCATCATGTAGGTAAGCAGCTGTGGTGACCTTGGATTCACAGATGTTACATTGGTGACCCAGGTGTGTGGTGAAGAAAGTATCAAAACATGCCAACTAAAAGGCAAAGGCAAACTGTTGCCAGACATGTTGACATGTTACCCAAATGAGAATAATTCAATAATTTAAAATTCTATTAATGGTCAGGCTTTAATTGTTCTTTTATACTCTGGATATCACTGAACAGCTACTTTTGTCTTAGCTAATGCCTTAAGCTTCCAGCAACACTGATCAGTCATTAATGTCCCTGCTCTTACACCATTGGTTCCCTAACTTTGTTTTCATAGCGAAACCCCTGTCAATTTCTCCCGCATGATCTCTGACCCACACTGAAATTAGAGGGGGAAAAGCCCTAACAATCATGTATAAAACAGCTTCTGAATAGAGACAACTTGATGTTCAATCAGATGGAAAACTAATGATATTTAAGGCTATATTCCAACCCTCTGTTCCTTTTACACTCCTCTTTTCTGAAGACATCTCCAGCAGCCCTCCCTTTCTGTTAGCGTGAGATGGATGCTGATTGGAAGCATGTTTTCCAGGACTCAGCCATTTCCTCAGTGAGCCCCAGACAACACCAGGCATCACATTATCTCTTACATTTCCCCTGTTTGTGGCTCCATGGGTAATTTGCTTCGAAATGGACATTTAAAGAAGGGATTTATGGATACCAGACCACCTTGGCCTATAGCACAAATAGGACAAAAACATTTTTTCAGGCAGTGTTAACACTTCACCGGTTTAGTGCATTTGCTTATTTAGCCCAGTTTTTTTTAAGCTTGATTGTACATCCACACATGTAATGACACTGTAATGTTTTAGCCATACTTTAAGGATGTCAGTGTCGGCTGGTTCAACATAGTGGTCCACACTGAAATACATCATCAAATATTGGATGAATTCCCATGCAATTTTTACAGACATCCATGGTTCCTACATGATGGATTATCAGGTCATACCAGTATTCATTTTAAAACAAAAGCAGTGTCTATGAAAAATATTTGTTGACGACCTATTTCTCACAACAAAAACACATCTAAAACCAAATCAAAACTAATACTTCAAGATGACAGCTATAATGAAATGTTTATCATTTTTCATCAACAAATGAATTCTAAATGAAAATGTTCACACTGGACAAAAAGACAAATGAAGTAATTATTGTTTTAATATTAATTGACCTGTAGTCTCTGTGGATCTGCATCTGCTGGTTGGTTAAAGTTTACTCTGCCGACAAAAATATATCTTGTTCAGACGGTGCTGACCTGTTCCACTGCATTTCATAAGAACCGCCTTACATTCAGTAACACTATCTACCAGTAATGATATCTTTTATATTACTTTATATTACCAGTTCTAAAAAGAAAATGATTTATGAACTAAACTCAATGAGAATTAGACAATAATATTAATAAACTTTATTTGTATAGCACCTTTGAAACGAGAAATGGAGCTAAAAGTGGGTTATAGCAAGAAGGCTACATGCAGTGATTCGCATAAAAACAGATATAAAGGGATATAAAACATTTTAAATGTAATTTAAAAATAACATGAATAAGAAAAGATGAAGTTAAACAAAACAATACATTTATAAAATAGAGTTAAATTATAGAATAAAGCAAAACACATTGTAAATGCGCGTAAGTGCACACGTGCAGTCAAATGTAAGAGCGCTTTAGGTGTATCCAGTTAAAGACTTAAGCAATAAAGGCATGAATCAGCTTTTTACAATCTGTCTGATTTATAAACGAGCATACCTTGGCTATGTTTCTCAGGTAGAACAATTAGGTTTTAATAACCTTGTTAATAGGGATGAGATGAGTACTCGGTTGAAACGAGTATCCGGTATGGATAATGTACTTTTGACGAGTACGAGTATCATCCGAGTAATTGTGTCAATATCTGTGCTGGCTGAAGCTTTTAACAAACACTAGCTGTGTGCACACATCCAGGCTGCTCTGTGCCACAGACACACACACTCTGTCAGCCTGCTCAGTCACAGGAATTAAGAGCAACTTGCGACTCCTCTGGTTAATTTCTCGGCTCGTTTCAATTAGGTTTGTATGAAATATCTTCTGTGAACTTTGCTCTTACCGGACGAGTCACAAGTTTCCGCTTGCGACTGTGCTTCTGCCAGTTGTTTCCTTTGTTTCCATCGGCTCACGGCTCGCTCTTACCTCGTTAATGTCTTCACTCAGCTGACTGCCTCCAGTGACAATATAGTGTAAGCCTGAATGCATGTTTCAATGTGGACTGTCTACATAAATTGCCCAGCTTCCCATCCTCAGTATATTTAATAAAATAAAAAAACAGGCTAATGATCTACACCCCAGTCCCCCCCTCCCCCCCACACACAGACAGACAAAAAAAAACTTGTTTCATAAGGAGTTCTCTTACTCTTGCGATCAAAAACATTGCTCTGAAGCTCAATTCTGGGGCTGTTCTGTAAATAGTTTTCTAATAAAAAATAAATTTAGCAATTTCGGATTGACCGATATCAATTTCAGGCTTTAAAGGACAAGTTCAGGTTAGTTCCTGCCTACTTTTGGCCTAAGCCCCACCCAGTTCCTAAAACAATTTAGTGTCTCTTCCCAAGCTAAAACCACTTGGTACACAGTAGAGGTGTAAATTTTTACTGGCCTCATGATCTCATTCAGTTGTGATTCTGTCAACGGTTCGATTGCAATGTCCTCTGATGGCAGTTTAGAGGAGGACAGTGTAACCCTCGTCATTTGCCTGAGCAAAAGATGCGTAGGACTGCCAGAATTCTCACAACCCTCTGGGGGGGTAAGAGTCGACCTCGTTTTGAGCAAGTTTAGGCAAAGTCCCAAAAAGACTGTCTCCTGCCTTGGCTTGAGGTTGCTCTTCAAGTTCATCTTTAAGCTAAGGGACTGTATGTGGGACAGGACTTTCTCAGTGTCCTGCACGACCTGTTCGCAAAATGTAACACAGATCAGCCAGTCGTCAAGGTAGTGGAGGATCTGTCAGCCTGACCTCTGGAGCGGCGACAGAGCGGCTGCTAGCACCCTGGTGAAAACCCTCAGTGAGAGTCGTAGACCAAATGGAAGGACCAGCTGTGGCAGTATGGGGAGACGGCTCTCCTAGCCTGGCCCTTCGTGCCCTTTCATCCAGGGGGGCAACTGCAGCTGCACATTGACAATTCATATCATCCAGTGGCCGTAGAAAAAGGAAAGGTTGGGATGGTGTGGGTAGCCCTTCAGCCCATTCAAGATCCAAGGAAAAGGCATAGCCAAAATGTCCTCACTGAGGCTGTTGGCCCCACAGCACACGTGAAGCGCAACATTAAAAGTACACTCAAGGCCTTCTTGTGTGTATTTGATGATGGAATGCTGAGGCACATCTGAGACTCCAGTGTGGCTGAGGCGTATCAGCACTTGGGTGACAACTTGTGGGACATGCCAGTGGCTGAACTGAAAGCCTTTATGTGCATACATGGAGCCAAGGGTACAAAAAACATGGAGCTGGACAGCCTGCGGTCTGAAAAATGTAGCTTCCCGTTTTTCAAAGAAACCATGGCCAGAAATCGTTTTAGGGAAATCATGAGATGCCTCCGGTTCAAAAGCAAGGAGACCCACCGTGTGCATTTGCAAGAAAACAAGTTAGCCCTGGTGTCGGCCACTTGGGACAAGTTCGTACAGAATGGCTCGGTGCTGACGTAACAATAGATGAGCAGCTGTTCACACCATGTGAAATAAGCCTGATAACTTTGGCACCGTAATTGGACTTGTTGTTTTAGATCGTCTCGTTTACATATTTTGTGATCATTTTTTGTTATACATTTGTAATAAATGAGTTATAAATGTTAAAATGGTTAAAAATCAAATGTGTTATTATCTTGTTCTGAGTTGTTTAAAAAAAAAAAAAATGTCATCCCCAGTTGTAGAAGATCCTGTGAAAGCAAAGTAAAATAGTCCTCTGCAAAGGGCAGCGTGTTCAGAGACTCACAAACCTCTGACTTTCCCCAGCGATTTTTTTATTATGAGATATAGATTCAGTTTCATTGTGTTTTTTACTGATATCAATCTACAACAGAGACTGATTGAAGCACTAAAGCCTTGTACTTACAAGATATGACAGCTTTGTATCGTGTTTTTATTTTCAATTTAGATCTTCCCGTAAACTAGAGATGGTAAGATGATAGTATGAGCTTTTCAAATTTGGCTACGCAGTCACACAGTCGGCGATTTTCTTCCTGTACATTCTTCCATCATTTAGCAGCTGCAGCTGTGCTGCTATCAGCCTGTCCTCTTCTGACGAATATGTGCTTAACTTGTTCATATAAGATTATAATTTGACCCTTGTCTTTAAAAGATGCCGCTTTGCTCGCAGTACACTTGTCCATGTTAGTGATTGGTCATATGGTGATTTGTTAATTCGAGTTTAATTCAATTTTTCCCGTTCCCACCTCCGTTGTTCTACCTGTCCACGACTTAAAGAGCTGCGTGCACTTATTGACAATGAGGATATTATAAATAATAACAATATTGAATTGGGGTGTTCATTTTTTTTTTTTTTAAAGGAGCTCATGAAACAACTCACAACATCCCACCCACACTTTTTCTTGAGCTCTCTCTCAACCGTTGTTGTTTTGCGCAATACATCCAACCGCACATTCAGCCCAGGCCTTTGTGAACAAAGTCTCACACATAAGCACTTTCAAACACTATCAATTTGATATTGCATAAAGGTCATTTCATCATCTTTAAAACAAATGGAGAACTCTTGATTTATATGTCATGCATTCATTGATTCTCAGTGACCTTTACATGGGAGAGGGGGTCAATTATCTTGCACAGAAAATCGTGACTGAAAGGGTTCTCTCTTCTACATTAATGTGTTAACTGCCACATTTATCAAAGTTAGCAGGACAGGCATGGAGAATACACAGTGGAAGAGTATGTTTTTTTTTCCAACCTTGATTGGTTTACTCGTGGCTCATACTCGGATAATTAGATGGCGCTGGGAGAGAAAGATCCCCACAAAAGACTGTGTAAAAAAACATTTAGGAGGCAGTAAAATAGGAGAAGAAGCTACTGTAGCACAAACTGCTGAAAATCATAATACTGGCGATGATAAAAAAAAAAAAAAAAAGTGTCAGAACATAGAGTGCATTGCAGCTTGCTGTGTTGGGGGCAGCGTAGCCGCAGACTGGTCAAAATGCCCATGCTGACCCCCTGTCCACCGCTGGAAGCAGCTACAATGGGCTCCTGAGCAGAACTGCCCCATGTACAATGGAAGAAGTTGGCCTCTACTGGGGGTAGCAGAGATAACAGCAGGATGCACTATGGGACGAATGAAAGCTGGCAGGCGCAGTGTGAAGCTCTGGCATGTTCTGCTGGGAAATCTTGGGTCCTGGCTTCATAGTGGATGTTACTTCAATATGTACCACCCACTTACACATTGCTGCAGACCATGTACACCACTTAATTGGAGGGATATTCCCGGATGCCAGTGCCTTTCAGCAGGATAAGCAGCCTCTTATCTGCCTAAGTGATCTCTTTTAAACAGGTAATGAGAATCGGTATTTGGGCATCCGTCCTGTTGCCTCCCGAGCAGGTGCAGATTTGCCGTTGATGTGTCCAAAGTAACCGACTGGGCTGCCAGCCAGAGATGCGAGACCGACGCAGTGGCACACTGTTGAAAGGAATTTTACTGATTTTTTTTCCCAAATTTTGTTAGATTAATTTCCTGTAAAATGTATCACGCTATTGAAATGTAGCTACTTAATTTATAAATATAGGCCATATACACAATACCGCCTAGGCTACCATATTATCCTGTAGACTACATTATATAGTTATAGGCTATATGCTATTAAGCATAATAATGTATTGTTTTTTTTTTTTTTTTTTTTTTTTTTTATGGCAAGCAATTTCTTAATATGTCTAACCAAAAATACAATAAAAAATAAAAGTAATTTAGTGTTAACGCGGCCTTCGGTGTGTTCAGAGTTGTTATTTCTGAAAGAGCACAGACCTGAGCTTGATGCATGCCTTCAGGCTAATTTTGACGTGACCATACCTCTTGTATGATTTTCCATAGAATGTTCACTGCTAAAGCACCTACCTCTAAGGCTGTAAAGAAGTATCCAGATCAATGTTTTGTCGATATGCTTCTTCAGTTTAATTTACAGATTTTTGACGGTTTATCCTTCCTCCCTTCCAAAACCCTAATTTGCAATACTCTCCAGTCCGGCCTTCTGCAACAGCCAGTATAGTGTGTGTGTGTGTGTGTGTGTGTGTGTGTGCGTGTGTGTGTGTGTGTGTGCGTGTGTGTGTGTGTGTGTGTGTGTGTGTGTGTGTGCGTGTGTGTGCGTGTGTGTGCGTGTCCATCAATGCTGGGCGACACCAGCGGGCGGCTCCTCATCGTTGGTGGTTGCATTAGGCTGCGGTCGGGAGTGGCCCGTACGCGACATTTGCTCTCGCAGATTCCGACAGAGAAACTTCTCGCCACGAGCTGCGGTTAGCCGTTTGCCGCATGCGGACGTGTCCTATTTGTCACGTGTGAATAGCACACGTATCACCGTGGAGACCTGGCAACGTACGGTCGATGTTAGTGGGAATAAGCCCAAGAGTGGAGAACCCTTTACTTCCCACGTCTGTCGTCTCTCCTCGCAGTCCCCCCCCCCCCCCCCCCCCCCCCCCCCCCTCTCCCACACACCTGTTGACAAGGCCGAACGACGTTTGACAGCTGTGGTTGACAGAGGAGGATCGCCAGCTCGAACCAGTGAGTCCCCGAGAGGAAGACGTCCATCGCTCGACTTTTGAATTCAATTCCCGTTAGACGCGCTGCTATCTGACGACAATTGAACTGAGCTAATTTCGGACTATTTCACCGCGCCGGGAGATGACAGCCGAGCCGTGTCTGACAGCAGCTCGACCTCCGAGTCTGACGGGGACGACTCCGTGGACGCTAACGCGAGTCGTGACAGTGAAAGTGAGTCAGAGGATGGCGACGAGGAAGATAATCCACTCGTGACAGGCTCCGATGATAGCCCGCAGTGTGTCGGAATGTCGTTATTTAAATGAGGACACTGTCAAAGAGGCAGCCCGGGAATTCAAATTCAAGTGTAGCTGTAAACTCCACAACGGCAGCGCTTGCTCCAAGCTTCTTCACCCTGGAGGACGTGGTGAGAAGACGGTACCGAATTAAAGAAATGACTTATGGTGAGTGTTGACTGGACGATCTTTTTTTTTTTTTTTTTTCTGTTCGTAAACGCTTTTAACAATCACTTGAGTGGGTCGAGAGGCTAATATATTGTGTGTATATATAACTGGAGTCTAGGTGTAGGCCAGCAACTGAGATGTGTTTCACACACAGGTGTGCCTGTGTCTTAGGTGTGGCCATCGGTGTGATATTTAATAACATGATTAAGGAATTTTTGTGTAGTGGTTCATTCACTAAAATAACCTTACTGAACATAATCCAGCCAGTGATTACTTTGTCACCTCAATGTAATTATGAGTATAATTTTGTAATAGCCATTATAAGTATATTTTCTAGGACACGGGGTGGCTGTGATATTTTAAATATAGCCCCCAAAAAAAGGGGCAAACATATAGTAAAAGTATAGGTGTAACCATTGTGATATCACAGTGGATATAGTTGTTTCTTTTCAATAGGGATCGTATTGATGTAGAAATGATCAGGCCTCATTTAAAAATGATTCCACATGATTTGCCAACTTCAAATCTTTGTGATTACTTGAATGTTCATTTCATGCTCTGCCATTTTGTAGATGAAAAACATCTGGTTCTCTCCTGGGAAGATTAGCTCCCTTCACCAAGAAAGTTGCTCATGCGGCGGAGGAGCCTTTCATGTTTCTTCGTAATGAAGGAATTGTTGACCCCAAAACGCTGCTCACTGCACAGGCAGCAACTGGCCTGAATGCAATGCGTCAGTGGTATCTGTATGACAGCATCGGGGAATTATGTTCAGAGGACACAGAAGAACTGCTGTGTACATAATCACCTGTGGCTCGACCAAGAGCGATGACTTGATGTGTGTGTGTGTGTGTGTGTGTGTGTGTGTGAGAGAGAATGTCTATGTGCGAGTGCATGTGACAGTGATTCAAAATATAATAATTGTAAATAATAATAGACATATGGAATAATATTAAATGCTGTCCATAGTATTTGTTCATATGGTATCTATTTACTTTCTCTAGGTTTTTTTTTATTGCTTGAATGTTGACTTATAAGTTCGTAAATTATACTCTATATTATTATATTGTATATAGTCCAAATAACAAAGTACACACCAGTGCGACGCTACCCAAACCAGAGAGTGCCTCTACAACTTCGATGTCCTCTGGGTCATCCTCATCCTCATGCATCTTCCTTCTGAAGGATCATACATCCCATCACAGTTGGATCCATGATGCCTTTGGTTTCAGTGTTTGTATTCTGTGGGATAAAATACAACATTTTTTGATATTTTATCCACTGTATTCTGTATGTTTTGGACCCTTGTTTTTGTGGGCTTCTCGGGCTATCTGCAATACGATGTTTGTGCACGTGCACGAACACAAACACGTGCTTGCTACATACACATATGTGGGTTATCACTTTTAACCAAAAATACTGTTCATTTTGACTTCAGTCTGAATAAATTTGTTTTAATTCATGTGAAAAGTGGCTGAATATGAATCATTATCTTTAACACCCTTTTTCTCAAAAATGCCTTTCGATAACAGTCAAAACTTTTAAAGCACAGAATATTTGGTGTGGAAAGACCATCTTGGTACCGTTACAAGACTTTCCTCTTTACAGATGTACAGACAACTCTAAATGTGTTTCTGGGTCCAAGTGACTCGAAATGATGGAGCAGGTCACATTTTCTCTCTAAAAACCTACCATAGATCAAGCTATTAAACTAGCCTAATTAAATTCCAGGTGTACATGCTTAGCTAGGGAAAGCGGCCGTGTCTGACGCTTTCAATGCAATGCCTTTGCATCGCTCTCAGTGGCTCTCGTTTCAGTGCGGTGGAAAGGAATCTCTACTTTGCAGTTAAGTTGACTTTCAAAACTCAGATCTACTTGTGGGATTGACATGTGACTCTGCTCATCAGCTCCTGTTAGGATCGCCAGTTTTGAGGTTTCGTGGTGTCAGAATTGAACTGTCATGCTTGTACAGTCCCTGCCAAACAAAATTCTATACACGTCTTTAATAAGTGATTAAATCTGACGCTGTGTCCTGACTGAAATGGAGTTTCACTGCAGTTCAGGCAGGCCTGTCACTGGCCCCTTTCCTGTCCAATCATACAAAGGCGTCAGTCCCTTCCAATTAGTGTGCTTTGAATCTGTGCACCATTCATTCATTCCGCCCCATCCACATCGCTCTTCAATAACAACAATTATGGAACCGCTGCAAATCTCCTCCACTTCCCAGCCTCCTCCCTCAATAACAAGTGTTTCTCTGTTTATTGTGTCCATTCATTCAAAGTGGTGAATTTCAGGCTCTGCCGGGGGGTGATGGGATCTCAGAATTGGTTTGTGTAATGCCCACGCAGACTGTTCTAGAGCGTCACTCATGCAGAGTCACCGCCAAAGAAAAATGTATGCATTTCTTCCATGAATGGCTAAATCTGATGCCGTGTCCTGACTAAAATAGTTAATTATTTCCCTTTTCTGAACACATAAAGCAAAAAAAAAAAAAAGTATCGGTATTGGTATTTGCGACACCAGCCCCCATTTAACTTGCAATTGCAGAATTTGATGAGATTTAAATTTGCATCTATCATTTACAATTGAAAGTTGCTTACGGAATAGTTATGAGTCACGAGCACAAATTAGACTGCTGGTTTTGAATGTTAACAATACAGTGGATCTATGCTCATATAACGTGATGAAGTGAAATGAAATGAGAGACATCGTTATGAGTATAATGATGTATCACATTATATTTTTACAATGTGGTTTTAATTCACCACCTTACTATCTGTGTTGCCAATTTCCCTTATCTCCAAAACGTGCGTACGCATGTATAGGTGAGCGGTGTGTGTGTGTGTGTGTGTGTGTGTGTGTGTGTGTGTGTGTGTGTGTGTGTGTGTGTGTGTGTGTGTGTGTGTGTGTGTGGCGCGGCGTAAGTATCGTTCAGGCCCTGTTTTTGTGCATATAGACGTCTACAGTGCGTTTACAATGCGGTTATAGATAAGGCCCCCTTGTTCGATGGTTACCATCATCCATCATCACTATCAAGCCTAATGCTTTTTAACACAGGGTTTGACAGATTGCATGTTTTCTATTCATGAGAATGACCTGGTCGTGTAGGCAGTTCCGTGGTAATGTTGAGCTACATATCTGGCCTATCTTAACTGGATACATTCCACGGAGAAACTTTTTTTTTGTGTCAACAGTAGTGGTAGCAAAATATGACGAAGTTTTTTCGCCAGAGTACAAATTTAAATTGTGAATATATGGCCACACTCCATTGGGTTATTGTTTGCAGTCCATCCTACGGGGCGTAAGCCTTTTCTTTCTTTTTTTTTTAACCGCCCAGCATGCGCCAAAACCAGCTGACACCCTGCTACCGCTGCAACCCCAGGCCTATATCCGCCAATGCGTTATTCCCTGAGCGTATTTTTTCAATTGTTTTAAATCTTTGCCAGCAGTTTGACAAAGTGCTGAGCTTTTTTTTTTTCTGCCGTTAGACACTGAATGTATGGCGTTTTTTTTGTTTTGTTTTTTTTTCAGTCACCGGAAGTTGAAAAATGTTAAAGCTGCGCTCGTCACTGTCGCTAGTCGTCCAATCACAGTGACGGAGTGGCAGGACAAACGCGCTTCACCGCTGACACTGGTCTCTCATTGGTCGGCCCTTCCGAGTGGCTGAGCAAACATAAATACGAGCAGCGTGTGCAGACTGCACAGCAAAGAAAACTGAAGCAGTGAGTGGACGTCTGCCGCGGACAGGTTATTAAACTATTGCGGTCAGTTGGTGATTTTAATTTTTTTTAAAATACAGACTGGACGGCACAGCAACATTTTAAATCTATACAATGTGATTTATCTGTACACATGGCAACAGTGAGGATACTGATATTTTGGAGCCATAGTCAGGCCCATAGATTCTAACCTTCACAAACCTCAGTCAGATAAAGGTTTAAGGAATAAGACCAAACTAGACCAATTATAATCAACTAAACAACCCCTCTGCCCCTGCTCTCTCTGCTACTAGGAGATTGAGAGGGCGCATGGCAGGGGGGCATGTCACCACCCTCAAATCACCTACCGAGTACAACAGTGTGATTATACTGTCAAATAGCTTTTAGTCACGCAATTCCTTAAATGGTATCCGTTTTAAGAACTTTATTTACACTGCGAACAACCGTCTAAAGGATATTTTCTAATGGTTCCATCTCCGACGTGGCTGCCCGAGTTAATCGACGTCATTAATGCCAATGCTTCCTATCTCACCGGCTGCAGTGCGGTCCGTCTTCACCAGCGTCCCAAAAGCGGCTCTGCTATGGACGGACAGCGAGCCTGTTTCTGACGGACGCCGCTCGGAGACTGCAGCAATCTCGAGTGGAGCAGATCGGCCGGGCGAGAAATTTGTCGAGAACACAAAATAAACTCCCGGTCGTAAAACAAAACTGTACAACAACACCGTCTACCCCTGCAATCTCAATTTGGACAAGAAATATATTCTCCTCCTTCTACAGAAACACTATATGACATAGTTACACAATAAATAGGAGGATTGATGTTTTTAATGACTAAAACACACCAGGCTGTGTTAACTTTGGCTGCAGCACAAAGTAGGAAATGACAATAACCACAAAACGGACGAATAATAAGTGACTAACGCTCTTCCCCACGAAAGAAGCACAAAAATCAAGGAAACATGACTAAATCAGGAAGTAAGTCAAAACGGGCAGACAATACACTCCACTTCTGACCCGCTGCCGGTGCAATATGAAGCCGCGCAGAGGAAGGAAAAACTGACTCATCTTCATTGGAATATGCAGGTAACACCAGCAGTGTAACCATCTGCCATTCATGCATGTGTGGACACCATGAAAAGCTCAGCAATGACTTGTTATCAAGACAAGTGAAACCTGGAAAGGGAAAAATCCACTTCCCATCCTCAGGGAGAAAAGGCACCAGCACTAGAGTGATAGTGGAGTACCACACACACACACACACATGATTTACCTGCTTCCATTGAGTCAATGAGTTTCTCCTCGATAATGACCATGAATATAGAAGCTTTGAGATCTGACAAGTGATGGGTTGTTGCCAAAAAAAAAAAAACAGGCGGGTGGTTTAAATTGACCTTTATTGAGGGAGAGAGACAACAGCAAAGAAGTCCCCGCCCCTCACCTGGTGGAGTGTCTACGTGATATAATCGGCGCCTACTATGCTTTGATTATACAGTACAAATGTGATCACAGATTGTCTCCCTGTATATTTTAGAGGGGAACCCGCACGCGTGAAAAATGGTCGTCGGGATTTATTTTTATAGATGGCGCGATGCGCATGCAAGCGCATGCGGGAGGCATCCGAGACGCACGTCTCAGCGGGCAGTGTGGACGCTCTCAATCATTAACATGAACACTGAAATGAAATGACGCCACAGCAGCAGCAGCAGGTAACGCATAAGCCACGCAGCCAGTGTGTTCCAGGCCTGAGGCAAAGAGGAGCAGGTGTGGTCACCTAGGGTGCTCTCGCAGGCAGTGAAACAAGCCAACTGAGTAAGTCAGGGAATGTAATGATCCCCCACTTCTTCAGACAGCTCAGTTGATGTGGGTTGCGTGGCCCTCTCTGTTGTGATGCTAGGAGCATATGCATCATCCAGGATTACATTCTTGCTCACAGCAAACCTCCCAGTGACCCAGAATTTCCAATTGCTGCACTCTTCTGCCAGGGCCTCGCGAAACAGAAAGAAAAAAAACTCTACTCATGTCCAGACAGTTTTCTTTTCCACTTCCGCCCTTCCTCATACTAGGGATGTTATAAATTTTTGAAGAGGGATTTGTCAGCAGGCTGGAGGGAATGTGAGTTGGATAAACCATCACCAGCACATTTTTGGCTTTCATCCGGAAAATGAAATCCAAGTTGTAGATTTTGTCAGCTGCTTGGTAAATCTCTGAACCTATTGTGGGGACTGGTCATGATTTACCCAGCCATTGTTGGAGACCCTAACAGTCGAATTGTTTGAGCAAACGTAGAGCCAATCACTCCTAAGTCACTGTCTTTTAAACATGTCCATTGTGCGACTATATGTTCCAACAGCACTGAAAATTGCAAGGTCTGCTGTGGTCTCCTTTCTCCCTCCCTGCTGTTTAAACCAGTTTCCTGCTTCGTCAGGGCTCAGTCCTGCTGCTCTTTCTGCTGAGAGAGCCTCTGGTTTCCTGGTGCTGAGGTCTGGATTTTGTCTAATAAAGTTTTAAAACCAGTCACACCAAGCCGTACCTTTTACATCAGATTTGATTTTGTTGACTTTTGTATAATTAAATGCAATTCTCTGGACATCTCATGCCTGTCCTCCTGCAATACATCATTTAAAAATATATATAGTTAGGATACACAGCTGGACCTATTAATCTATTTTGTACCCTTCATTGCTGTGTAAGTTCTGTGTAAGATGGTGAGACCCATTTTAGCCAGCTAGTTAAGTTAAAATAGGCCAGAACCTAAAATTAACTTTTTCTCAAAAATCCATCCATTTACTTGAAGGAGCCTGTCAGAACATTGTTTATTGGCTTTGTTGGTAAGCTTACATATCATTGTTTTATCACCCTTATTACTGTTGGATGGAATTTGCCACGTCATACTCACTTACCTTGCAATTTCTCACCTCCTTTCCCACTCGGCCCCACCCACCTTAGCAACTCCATTGAGCTGCTGAAATCCTAAATCAAGTAAGAATTAAATAACATTTCACTTTCAAGACTCTACTGGTGTCCTCAGTTCCCAAATGTTTACAGAGTGTTGTTAAAGTGAGGTGATGCAAAATAGTGGTGAACATGCCCCTGTCCCAACCTTTATGAGATGTGTTGCTGGCATCAAATTCAAAATAAGCATATATTTTTCATAAAACAATAACATTTCTCAGTTTCCACATTTTATATTTTGCCTTTGGTTTAATTGCAATAACATTTTGGGTTTATGTGTTTTGCAAATCATTGCATTCTGTTTTTGTTTAGATTTTACACAGCGTCCCAACTTTTTTGGATACAGGGTTGTATGATTAAAATGTTTTTTTATTTGTATTAATGTAAAGCCCGTTTATCAAAGAGCCAGCAGTCCCCCCACCACAAACCAAGTCCAACAACCCTGTAGAGCCTCAAAGCCAGCTTCATATAGATGATGGTATTGATAAGTTGCTCCATGAACAGAAACAGTAGTCTGCAGCCTTTTCAGATGGATTGCCATCCATTGAGCAAGAGGTGAGAGCACTGTCCTCTTTGGTGGGGGAAATCCGGTGGTACACCCGGGCGATTGCCACACCAAGCAGCTGATTGGCGCTGTATCTGGACTGGCAATGGCCATCAATTCCACGACAAGAGGCATCCAAGAAGGACAGCAGGCAGTAGTGAGATCGTTGAGTCCAACCGGGACACAAGTAGAGGAAAGAGAGGAGCAGCCGTGTACAGGAGGGGCTTGGAGGAGAGACAATACAATGGTACAATGGTTACAGTGCATTTTAGTTCAAATCTGGAGAGCTCTGTTCCTCAGGATAATGGTATTATGATTTTCTGCATTCCATGGAGATTGTTAATAATAAAAAAAAATTGTATAACTCAAACAGCTCATGAGAAGTAACAGACAGTAATCACATTCATGAGTGTCTGGAGTCCTGCGGCATTGGGCTGTTGGCCCACTTGGAGCCAGTGGTCATTCTCTTCTTCCCCCATTTCCACCTCATCAAGCTGCAACCTGTGGTGTTTGCTGTTGTAATGTAGCATACAGCTACAATTTGGGCCACTTTGCGTGGTTGGTACAGTAGTGCGTTCCAAACAACAGAACATGCTTTGGCAAAGGCAATATTTCGGGTACAAATATGGGCCGCATTGTATTGATTACTGTCACTAAAAAACTGAGAATGATATTAACCGGTATGACTTACATCAAGTTGTTTACTTTGATTGAGTTAGCTAATTGTTATATAGGCAAAGATAAATTTGAAAAATATTCTCATCAAAAAGACAGCCATCTCCATATTCCCCATGTTGCTGATTTAAAAAGACCGCTGATCCTCAGGATAAAATAATCTCGTACGAACCCAAGATATTTGGCTGCAACGTTTGTGATGATGCCATTGGAATAACAAACGGCCTAAATATTTAAAGGAAGTGTGTGATTATGATTCCTGTACACATGCTCTGTGTCTAAGAGGGGAACAAGTTGCACGAGTAGAGTCAATAGCTCCGATTATATTAGGAAAACCAGCAACAGCCTTGAACCCATCTTTCATTTCATCCAGTGCCTTGCAAGTGCTAGGGAGCCTTATGGAGCGGTAAATTATGCAGGACGTAGCATTTCGGACTTTGGAAAGCTCACCTGAAAAACTGGATTGGGATATCCCAGCAGTGATACCTATAGCACGCTGGAATGACCCAGAGGCAAGAAAATGCAGAGTCGCAAGAAGGTTTGGCATTGTTGGTATTTCATGGCTCCTTGTTGTTGGCTGTAAATTATCATCAATAACTCAAAAATAGCATTGCTGGACAGGTAATATGTCTGAATAGTTTTTGCCTCTGACATCTTAAAAATGTTTACGCGGGTGGAAAAACATGTTCTCTACATATTTTTTTTTAGTTTACCCTGCGTCTCCTTCTCACCACAATAAGAGCAGCCGTCTCTCCTAATGTGCGCATCTGATTAATACGTGACCTTCAGTTGAACTAAAATACACACACAATCACTTCTCCTATATTTACTTACAGGTTTGGTAAATACTATTACAGGTGCTAAATTGATATATTTGCATTTCCCCTCCAAGTCAATTCAATTTTATTTATATCGTGCCAAATCACAACACAGGTTATTTCATGGCACTTAACACATTTAAAGTCCTTACAGCAGAACTTTACAATATTATGCAGAGAAACCCAACAATTGAACAATTCCCACATGAGCTAGGAGGGGGGAAAAAAAACTCCTCTTTAAGGGAGAAAAACCTCCAACAGAGGGAAAGAAAAACTCCCTCGTAACAGGAAGAAACCTCCGACAGAACCAGGCTCAGAGGTGGGCGGCCATCTGCCTCGACCGGTTGGGGTGAGAGGAGAGCAGAGAGAGAAAAGGACAGCATAGAGATATTAAACATGAACTGTTGGTGGGGCCGACAATCACAGAGTAGAGACATGAAGCTCCATGACGGGACATCTGCAAAAGAAAGAACAGAAACTACGCAATGGAACTGAATGGAGAGACAACAGACAATATGCAAAAACTATGGGAGAGAAAAAGCATTAAGTTAAGGAGATGTGATGGTGAGATATGAGTGTATAGAGAGTGAAAGAGTGAGAGGAAAGAAGCTCAGTGCATAACGAGCTCCCCCAGCAGCTATGGCAGCATGACTGCGGGATGGTTTAGGATCACCTGAGTCAGCCCTAAGTATAAGCTTTATCAAAAAGGAAAGTTTTGAGTCTAACCTTAAAGCTAGAGAGTTTGTCTGCTCCTCGAACACAAACTGGGAGCTGATTGCACAGGAGAGGAGCCTGAAAACTGAAGGCTCTGCCTCCCATTGTACTCTTGGAAACTCTGGGAACCACAAGTAGACCAGCGTATTGAGAGCAAAGTGCTCTGTCAGGATGATATGGTTCTATAAGATCTCTGAGATAAGATGGAACCTGGTCATGTAGGGCTTTGTAAGTCAGCAGGAGAAAATTATATTCTTGATTTAACAGGAAACCAGTGAAGAAAAACTAAAACAGGAGAAATATAATATTACATTACATTTAGCTGACGCTTTTATCCAAAGCGACTGACAATAAGTGCATTTCAACCATGAGGGTACTTAGTAGTACACTACTACATTAAAAGTGTAATATCTCTTGCTAAATCCCATCAGTACTCTTGCTGCAGCATTTTGGATCAGCTGCAAGGTTTTTAATGAGTCATTTGGACATCCTAACAGCAACTGAGAGCCCCCCCTGCTGTAGCGAAGAAATTTCCCCTCGGGGATTAATAAAGTGAAATAAAAAAAAATAAAAAAAAAATAAAAAAAAAAGGAATTACAATAATCTAGCCCAGAAGTAACAAACGCATGAATTTGTTTTTCTGTATCGCACTGAGGAAGGATTTTTCTGATTTTATTAATATTACGTCGATGAAAGAAGGCAGTTCAGGAGACTTGCTTTATATGGTGGCTAAAGGACAAGTGCTCATCAGAGAGGACTCCAATGTTTCTCAGTGGTGCTGGAGGCGAAGACGATGTCATCCAGAGTAACTAAGTGATTACAGAAAAAGTTTCAGAGGTTTTTAGGACCAAGAACAATAACTTATGTTTTGTCTGAATTTAGAACCATGCTTTTATGTCTTTTAGACAGGCTTCAAGTTGTACTAACTGATTTGTTTTATCTGGTTTTATAGAAAGATATAACTGTGTGTCATCTGCATAATAATGGAAGTTTATGCAGTGCTTTCTAATGACATCTCCTATTGGAACTAAAATTGTGTGATCAATCGTATCAAAAGCAGCACTGAGGTCCTGAAGAACAAGTACAGAGACAAGTCCATTGTCTGAGGCTGTTAGAAGATCGTTAGTAACTTTCACCAGAGCTGTTTCTGTGCTATCATGTACTCTAAAGCTTACTGAAAATCTTCAAACAGACCATTCCTTTGTAAATGATCGCAAAGTTGATTTGAAACAACTTTTTCAAGGATTTTAAAAATAAACGTCAGGTTGGAAATCGGTCTGTAGTTTCCTAAACCGGCTGGATAAAGAGTAGGCTTTTTCAGTAAAGGTTTAATTACAGCCACTTTAAAAGCCTGTGGTACATAGCTGGTTAGAATAGATAGGTTGATCTGATCTATCCAAGTACTAATTAAAGGGAAGACTTTCTTGAGGAGTTTAGTTGGGATGGGATCCAAGAGACAGGTAGATGATCCAGATGAGGAAATTATTGTAGTTAGCTCAGAGAGCTCAACAGGAGAGAAATGTTTAAAGTATAAATCTGGTCTCATGGTTGCTTTCAGAGCTGTTTTGCTTAACAACACATCAGTGACAGTGGAAAGTATTTTGAACGGTTGAGTAGAAACGCCCAATATTGCATATGCATTCTGGAAAACACGCAAAATGGCCACAGTGTGTTAAGTTGCACATTTGAAAGACTCACTGCACGTCATTAATAGATCACCAAGGACATTTTTTTTTTGTGGGTAGTAAGACGTTTGCGCATGCATTTACACGTGCAAGCCTTTTGCATATCAGGCCAATTTGTTCCTGTTTTTTGTCTGAACCGCTCATTATTACACTTGTGTCTCTTGGCCGTTTGCCCATCAGAGGTACTTTTCAGTGGAAACTCCTGAAAAACACCATCTGTTAACATTCTTTTATTTTGACTACATGGATATTCTGTTGAATTCATGTTATTTTTTAACAGAAAAGCAGTATCAACAGTGAAAAATTGTATCAATGTGGCATGCCAGTATTGCCATCGGTACACAGTCAAAAATCTCCAAAGCTTTGTAAATTGTCCACACGTTACCTACCTATGATGGCCTGCACTTTGGCAATATGCAGTTGTCTTTCTGCGCATTCCCGCTTTCCTAGAATTCCCAGTCAGGGTGGATTGTTCAAGGACAGTATTTGAGATTGCATCAGCAACAGGAAGGCCCTCTTTGAAACTGTCACAGCGCTGCTTGCCAAGAGATGCTCTCTATAAGAGAGACATAATCTATTGAACAAGTATATAGTTGAAAGATCTCTGCCTACCCATGAAGAATGAATAAACATGATCAAAATATGCAAACAAAGACAAATTCACACCAATTTACATGGTGTCACTTTTCTATAGCCATTACACTGTGCAATCAATCGTTACTTCTTAATGACAAGTTAGAGCAAAAAAAAAGAAAAGGTTTCTTTTTTCAATGTCACTATGTACAATTTCAACACTGTCCACAGAAAAAAGATGAAGATGACATCGTTGACAAATGAGTCCCCCTGGCTCAGGGCATTAAGACTCAGACACACTCCAGAAAACTCCTTCATAAATGTATTCATTACAGGGAGGTTTAGGTGAATGTAAGTGGTGGAAAAACAAAGTTTGGTTTGTTTGATTAGTCTGAATTGGTGTCATTAGTGTAAGTGGCACAAGACAGATGAAATAAATGTGAAAATTATACTGATACATTCAGCTTTGCTGCAGCTGTGCAGCATAATGCCAGGATGTGGCCAGATTTAGGAAAGTCTGGTTTGCCTTTCCTCGACATTAATCGTGAATGCTGAGTCCTATTCTGATTATCATCGGTTGAGGACATCCAAGAAAGCATCCAAGAGCTTTTGTGCACACGAACACTTTTATTACGGATCCTACACACGGTTTTATACATTAGGCCCCTGGCCACCATATCGAGAATTACTGTACTCATGCACATTGCACAGTGTATTCCTTGTATACAACTTGTTAAAATACATTCGAATGAAACCCTCTAAAACTGTTTGAATTATGTAAAAAATGCAATGACATCAAGCCTTAAATAAAGCTGTTTTACTCGTGAATAGATAGATGTCATTTTGGACATTGACCAGTTTTACACCACGACACTGATTTGCAGTTCTACAGCAACACATTTTTAAATAAAGTCTTTATACGTGTACAACTGCCAAGGACGACAGGACAGGAACCGTTATTTCTGATAGTTTATTATCTTGATAGCCAAAGTCTTTGACAGTGTTTAATGTTGGATTTAATGGTGTGTTTTTAAATGTTGTTTCCAGGCACAGAGTTTGCTGGCTTGTTAACTTTGGTTATTGCAAGGATGCTGTGCAGGCATCATCCATCAGGGTCCTCCTGGGCTTTTGCTTGTAATTTGGCAGATGAATTTAAAAATAATTCCTACCTGCTTCATGGAAGGAGATGATTAGAGGGATGTGTCACAGTAAGGAGGCAGCCAGTGAATGACAGAGCTCTGATGTACTGTTTGATGGGCCACACACATTCTGCATTTCATTATGAAAAGGATTTATACATTTCTAAAAATATCCAATGCTTTCAATATCTGAAATTCATGGTTTTTAGTTATCTTGTGACAGTGATGATTTAATGTACCCTAATAAATGAAGCAGGGCCTGCGGTTTTTGTTTTTTTTTGTTTTGTTTTTTTTGCTCATCTCTCTAAATAGCCCCACATACACGGGCTGCAGTTTCTGTTGGTATTTTCAGTGATTTTTATTTGTACTGACTTTTCTGACAAAATTGGTACCTTATGTTTGTCAACTGTAGGTTTGTGGAAGTTGTTTTTTTTTAGGACAAATTTTATGCATTTTTATGTTGTGATCCAAAGTTAATGAAATAAAACCAAGATCTTACACAGTATAATGGTTTATATAGTTATAAAAAAAAACATTTGTTAAATTATTTTTCAATATTTGCCTCAGGTTTTTAAGAAGACAGCACGTTGCCTTAGCAGCATGGTGGGATTGTTAAACTGAAAACTGAGACATTTTACAATGCAGACATTAGATATAAACCTACTCTTTTTTCCCCAGTTGTACTGATTACTGAAGCTGAGCATTAACAAATTATATTATTTTTACTGTAGGCAGATTAAAAATTGTTTGGTAAAGCTTCTCATTGCAACTTCTTTTTTTTAATTATCTAAATTAAATTAATACATTTCCTCAAATTTCAAATTGTTCTTTAAAATGTGAGTGAGCTCATACTAATTTTCCATTGATTGCAAACAACATGAGGAAAGTTCCAAATGTTTGAGATGCCCAATAAAGCTAATCTTTGGCATTCATCATCTTTTTTTCTTTGTTGCTGCTCTACCCAAAAGCTTTACGAGGATGGACGGTACATTAACATAGCATTACTATTTTGTCACCTCTGGATGCAGGATATTGTGTATGTGCCTGAGAACTGTTGTGAAAAAAAGCACCCGAAACACAGGTTGTGATGGATGCATTAAAACATTTGATATAATTCAAATTAAAACATTTAAGAGCCAGTCACTGTCTGCCTGGAGAACTCTAAATGTAGATGATTATAGGGTGGAGGAGTTAGTTGTATGGTTATATTTAAAAGTGATATTGTTTCGGAGAAAGCATTGCTGAAAAATTAAACAATGCGCATTTTTCCTTTTTATATGTTAAGTCTTGAATGATAGTGGTTTATAAATGTCCAAATGTAGATTCAGAAAAACTGATTGAACATATGTTAGTCACATTTTGGTTGGCAGATATGTTGCATACAACAAAAACAACAATAGCAGAAATTAAACTGCAAAAACAATGAAAGGAGAACAATTTTAATTTTCCACAACACTGTTGGATTTTAAAATTAGGATGAGTCGGTATCATTACAAAACCATTGTAAAATAGCCTTCATTGTGCATATGCAAATCAATCTGATCATTAACTAGTATTAAACAGTTTTCCTAACATACTGGACAATGTTAGATACAAATATGTGTCAAAAGTATCTTTAAGTTCATCTCAAGGATGCCCAGCCCCAAAATGTTAGATCCAGTCAAGCATTGTGCAGCTTCAACTCTGTCTCTTGTCGCCAGAGACTAAAAGAGTCTGTTGACACTGAGGAGACACAACAACACAGCCACAGGCGGAAAACCTCCCCCCCTACATATGCACACACACACACACACACACACACACACACACACACAGATCCTCTCCCAGTCACCTTCTTGCAGTTTTTGTGTGAACTATTTTGTAAATTTAATTATCTGCTGTACGCAACTTGTTTGCTCCATCTGGTGGTGGGATTTTGTATAACAACATTTCCACACCCAACATCTCCGTCGGGGTCTTGTGATACAACTTCGTACTTTTGGAGGTGATAGTGAGTCATATTAGCCTTCAGCCAGTCGGTCCCCAGTTTGGTTTGACACCAAAAGCTGTGTCCCATCAGATTCTGTAACCTACAGTGTTTCTTTTTATTATTTGTATCTATCATGTTAGATGTCTCACACAATCCAATTTTATACATTTCCGCTCTAGCAGAATACAAAGTGCTCTAAAATTGAGGTGTGGTATGAATTGCAATCATCCATTGGACAGCAGTTAATACAAATCTCTTTAACATGACTGTATTTCTTTCTGTCAGAATGTGAAAATCACAGCTTTTAACATACAATAAATGTGCCTTTTGACTGTGACACGTAACGATATACACACCGTGGCCAGAGAAAATACAAAGAAAATACAGGAAAATAAGCGAGGGGAAATAAGTATTGTACAATTCAAGCAATTGTAAAAATGTAAAGCATGGCAGCTGTGACCGGTTGCGTGCATGGCTGGATTGTATGTTTCGTCACGGAGTTATAGTAGTGAGGCACACTGCTGTAGCGTTCGTCTGAAGCGGCAAATTTAGTGGTCGGAGCATGTTGGCTCGAAGCCAACGGCCTTGCAGAATGGGGTGATACTCTTCCCTGAGGCATTGAGATTGTCAAACGGTATATCTAATGTATGCTATATGGGATATATAAGAGGGTAATTAAGCAAGGTGTACTTGGTAAAATGTTTATGGACCAATATTGGTGCTGGAATGTGGAAAAATACTGATGGAGACTTTGTCATGTGTGCAGAAAAAAAATCTTGTGTAACATATACAATAGATTTTTCATTAAAAGAAGGCCTGTAAGAATTTATCTTATTTGGCATGGGATTAGTTTGGGCAGCATCAGAGTGTGGTAAGAATTAATCCAAAACTGGTCTCTCAAGCATCTATGTTGGCAACCGCCATGCATATATTATTCAAATGAATTAAGTAACTTCAAAGCAAATAAATTATGCCCCAAGTATCCAACTTAGGTCTGTAAATCTAACTTGATTTTTTTTTTTTAAATGCAACTCTATCCAAATGTATTGTAGATATCAGTATTTTAGATGCACATGCTTAACATGATCGGATTTTTTTGTATGTTTTTTTTTCTTTTTTGTTGTAAATTGCTGCAGTCTGACTTCCAGACTGGATATTGTATATTTGGTTACACAGCTAAAATCATTTTTGTGCATCACTAGCACATTCTTGGAGTTCAAATGATTATTTGTTAAATCTGTTGGAAAGAGAGGAAGTGTGCAGTGTTTTTTGTTGTTGTTGTTGTTGTTTTTAACCTGTGGACTACTGCTTTCTTGCCTTGCTTTGTTCTATTCAGGAGTGATTTATATGCTGCAGTCTCCTTAACAGACGGTTTTTGACACATGAAATGGTTGGTAGTCACAACTGCTCTTTCGTCATATTCGAAGAGGCATTAAGATCAATAGAGTATACACTACTCCGTGCCAGAAACACTTCAGCATCTCCGGAGGTATCAGATTAAAGACTGCTGACACAGTGTCTGTTGCAAGTTTTTGAGTAGTTAAAAGCTTCAGCTCAGTGTAGAAAACTATTTGTTCCATTCATATTCCCCAAGATCATTTTTCATCTCTCGCTATATGCAGTATACAATGTCCAAAATACTGAAAGGGGAAAAGATTATGACCAACCAATAGGTGTAGTGCTGACAAGGAACGATGCTCTGCCATGTTGAGGGAAAAAGTTAGGAATGAGCAAGTACAGTATTATCTGTATCTGTTAAACCAACAAAATTATTCGTATCTGTAATCGGATAGGGCAGGTCTTCAAACGGAAGCAGGCGGAAACTATTGCTCATTTAAGCCTGACATTGATTTTGGTTGATCAGAAATTGCTAAATTTATGATTTATTCAAAAATTATTTAAAGAACAGCCCCAGAATTGAGATTCGGAGCAATGATTTTGATCACAAGGATAAGCGAACTATTTACCAAAAAAAGTGACGAGTGACAAAACCTCTCCACCACAGAGAAAGTGCAGATCATTTTACCGATTATCGCTGTAATCTTTTTGGATTGAGGATGGTTTGTCGGGAGTGGCAGATGCAAATGCAATGAGTGAAGAGGAAGGTGAGCCCTTAGCAGCAACCACCTGAACACCAGTGCCTTGACAAGGGAATGCTGCCAGAAGAGGGGGAGCTGGATCCAGTGAGCTCACGGTACTCATGTGATGGACATATAAGAGATGGTTATGTAGAGATGTTGTATTATAATGTTTTGAACCCCTAACTCTGTGGATTTTGTACTTGCAAAGCTTAGAAATGGCTTTGGAGGGATCACTTTCACTTACAGTGAAAAAGTCCCACACTCTAGAGGTCCTCTTGGTCTTTAGTGGAGGAGAACCACCATCAGCAGATGTACTGGTTTCAATTTCACTGACTTGATCCTCACTCATTGAATGATCACTGATTTAAAATAGCACAAAAATAAATTTAAAAAGAGAGAGAGAGAGAGAGAGAGAGAGAGAGAGAGAGGACTGTCTGTGAGTATGCGTGTTATCTTATTAAATAAACCGAGGGGTTGATTTACGCAGACACAATTCATGTGGGCGAGCTCAGGTTGAAATATGCAGGCAGCCGGTCCGACGGCTCATACGCGTCGCAACATTGACGGCCCTCTGAGTGCGTTTTAGCGCATGATTGATCGTGTGTCTGCCCGGGCCGTGACCAGAAGATTGCCGGTTTATAATATGCTGGACATGGTTGCACTGAACGCATGGGTCCTGTACCGGAGACAAACATGACCCGGTGAGAGTTCATATTGGAGTTATGCAAGGAGTTTGGCATCACCGTGGCAGAAGAAACTTCGAGGCCTACCCTACGTACTCTGCCCGAGGAGAAGAGGAGGACCTGCGGGGACAAACGGAAATAACAACAAACAAACAATAAAGATGTGCATGAAGTGCCTACATGCAGTGTGTGGACAGTGTATCGTGAAGGTTTATACCCTGTGCGTATTGTGTGTGTGTGTGTGTGAGAAAATAAATGCCTGTCAATGCACTTCGTCACTCCCAATGGTCAGTGACTGGACCGCCCTTCAGAGTGGCTGAGCAAACATCAATGCGAACAGGGTTTCCAGACTACAATCACATCAAAAAAAAAAAAAAAAGGAAAACTGAGACCAATAGTCTGGCATATTGGGCTAGAAGTTTGTGTCTGTGCAAGTGATTTTTTTTTTTTTTTAATGTTTTTGCAACTGTGTAAAAAAAAAGAAAAAGAAAAAAAAAAAGGAAATTCAAACAAGCTTAGACAAACAAGCTATAACCCTGTATCCAGAAAAACTGGGATGTTTGTCTGTAAATAAAAACAATGCGATGATTTGCAAATAATGTAAACCGATACTTAATTGAAAATAAGAGACAGCACATGAAAATCATTGAAGTTGAAAACAATATTAAGTCGTAAAATAAATGAATAAGAGATCCCAGAGTTAAATGCAATAACAGATTTGACTACATATCAAACAGTAAAACCAAAGATTTTTGCAATCTATTTCCAAACCACATTTGGAGGTGGTTTGAAATGTAATTCCAATCAAATTTCTCCAAACGGGTCTCAGTCCGGACGGCCTGCTGGCTCAGATTGGATTCCTAGCATCACTCGCGACGCGGCACACGGTGACGCCTTTTTTCAGAGCGAGACCGACTGAAAAGAGCGTCGATCCAGTACATTCCGGCAGCACTATGCATTTGGGTTGGCTCGATAAACTGTAACTTTGCTTGATGAAAGAAACACGCAGTAGGGTTCCAGGTCTAGCTAATCATGGAGCCCAATCCTCTGAAAGATGAGGATGTGGGGGCAAAACTAAAACTATGCAAAAGGTGGGGATTTTGGTGGGTGGAGTTTTTGTGTTTTATTCCAGCTGTCTGAGACTTCCAGGTTGAAACCTGAAGACTCTCTCTGCTTAACACCACCTGACAAGTCAGTTTAAATCCTAGAGTTGCTTTAATGTATTCTTAAACCTCTTCGAATCTTTTTTCCCCCACCCACAAAATTCATGAATAAAGCACAGAGCTCAGTCAGCATGTGAGTGGCAATGAGGGTGGGAGTGGTGGTCAGGTCCCATCCATCACTGTCAAGGAGCAACCCCCCCCCCCCACACACACACACACACACACACATACACACGCACAAAATGGTTTGTCAGTAGTATGCAGGCTGATAGCAGTGCGTTAGAATGGAGATAGAGGGAATTTGAGAGGGGTATATTTGTGTGTCTTTCACAAAACTGCTGTTCCACGTGCACTGCAGGAGGTCTGTGGCTCTGTATTACAAATATGACGGTGTGGTGTCAACATTTTCTGTCCTCGTGTGTTCACCTGGTTGTTTCCATGTACGTCCAATTGTCTTCCCACTCTCCCATGTGTCGAGTGTGTAGCTGTTTTCCCCTCGTACAGTCACTCTTACTGCTCCCTGCCGTTCTGCGGTAACCAGAGCTAACTAGCATTTGAATGCATCCCCTGCCAAGATATCTTGCCATTTTGGAACTATGAGTTACCATATTTGGACTAGCTGCGGACGAAGGGGTGGGGATCTGACTCGATCTGATTGGGAACACTACACCCCGTCCACCGATAGAGGAAGTCTGAAGGCACCACAGGCCTGTCGATCAAACAGACATGCCCCCCAAAAGTGCTGCTTTTTGAGGCCTGATATCTAATGATAGGATTGTCTCTACTGCAGTGGAGAGTGCGGGAGAAAAGGAAACAAGAGACTAGACAAGTTTACTCCTTTTCATGAACATATAGCAGAAGACATGTTTATCCCGAATCACACACAAAATTAAAACAAACACATAAAGCCTTCTACATATTGCCAATTATTGTGAAGAGGGGGAGTGTGAGCCGAGGAACCAGCGTGCAACATGATTAGGAAGGGCAATATTCAGTAATCAGTCCCACCACCTCTCCCTCCCGCTGCTGACACCCAAACCATGCCTTGCAACCACTTATCTTTTCAGCATTGGTTGTATGACACGAAAAGCTCTTTGAGGACAAACACAAAGAATATTTCAGCAATTAAAACACGGGTGCATAGCGCACTTTACAGGAGCGCTGCTCTGCATTGAGCACCACAAAACCAGAGACACACAAATAAAGACAGAGTAATGCATGAACAGCACAAAAATAGTTGACTTGTTTTTTCTCACCTCACTGTTGCCCCTAATTTGCTTCCTGCTTGAAGCTGTATTCATCCTCGGGCCATATTCACAGAGCTTCCTAGTACTGAGATGTAATCCTGATGATGAAAATCTAAGAGTAGAATTAGGTCTTTGTGCAAGGACCTCCCCTTCAAGTTAAGAGTAGATCTCGGTAAAGATAAAAGTTAATCACAAAGCATCTCGGCCCTTAAGAAAGCTCATAAGGTGAAAAACTGTTTGGAGCACGGATGAAGCCTTAGGCCTGGAACACAGTGCCTTGCGTGGCGTGTGCATCACCTGTTACAGGGAGGCTTCATTTCATTTCGGCGTCCATATTGACGGATGAGAGCAGCCGCACTGACCGCTGAGACGTGCGTGTCGTGTGCGTCGCGTCATTTATAAAATAGACCCGCCGGCTATTTTTCAAGCGTGCCGCATACCAGCTAAAATTTACAGGGAAACGATTTTGATGAACAACTGTTCATCGATGGTGACATCTGCATCCGGTTTATAGCAGGGAGTGCTGTTTTGAATCAGCCTGTCCCACACCTCACTGCCCAGGGCAAACTGGCCAGTGGACAGACGGATGCGCCTGGTGTCTTTTCTGTCAAACTGGAGGCATTATTTCCCCGACACCAATTCCTTTCCGTTGTGGAGCTGAAAAAAGGGAAGGCCCCATTTTATGGACCACAAGTCCTCCACGTCTATGTTTCTCCCTGACTATGAATGCGTCGCGTTTGTAGGAATACCTTTTATTTGATCCTACGTTTTCTGAGGGGTGCTTTAAAGTGGAAAAGGTGGGGGTTTCCTCTTCTGTCATCAGAAGCCTGGGCCTTTTGGGGGTCGGCTCCTCATCCTCAGATGACAAGTCTTCATCCGGTGAAAATGAGGGGTCAGTGATTTAACCCTCACCTTCGCCCTCACTCAACTCCTCCATCTCTCCCCCATCCGACTCTCCCTCACTCAATTATTGGAGCATTGCCAGAATTTCCTGGGCATTCAACAAAAAATTTGCCTTAGCCTAAGCCAGCTATCTCACTCGCTCTCTCTCAAAATCAATCAATCAATCAATCAAAAAGTCAATCTATTTATCTACCTACATCTATTTGCCTATCTATCTATCTATCTATCTATAAAACCTATCAGGAATATGGATCTCGCATTGTGGGACTCCCAGTGTGTGTGTGTGTGTGTGTAAACAATAAGTTAAACAAGATGGCGGACGTAATCACAAATCACGTGGGTGTATGTGTAAACACTATTTATATATATTATATAATATTTTATGAATATTTCAATGAAGTAAATAAAATGGGGCTATCATTTAAAACCATACATGTACAAGGTTGTCAGGAGTTCAGTTTTGTCCTCCGTTTTGCCCCCGATCACCTCTCCTCCTGTGTCCCCTGTCTTTGTCTGTGGCCACGCCACTCACCTCCCGTGGCCACGCCCCTCACCAGTCCCAGCAGATGCAGCCACTCACCCCTGATCACCACCTGCAGGTGTGCTGCATCTCCCTGATCACCTCCCCAGACTATAAGTAACCTGCCCCTGCACAACTCTGGTTGTCGGTGCATTTTTGTTTAGCCACCCGTCCGTCTTCCGTCTGCTCCCCGTCAGCTCTCCGTCAGTCCTGTACCTGTTCCCGTTCCTCCGGCCTCTGTGTCTCCTGCGGATATCCCCGTCAAAATCACCAGTCGGTGGAGTTGCCCTCCCGGCTTGGAAGATTGTTGACGCCGTCCCTTCCGCTGGTCTGCTGGCTGCCCTGTTACCCGTGTCCCCCTGGAGCTGTCGGTTGAGTTGCCCTCCCGACTGGACGTAAAGTGGACACGCTCGGTGCCACATTTTGGTTTGTAGTTTTTTGTTTGTTTTTTCGGTGGACAATAAAGACTGTATTTTTGGAACTTGAAAACCTTGAGTCTGTGAGCTTGCATTTGGGTCCTGGAAAAACACCCACCACATAACAAAGGTAGGAATGTAACATATATACCAATCAGTCGCATTAAAACATTGGTTAGTTTGTAACTTGTTACACAAAGTTTTCATGCAGGATTAATTGCTGCACACTGCATATAATCACACTGCATGTAATTGTTAAATATAAATGTGACGAATATGTTGTTATCTTGTAGTCAGTCTTACCTAAAACCTTTTTAGTGTGATGAAATTTTAACTCTATGAATGTCAAACCATACACACTTTTAAGCGTTGACTATTAACATTGTGAAAGAGCTCACATTCAAACAATTCAAGGTTCAAGTAAAATTTGACTCTTCATGGGAGTCCAGTTTTAACTCCTAAAGAGTTGAGGTTCAACTCCTGAAAAGTGTTAAAAGATCAACTCCTAGAAAAGAGTTACTTTCCCTCTGCTTGAGAGTGTATTCGGTGGTCTCACATGTACAAGCAAATAGACTTGATTTGAACTTGGGGAGTTTATTCCAAATATGTAAATTTGCTGTGTGGGCAGAATCATTAACATCTTAAAAATATCCATCCCTGTTCCTCACTTATTGTATATACAGAAAACTCAGAAAGCAATTGAAATAATTTCAGCCAAAAAAAGTCAGTTAAATCTCATCTCATCTTTACATTGTGTATTTATTTAATATTTTGTACCAAATTATGGAGAGCGGTATCAATAAGAGTATCAATAACTATCTGTATGTAAAGTAAATTTGCAATGTATGGGAAACACTGTTCAGATACATATCTGATAGCTATCTCCTTTTAAATTCTCAGCAGACTATGTTTTTTTGTCCTACGTTCAACTAAGTACTGCATATTTGGTGGTTTGTTGTGGCGCTTGTCCCAAATGAATAGTTCTTTCTCATTTTGTCTCCCTAATGTTTGGCAACCAGGCTTTTGGCATTACTAAGTTTCCACCTCCCTTATGGTTGCATTTCTGCAGACACAGTGCTGCCCACGTCCTGCGCCAAATATGTTATCAAAACATTGTCAATTAACTATGTCATTTCACATTTGTGTAGTAAAGTCTCTTCTAGCTCTTTAACTCTTTATAACTAGAATTCCCGCTCACAGTTGTATGCCTCTGTCAACCAGTCTAATTGCAGTTTTTAACAGTTTAACATAACTGACCAGACTAATTTTATCGTGAAGACTTTGAAGGAATTTTTTATAAGGGTTTCTCATGCTTGGCTAATAAAGCTGAACTTCAGTCAATTTTAAGTAAATAATAAGTCATAAATAAGCTCTCCAATTATCAGAGTGTGATAGTGCTCAGCCTCCTGAGGGAAGCTTATGCTCGGGTGCCAGAAAACATGCCCAGACTGACTGTCAAACTAATTCTGTAGAAAAGGAATGCAGATTATGTCCTGGCCATAGAACAGTAGACCAATTCTTTACCCTTGCATGGTTACTTGAGGGATCAAGTTTGCACATCATGTCTATGTGTTATGTGGACTTTGTGGATCCCTGCTGGATCTTGTTGTGGGTATTGTGGAAGTATGTGGTTCCAGGGTCATTGCTACAAGCCGTTCATTCCCTATACAACTGTAGTGAGATTTGGGTCTGTATTCACAGCAGAAAATCAAACATCATTTCCAATCAATGTTGGCCTTCACCCGGGTTGTACTTTATCACCAATCCTATTTGTTAGCTTCATCAGACTGTAATTTTCAGCCTGCACTACCGTGTAACAGAATAAAGAAAAATGCTATTTAATTAATTTATACTTTCATTTTACTCGTTAAATTAGATTCAAATTTTATTTTTATTTTATTCATATAAATTAATTAAAATCAGTTTTCCCTTGTATGTCTTATTTATCATTAAATATTTATTTGTATTTGTTAATTTTATTTGTTTCAGCTGATTTTATTTTCTGTTTCCTGCAGAAGTGTCACTGCTGCGCACCGCCCTTGTTTACCTCTTGGGCTTCTATGGCTCCTTCCTTAACTTTTCCGTTCTGCATTGCTGAGGCGAGTTGTATGAAGAAATGCTGGTGACGCTGAAGTATTATTTTGGTCGTAAATGGACCCATTTTAATTTCTAAACCTTGGTGCATGTTGTTCACCGTGAATATAATTTTTCTCCTCAGCCTTTTTGTTGTTGTCTTTTTACATGTCTTTGGCGATGTTTTGATTTGAATCTGTGTTCACCTGCACCATTTTTTGTTCCACAGCCCGCTTTACAAAGCGTCCTTTATGTAGCTCTGCAAGATTCGAGCAGCTATTTCTCTGTTTAAATCGTATTTTGTGGATGTAGATATGGAGGTGCAGGACAAAATCAAAGGACAACGTTATATTTGGGATCTTTGTCCTTGGCAGGAACCAAAATAAAGGATGGAAAAGCAGTCCTGTGTGTGTCATCTATGGGTAAGCCCCACTAACACCTGTTACACAAGGGCACTTTGCAGTTGCAAGTGTGAAGTGACCGGGATAAGAGTCAGCTCTTCAAAGTGGTTTTATTACAGAAAATGGTGGGTTTCTCCCTTCAGGTTTGGGGGTGGGGTTCCAGCCCCAATTGAAGGAGTTTAGTTTTCTCAGGGTCTTGTCATGAGTGGGGGTAGGATGGGTGGCAGATTGATAGGTGTATCAGTAAAGCAGGGGGCCATTTTGGTGAAGAGAGAGCTTTGCTAGAAGGCAAACCATTTTATTTACCAGTGGATCGATGGTCTGACCCTCACATATGGTCATGACCTTTGGGTAGTGACTGAAAGAATGACATTGAAGACACAAGCAGCTGAAATCAGTTTTCTCTGCAGAATGGCCAGACTCAGTCTTAAAGATAGGGTAAGGACCTTCGACATCTGGCGAAAACTCAACGTAGATCCACTGTTCCCTCATCTCGACAGGAGCCAGTTCAGGTGGTTTGGATATCTAATTAGGATGCATCCTGGCCACCTTCCATTGGAGATTTTCCAAGCATGTGTGGTAGAAGACCCCGGGGAAGATCCAGAGGGATAATACTGTATATCTCATTTAACCTAGGAACTCCTTGCGATCCCCTAGGAGGAGCTGGAAAATATTGCCACGGAGAGGGATGGGCTAACTTGCTCAACCTGCCAACATGACCGAACATGGGTAAGTGGTAAAAAAAATGAATGGATGGATGGAATACTTCATTATTTAGAACATATAAAAAAAAGAGTTTTAAAAGGAGGAAGGATGTCTCCTTTTGTTAACTGGCTGTTGCTTCCACCCCTCTCACATATTATCCTGTGTGTACTGGTGCTTATTTGCGTGATATATTTAATTGCATATTGAGCAACGGAGTGAGATCGGATCACAAATGGTCACCCAACTGCAAGTGGAGACTCCTTTTTATGCTTGGTATTAACAGACGTACTTAGAGCTGTTGACTTGTGATTAGATCACCCAGGACACATGATAATGCCATGTATGAGCAGGGCCTATGAGAAGTGTACGTGTAGTGTGACCTTGACTTGAGACTAAAAGTCAGGTTATGGCAGCATTTGTTCAAAATAATTTCAAAAATTAGCAAATGTACACAATGAAGATGGGGAAGTTGGGTATATCTGTCATTTTACACCCACAAGCCTGCAGACATTTCAGTTTTGCAATGATATTTGGGGAGTTTGCTTGGTATATTTGCTTGGCATGTTTGCTGTGGTAAACAAAACCACATACATCTCCTGTTGACTGCCAGTCACAGGATTACCTTTGCTACTCAGGAAAAATGAGAAAACTCAAGGTCAAAAAATTATGAAGGACAAAAAAAAAAAGGACCCACCCCGCAGTAAGTCAATTGAGACAATGTATACAGCTTTGGAATGCAGTAACATCATGAAAAAGGGAAATCTCACTCATTGCCTCTTACCAACCACATTTGTTAATCCATTGAAATTTAGGACTACAGTAGCATTGTGCAAACCCAACAGGGACAGCTTCACAATAAATGGACAGCTCTCAGACAGAATAATTAGCCCAACCCCTCAGCTTCTTTCAAAAAGACACATACCATCAACGATGACTTTCATAATGACTCTAATATTTATATCGTTCAAATTCAACCTAACATTGTTTTCAGAGATCTTTCCATTAAAGTCAGGTTTCTTGACCTACACTTTAAACAGACTTCTTTACCTCCCTGGTTTATTCATTCATTTTGTCTGTGTACATTATCAGAGCCCAGGTCTTTCTTAAGCAGTTTTAATGTTCGGGTTCTACTGAGAGTAGCCAAGAAATAAAGAACCCTGATAATACGTAGCTTTGTGCCGTGTCATTTAAGTTACACCAGGTTATATACATTTGAACTTTTTTTACAATCAACCAGTTGGAATCATTTTTGTAACATTGGATCTAAAGTATATGAAAGAAATTTAATAAAGAACATGAATAAGTGCCCTACAGTTAACAAGTACTGTATCTGTGCAGTGAGAGGATCATCATCATCATCATTATGATGAATAATAACATGGTCAGTGTCTTGACAGAACAAAATAATGCAAAACCCTGGAATAAAGCAATAAGAATGAAGAACAGCCTGCAGAAACGACTGGCCATTAGTAAGATGTGGTCACTCAGAGATACGAGGATGATTTACTGCATCTCTGCAGGTTAGTTAAAGCACAGGCTTATGTTGAGTACAATTCTGGCTCAGGCTAAAAGAATAACTAGGGTGTTACACATAATTTTCAGATTGGGTTATGTAGATTGGGTTACAGATTAGACTAATATCACAGTTAAAAAAGGACAAAAATTTACAAGAAGTCACAAATAGACAGAAAGACAATGAATGGATTCTATCATTCGAGGTTAGAGGTGGGGCATCATCATTTATTTGTGGGCAAAAGCACAAGGAGAAGGTGCGAATTGAAACACCACCACATTTCTAAGATATGGCAAAAATCTATTTCATTGTCCGACCACCTGTAAATTAAAATAGGGAATTTATTTCATACACAGTGACCCTTAAGCCGCTTTGGGAAAAGGTTGACCCAAACACAATCAGAAAAGAGAAACTAGTGCCTGATACTGACAGATGAAGGATGAGTTTCTGTGATTGCTTTTATTCCCCTCAGGCTCGTTTGCAGATAGATTGAACTTTGAACAACTAAAATATCGAAGAAAAAAAAATGGTTTGCTCTTTGTTGTTGTATCAGTCTCGAATGCTTATCATTTAAATAACCTAAATCATTTAAAATCTGCTCTGGATAACCCTTGTTGTTTTTTGTCAATCATCCCCTAAAAGAATAGTTCTTCTTGGGTTTTTTTGTCATGTGTCTGAGCTTCTCGGTATTATACTGTGGTGCTTGGAAGTTTGTGTAGAATTTGCATGCAAGGCCTGAACGTTAAGAAAAATAATGTAATTAAACAAATGAGATTAAAAAAAAAAATAACACTTGGCCATTATTTATTGAGAAAAATATAACATATCCACAAGTAACAAAAGTATGTGAAACTCTACAGTGAAATTAAAGTCAGGCGTTTTCTTTCAACATGGTTCTATCAAAGCCTGAGCTTAACACCATATGTTGGTGGAAGTATATCATGTCACAACAGAGGAGGTTTCTAAGAACCTCAGATAATAAGTTGTTAATGCTCATGAGCCTTCAAAAAGCCTCGACCAGTCCACACAGCTAGTTTTTCATTCATCTATCTTTGTTATACATCGTTATGATGTGAGATGAGCGACTAGTGCATTTGTTGATGTTTTTCTAAGATCGACAGGGAGTTCGTGCGACTTTCCACTGGACTACTGCTATCTGCTTTCTTCACTGAGCGTGACCAGCAATCACCGCGCTCAATGGAGACGTTTCAGAAGAGACGAGGGACAGCTGGAAAAAATAAGAAATCACTTTTTTTTCAAGGTTTGTGTTATAAATTTGTAGACAGGTGGCTATAATGAGCTTTTTACACCTCTGTTTGACCCGTTGGATGTCCTGAACAGTCAGCAGCCTCCTGCTCAAAACACGCCCACCATACCTTTTTATTCTTGGTGCCAATCCATGTTGCTTATAACATTTTATAAGGTTGGTGAGCTTGTTTTGAGATAAGATGTAATAAAAAATTAATATGATGATTGGATTAAAGATACCATATGCACGTAATGTACGTGCACTTAAGGCTGTATTGGTCTCCCGGTATATTTGGTGTCCATCAAGGAATAGGTAGTCCTCTGGTGTTGTCGCTCTTTCTGCTGGCTTCTCTTGGAACACACTGTATCGTTGGACAGGTTCATATGGGAGCTGAGCTGATCTTCCCAAGAAGAACCATATGTTTTTCATCTACAAAATGGCATAGCATAAAATGAAAATCCAAGTAATCACAAAGATTGTAAGTTGGCAAATCATGTTGAATCATTGTTAAATGAGGCCTGATCATTTCTACATCAATGCAGTCCCTATTAATAAACTATATTCACTGTCTGATATCAAAAGATTTTACAGCCTATACTTTTACTGTACGTTAGCCTATTTTTTTTTTATATATATATATATTTAAAACGATGTCACATTATGTGTCTATCACAGTCACCCTGTCTCCTAGAAATTACGCTTATTTAGGCTATTTCAAAACTATACTCAAAATTACATTGTGGTGACAAAATAATAACTGGATTATTTTCAGTAAGATTCTTTTAGTGAATGAACCACTACACACAAATTCCTCATTATGTTATTGAATATCACACACACACACGCCACACCTAAGACACAGGCACACCTGTGTGTGAAACACATCTCAGTTGCTGGCCTACACCTAGACTCCAGTTATATATACACAATATTTTAGCCTCACTCTAGTGATTGTTAAAAATGTTTACAAACAGAAAAAAAAAAAAAAACATTGTTTCGCCAACACTTATCATTACTCATTTCTTTCATTCGGTCCCGTTCTTCTCATCACGTCCTCCGGGATGAACAGCTTGTAACAGGCGCCGCCGTTGTGGAGTTTACAGTTACACTTGTATCCCCGGGCTGCCTCAACCTCTTTGACGGTATCCTCATTTATGTAACAATAATCCGAGATATTGTGGGCTATCATCGGGTCCGTCATGACAGGAATATCTTACTCTTCGCCATCCTCCGACTCACTTTTACCGTCATGAGTCGTTACTGTCAGATTCGGAGGTCGAGCTGCTTTCAGACCCGGCTGTCATCTCCCGGCGCAGTGAAATATTCTTGAAAATAGCTTGGTCCAATTCCCATCAGGTGCAGCACATCTGATGGGAATTGGATTTAAAAGCTGTGCGATTTCCTTCCTCACGGGAACTCGTTGATGCTCGCTGGCGATCCTCCTCTGTCAACCGCAGCTGTCAAATGTTGCTGTCATTCACTTATAGCTGTCATTCAGCCTCGTTAATGAACAGGTGTTCGGGGGAAACTTTCCATCCTCACATACCGTTTAAGAGCTTCAAAACTGTACTTAAATTTCGCATTTTAAATTAATGATGACATTGTTTTCATGCTGAGTCTTGATTTATTCAGAAACACATAAAAAACCCAAACTGCCCCCCCCACCCAAAAAAAAAAAAAAAATGTCTGGGTTGATCAAAAATTCCTACATTTATTAGAAAACTATTTACAGAACAGCCCTAGAATTGAGCTTCAGCATAATGATTTTGATCACAAGAGTAACTATTTACGGAACAAGTCCCTGTTGCTGTCCTACATACATACCACTGACATATTGCATTAAAGACAGCTGGTCTTGAAATGTGATTAAAGTGTCCCAATGAAACCATTTTTATGCTCTTCGAGCGATGATTTTATTTTTCAGAAACAAATAATCCTCATAATAATGTTTGCACATCTTCAAGCCAGTGGAGTGCACAGCGGGTCTGCAGGACAACAACGTTTTATGAATACTAACCAGTGAATAATGATTCATGAGGGAATACTGACCACCTGCATGCTAAAACTGTCACTCCAGTAACCATGGTAACAAGTGTTCACTCCTTAGCTGTTTTATCTCCACTTATGACAGAGTATTCTCTACAATACTCTTTGTAGAGGTAAATCAGGTGCTGTGATGGGCCAATGTGATTTAATTTTTTATTTCCATTCCCCCCACTTAATTATTCCTTGTGGATATATCAGAACTGGCATGTACTCGAGAGTAATAAAAGTGGATGATTTCAATTTTACAAGTTTGACTGTATCTCAGTGACAAATCACCACAGTCTGATTCAGTTCTTAAGCCCACAGTCAAAGTACATCCGTCAATATTAGAGTGACTGCATCCAGGTGTGGGAGTAATAGAGAAATATGATCATTTAAACTTTTTTCCAAAAGATGTTTAAATTCTTTAATTGCATTTACTAAACCAGTGACATAGTGTTGTTCACCTGTGGATGTATATAGTGTTTGCCATGATAATATTTTAATTTGCTTTTAATGATTGCTTGTGCTAATAAGAATAAATTATGTGCATTATGCTTGTTCTGGCTGATTACAAGTTGCAGAGGAAACAGACTTGTTTTCCAAATGTCAACTATTGAGATGAAATTATGGGTTATTGAATGCAGATTATTGGAAGAAATGTAAAGTTTAGCAATTTGAATCGAAATACTTCCTGAATTCACTCATTTTTATACTTTAGGCAAACGTCATGATTTAATAAGTAGTTCCTTAATGTTGACTGTAGTGACTGTTTTTGAGTGGCAGTTTTGTAATGTGGGTGTTTCCTTTGGCACAGAGGGCGAGATAATGTAGTTGTGAGAGGACTTCAATCTAATGGTCACAAACACATAATAGAAATAGTAATGCCAATAATTTAGACAACATCCACCAAAAATTTAAAGAAATTGAAAGGAAGCTCAAATGAAAAAGTTTGAATAAAATAGCCCTGATAATGTCACTAAAGGATTATCAAACACATTTAAGTGCTGTGTAATTTACCAATGATTTAATGATTAATGATTTACCAGTTCTGAGAACTCCATGAAAAAAATCATATAATTTGGCACTGACTATTAGTAACAGAAATGGCTTCCTTAATTATTGTAAACAATTCTCTGAATCTTTCTTAAATGCCATCCTCAGATTATAGTTAATTTGTAAATTTCGGTGGCTTGTGAGTGAATAGTTGTAATATCAGTTACATTCCCTACAAAATCAGCATATCACACATTGATGTTAGGGAAAACAGTCCTGTGAGCTGTAAACTAAGAACAGCCTCACTGAGCTGCTATCTTGGCTGGATGCTCAGTTTTGATTTGTTATTTTGTCAGATATAGTATAGTTGTGCTCTTCATTCCTGTTGGAAACTCATCCAGTGTAAAGGGGACGAACAGTTGGAGTGTCGATAAAAAAATGTCAGATATGCAAAAGAAGAAGCGCCCAATTTGTCAGTGTGTGTGTGTTCCAACCTGCTCCCCCGGCTCCCCACAGTGCGCTGCCTGTCAATCATGCATTTTTGTCCACTTTCACATTAATTATATCTGACTCAGGCTGACTCCCCTGCCGGCCCAGCCAGGATTAAATTGACAGTAGACTTTCCCTTCTGACTTCACTTAAGATATACATCTCAGCTCCCCCCAGGCAAAGAAAGATCACATCAAAGATGGATAAATTCACCTTAATAAAGGATATTATTTTTCTTTCTTCTAACAGTTCAAATAAAATGGACATGTGATGGAATGCCTCCGTCTTTTGCTGAATGCCCCCTCCAGCTGTGAAACCCCAATCTGCGATTGCTGCCATTCCTGTCTTCACACGGTACCTAATAGTCTGTAACTGAAAGCGCTTGCTCACATAGAATTCAGACAGTTTTGCCTTTATTCGGGGCTGTGTAACATAATTTACATGGATGCTCGTCGAGTTGGATTACTGGAAGAATATAATGTCTTCCATGACAAAGAGGGCATCAAAATTGATTTTAATGTTGACGGCTTTATTCTTCCTGATGTGCTGTGTGGCAAGCAAGGAAGATGAGGGCAACCTTCTCGATGGAGGGATTTGAAGGCCATGAAAAACAGTTGTCACTATTTAGCAGTTAATCTGGTTCAAACCCGACCTAATTTCATTCTTTAATATGGGTCTGGGTACCCTCCATAGAGAATTGTTTGCAGTCGTTCCATCCTACTGGGCGTAGATCTCGAGTTCATTTTAACCAGTCAGCTTGTGCCGAAACCGGCTGACACTCTGCCACCACTGCAACTATGTACTGTGTCCACCAAAGTGTTCTTTTTTCACAGCGTGTTCTTATAGTTGTTTTAATGAACGCCAGCAGCGTGACGAGGTGCTGAGCATTGATTCTGCGCCTTTTTTTTTTTTTTTCCGGTCACCAAGAGTTCACAGAGAGTTGCGCTTGTCACTGTCACCAGCCTCGGAGGCTGCACACAGAGGGGCAGGACAAATCCGGTTTACCACCGACACTGATGCTGATTGGTACTTCAGAGTACCTGCAAACACTAATACGAGCTGAGTCACCAGACTGTTATCACAGCAAAGAGAACTGAAACGGTGAGCCAGATTTGGTGCAGTCAGGCACAGCTGAATCATGAGGGAGTAAAAAAGTAATAAAAAACATTGCTGGGATGTCATCTTCATTTAAAATCCCAAAAGGAAGTTGAATAATTGAAATAAGAGGGGGTTGTGGTACACTCAAAAGGTGGGTGGAGCTATGTGACAGCCAGTACCTCTATGGTTTCACACAGTTAAATATAAGTAAACCAGAGAAAGGAGCAAAATTACATTGTGATAATGATGTTTTGGAATTTAGGGTGACAGACACCCCGAAACATGACCTCCCACACTTTCTTGGAAGAGTTATTAGCTAATAACTGTGCCACCTGTACCTGGATGTTTTGCCTCTCTGAAAACTCTTCTAGGTGGCGTAGAAGACTTGGATTTTGTGGCATCATCTTGTTTCTGTTCAGCCTCCTTGAAACTTCCAGGGTGTGTCGTTTTTAAAATGTTTCAAGTCACTCGTGTTGCAGCTGTGTGGCACTTTTTTTTTTTGTCACAAATAGTGCCTCTGGCTGTATTTTTATCAAAAGATGAAAAGGTAGCACCAGACCACACTGCCACCTTTCTGCCATTTTCCAGTCTCTCCCCGATGCTTGCGTCGAGTCAACTTATTATGCAGAAATGAAGTGTGCGGCAGGCGGCTGCGCAGTGCGCACTCACTTGGTCTGTCCACGTGTTTCATTGGTTCCCACGGTCAGGTGACATGGGCCAACTAAATATGTTTGGACTGTTTTCACACAAATATGACAAATTTACAAAGACTTAACGACATTTGGAAGTGATGCAGCCGCCCAGGTTTTGTACTTATCAATATGTTTTCAAAGGATTTAATACATAATGATTAGCTGATGAGTATCGAAGTATTGAATCCACAGGATCGATACACATGTCGTCGTGGACATGTAATGTTTTCCACTACGTTTGCTGAAACTGGCTTACCCACGATCACATTAAATGATCCATATTTGCTCCAACACATACTGTGACAGACGTCTGCTATCACGGTGGGTTTTCTCAGCAAGAACGGCAGCAAACCAGCTCTGGTACAGTTCAACAATACTTGTATTGAACTTCCAGCTTTAAGCAATCACAGCTTATGGGCTCTCCTGCCGTGCCTCCAAGCCCCCACACAGTGTCTGTTGCGTTCGCTCTGCTCCTTGCGTCTCCAGGCTTGAGAGCCGTCCGGTGTCCTGCTCGTGGCTTTATGGGGCGAGAGAGACAAATCAGTAATTGAAAGCAGCTGGGCTAATTAAGCCTCTTCATGGCACCGGTCCCTGAATCACTCCCCCAATCAGTCCCTCCTGCAGCTGAGCCCAACCACGCCCCACCACCACACATCCCTATTTACCAATAAAACAATTATCCCAACCATGTAAGCGATGTAACCAAACGTGTCTCCCCACTCATATCCCTCATTATCTTAAAACAAAGCAATGGTTAGATGAAAAACGCAATCTTGTACTTTTGTTCACTTTCCATATTTGCATATGTACTTCACATCACAAACAGAAATTTGGTCTATAAAAAGATGACTTATGTTGGTTTGATTATTCTGCATGTCTATTTTGGAAAATAAAAAGTACATCAACTGTAAAGAAAATGTTAAGGTCTTAAAACAATAATACACAATTGCACTATGCCTTTTTTTCAACATCTCAACAACTTAAAAATGTGAATATAATATGGACATATGCATTACACAATGAAACTATTTGTATATATACATTCACTTACAATTTGCACACACACACACACACACACACACACACATAAACACTTACACTATCATAATCCCTAAATTGTGCTTTAATTTCAGAGTGTCGTCTGTTTGGTTATAATGATTAGATTATCATCACGACTGAATGGCAAAAAAATATCAAATTATCCAATTACTCTGACGCACCATCCAAATAAATTACACAAAATTATAGTCAGAATTTCTAGAAGGGTGATGGAGACAGTTGAGCTCCAATTCTGAACCTGGCTTCAATGTTTGCCAAACAGAAATCAGTACAAGTAACAATAGATATAGCAACTTAACAATACATTTGTGTAAATAGTACTCTTCCTCTTTTTTCTAATAAATAATACATTTAGCAATTTCTGATCAACCCATATCAATTTCAGGCTTAAATGAACACCTTTGCTCTCAAATCAAAAACCTACGAGTTTAGTTGGATGTAGTGGGCGGTGCATATGATGGAGACGGGAGTTTCTATTGGTGAATTGACTTCAGCCACACAGCATGGACACCCCCCGCTGCCTCTGTAAACACCCGACAGGAGAGGACTGCGTTTAACTACGTGCAGTGATATTTGTGTTATAATAATCTTTTTTTCTATTGAAACGCTTTTAACTTTGGCAGCGCAGCTTTCACTTTGGTTATATTTCATGCTGCCAATGCCATCAGCATGTTGATCCCTTCAGCGGGATACACAGCGGTATGCTGCTCGTATTTCCAAGGCTACATATAATTTCCTATCCCGCTGGATGAAGAGCAGCCTGTTAGGAAACGTTTGTGCCTGTGAAAAAAAGAGCGGTACATGTCACCTGAAAGGATCAGCACCACTTGTGGAAAACTGCAGTTGTAATCTTGTTCACTTTAACAAGGTCGGAGACGGTACGTGCCGCTGGAAATACGGGCAGCCTACCACCATATACTGCTAACGGGACCACCTTTGATAGCGTGAAATATAACCAAAGTGTCAAGTTTTAAAGCATTTTGACAGAAAACAGTGATACAACGTTAGCAGACCTCTAATGTAGCTCAACACACAATCCCCTGCTGTTGGAGGCAGCGAGTTGTGTGTCTGCAGCCATGCTGTGTGGGTCTGAGTCACTCCACCAATAGAAACTCCCGTCTCCAGCGAATGACCCGCCCACTACATCTAAAGGTTTTTGATTTGAAAGCAAACGGTTTTTGATTTGAGAGCAATTGTTTTTGATTCGAAAGCAAAGGTTTTAAATTTGCAGCCATAAAGTCTAGTTTCATAAGCAAAATTCTCAATTCTGTGACCAAAATTAACAAAGCTGTAAGAGCAAATTTGTTTGCAAAGCAAATAATTGATTTTTATTTTATTTTTTTGCTTGCATAATAAAGACACTAAATTACCTTCACAGATTTCAGCTTAGGTAAACATGGCAAATTGTCAAATTTCACTCTTTTTAAGATAACACATTTTTGGTCACACACCTGTCCCTTCATGCAATCGCCTCGTTAGCAATGCCCTGAGGCATTCAGGGAACAATTGTAAATTGTAGCTTCTACCAATACATTGCGTCTGAAGTGCCAATGGGACATCGGTAAATTGTCGCTAAAGGAATTAACCTGTGGTACACTCCCTACTCTAAACTGCATGTGTCTCAATATTAACATCGGTCACACGCTGCATTTGTTCAATTAGAGGAGTGTGCTTTGCCATAATTTAGGGCTGAACTGCACCATTGAAGATTAAGGTAATGGCAGGGCAGGGCTTCTGTTTTAGGGCTTTTGGCAGTCCTCCAAAACTGTGTATCCTGCAATTCCAAATATTATGCACTGTTGACTTGGCACTGTTGACAGTGAAATTCTTCCTATGCTATGCCAAAAAAAACTTTCTCCTTGCCTCTCCTTTCTTCTTCCATTTGCCTCTCAATCTTTGCAGTTTGCCATTGGAAAGGCCATCTGGTGTGATTGCAGACTGCATGAAACTTGCCCTTCATGTTTAAACAGTCGATCTAATCCTTATAATACTGCATCACACTTAAAGCCCTTTTTTTGGGTGGCAGGAGTGGGAGAGAGGTTGAAAGCAGAAAGAACATGCTCCACACTGCTGCGGAGCGGTGATCCGTATAACATTCAATGGACTGCTTTATTTCTGACTTTGAAGAGATATGTGCTGGGAGAGTAGAAGTGACGGATAATGTTTCCAGCTTGTTCCAGGATATGCATGCCGCCAATATGGAATGACAGGTACATTTCCCAAAAGGAGAGACGATAATGTTTTTCTGTTTAGCACTTGACAGTTTGCCTTCAACATGAGCTTAAGGGATTCTGAAGTAGCGTGATTATTGCAGGCCCCCAGCACCTCTCTACTCCGAAATTGAATTCCTACATGGGGAGATGAAAGCTGTTAAAGGCCCAGCCTTAAAAGATTGAAGAAAAATCAGCATACTAAGTGAATTATATATGTGCCATTTGTTTGACCCCATCTGGTGACTGGGAAATTTTACCTCTTTTTTTGTGACCTTAGTTGAACAGAGGATTATGAATTTGTAGAAGACACTAAGCATAATGGTTGCTGAAGAGATTACATAGCATCCACACATAAATGGGTGCCTTGCAGGATGTCATAAGCACTATATTTACTTTGATGTAGCATCACCTTTACCCCCATTTTAGTGCAGCACACCCAATATGTTTCACACAGATGGTTAGAGAAGGCTTTAGAAGCCTATATTACTGCAGCAATAGTTTCCTGCAACCTGATGCTATTTACAATTTATATGCAGCAGTGCATGAACGTTTGTGAACCCTTCAGAATTTTCTATAGTACTCCATGAACATGACCTAAAACATCATCAGATTTCCTAAAAGTAGCTAGTAAGAACCCAATTAAACAACTGAGACCAAAATATGATACTTGGTCATTTATTTATTGTGTTGGATACATCAGTCTACCTTGTCCCTTCCTTATGTTTCTGTTTCCCATCTTCCTTCAGTGTGCTGTGTGCGTCCCTAATCCGTCTCCCTCTCTGTTCCGTGTGTGTGTGTGTGTGTGTGTGTGTGTGTGTGTGTGTGTGTGTGTGTGGTGTGTGTTGGCGTGGGCATGCCGCTTTGCCTCCCTGCTCCTCCCGCTGATCTGCTCAATACCTACGTACCTGTTATCCATCACCTCATCAAGCGACATTATACCAACTTAAGCTCTGCAACGACTCTCCACCAGATCATTGTTAAACTTACCTGGTAGAACTGCTCGGTGCAGTTTTTTTTTATTTTAATTTTTTTATCTGAATACTCTTTCTGTCAAGTGCTGACCTCTGTTTTGTGTCTCGGATCATTTGCCTTGCCTTCTGCCTGCCTCGTCCTCTGCTCCTCACACCAGCGTCCAGTTCCATCTTCTGCAACTTTATCAATATACTCGGTAACTTGTTTTGTGTGCACTTGAGTCTTCTCCCTCTTTTGGAGTCAGTACATTTATTGAGGAATTTGATCGAACGTTACTTTTTTGGGAGTGGCAAAAATATGTGAACCTCCAGGATTAGCAGTTAACCCTTAGAATCTGATGGAGGCAAATTGTGTCCAAATTCCCACCCCATCTTATCAGTTGAATTGTGCAGTAAGTATTCATTACAGAGATGCACCACTTATCTTATGAAAGTGCACAACTTAAGCTTTCTAAAAATGCCATGCATGTAATATTCCGAAAGGTCACAAAGGAACTCACGGTAACTTCTGAGCAACTAAAAGCCCTTTCACATTTTCTAATTATAATGTTCATTAGTCCACCTTTAGGAGATAATTTAACTACAATGGTGTAAACGTATCAATGCTACTGCATGATGAATGAGCAGCTTGGTGTATGGATGACTTACCAATATGTTTTTAACCCTGTTGTCCTTGAACCAAGTTGTTCTGCCTGTTTTAGTCTGCCTCCAACTCTGATTAAGTTTTAGCCTGTGTTATATGGTGGTGCAAAGCATGAGAGTTAGGTGCTGGGAGGGATTGATTTCCCAGCCTTTTAATAGGTGATATTCCTCTTTGAAGCTTTTCATCTACGCTTTTTGGAAAAGATATTGCTCAGCCGTGTCATAAAATTCTGCTTGAGGAGAGATGGTCACTAAATTGAATCACCTTGAATTGCTGCCCAATGAAGCATTTAGCAACTCCCTCATGATGCAGATCTTTGTGGTGTCTGGAATCAGTGGTTAAAGGATGGTGATTGCCATACAACAAGTAGTTGATCATTTCAGCTTTGTCACATCCTGCAGTGGCTGTGTGGTCTATGAAGTTGGGTAGGAAGGGCATTTAGGAAAAACGAGCAGGAATTCTGGTCTCTGCGTCCCCCTGTTTAGATTTGTTAATTCAGTAAGGGTCTTGACCATTGTAATGGCGGTAGATTCCTGGCCAATTTCCTGAATCACCAGGGTTTTAGGTCTGTGAGATCTTGAAACTCAGTGGCCAATGAAGTACAGAATTTGAAATGAAGCCAGTGTAGTACAGTAGTTGAATTAGACCAAAGAGTAATTTTCTCCGCCTTCAAGGTCAGGTTGGTCTCAGAATCAAGTTCACTGTCACTTCCATGATACATGGGAGCGAAATGCCGTTCTCCACAGTCTGCAATGAAAAAATACATTAAAACTTAAAAGGACAATGCACATTCATTTAAAACAAATAAGAAATAAATAGTGCGATAAAATGTGTATTTGGCAAGGGCAGATGATAATAACCCTGAGAGAAAGAAAGTGGCTGGTGCAGCAGTGCCACTTAAAAGTGCACTTTAAACTGCAAACAGTTGCTGAAAGTGCCAGTGTGTGTGCACATTAGTTTGTGCTGTCCCATGGTGTCGGCGGGGGCAGACGAGGCACGATCCGGAGGGTGTTCATACTCTTGATGGCTTGCGGAAAAAAGCTGTTGCCGAGAGTCTGGCTTGCACGGATGCTCTGGAGCCTCCTCCCGGATGGCAGGGTTTGTGGTTTGTGTTGTTACAAAATCATTTATCCCCAACTAATTAAAGTTTTCTATTGGAGATTGCACTGTTGATTGCTGGAAAGTATTACACAACTTGTAAAGTGACATGACTTAAACAATGTGGCTCAAAATATCCTTACAGTATTTAAGGTGATAATATACATGGTTAGCATAACTAATAAAAAATAGTATTACATCAGTAAATATGTGCTGTAGACAGTGTGGTCACACAAAGTGTTGCCAAATATAACGTGAAATTATCAGAGTAAAAAGAAATGAAGAAAGTTATTAAAAACACATATGATTCAATTTAGATGAAAACAGCAAGGCTCTTTGTTCTCCAAAAGTAAAACCAGAGGGAGTGAGTCAACACTTTCTTTTTCTAAACAGCCAGTCTTTTGTTTTTTAGAAGAAGTAATGTGGTTGTGGGTGCTGTCATCTCTGTCCCCAGCGTCCTCTCTTTCCTTGACGTGTTGGAGAGCATCTGTCATGGAGGTCTCTGGTTGTTAGCTCATCTGTCAGCCTCAGACAGCAGCTCACATGTCACTTGTCATTTCCTGTGCCATATTCAATCTAGCAGTTTTCTTAAGAGACCCTCCGTCTTTGTTATACATGCCGATATTGACTCTGACAACTGAAGGGGATTTTGTTTCATGCTGCCCTCTAGCACTGACTTCATTTTATGGGTGTCAGTGTGTATCTGGTGGAGAGTGGGTGTGACAGACACGAGATTTGTCTCCATGGAGATTTATTGTTGAAATGTATGCCTAAGTGTAGCATAAGGTACAACTACAAGCTGTGTACTGCTTAAATATATTATACTTAAATAATTACAAATTGTGTTCTGTCCACATCTCTTTGAAAACACTGTATTATTATATCCGATCTGCTGCATGTGGGCCGGTCCCTGCCACAGTGGCGCTGAAACAGCGGTCTTAACTGGCTTTGGTGTTTGACCTCTGGGAGCTGGGTCCAATGGCCTTGTACAGTCAGAACTTTGATCCATTTTTCTTCTATTGACTCAATACTATTGACTATTGGGGCGAGTACTTATTATTTGGTATAAAATTTCAATACGCAGGCTACAGTCACACATTTGATGTGTTTTTATTTTAAAATGCAAAACGTCTGCTATGTTTACACACGAGTAAATCTCATCAGCGAGCCACAGCATTTACCATCTGTAGGGTCCACTTAGGCAGCTTGCCCATGGATATACAATCACTTCTGTCCACTTACGTATGCCATATATTAAAACATCCTATTGCCCTCTTTTCAAACTAAACTGACATAACTGTCAGTCAGCGGTCGTGAGTTGCATGTGCTACAGTAACTAAAGGCTTCTCTGTCTGCAGCCAGCAATCGAGCATCTCCCGAAAGCATGAGAGATGTTTAGCGAACATTGGTAAATAACATCTAGAGATGGCTTGCATAAGAGCTACAGAAAACATTGCAGCTACAGAAAACCTGAAGTTACACTCTCTTATTCCAATCTGCATAAAAACTAAAGATTCGTACCACTTTCAAGTAAAGTAATTTTCTCATCCTGACAATGGACTTCATAAAGCTGATATTAAAAAAAAAGGATCGTTCAGAAACTATTATCAAAATCAAACTATGTATACCAGTATCCAACATGTATTTTCTGATAAAACTAAGCCCTAATTAACAACCTAATTCAACACAAAGAAACTAAGGAGCACAGGGAAACTGTTCAGGTAGTAGGTTTTTTTTTATATTTCTAATTCATTATATATGTATATGTGGTGGTGGGGCGTGGTTTGGCTCAGCTGCAGGAGGGACGGATTGGGGGAGGGGTTCAGGGAACTGCCTGAAATGGGCTTAATTAGCCCCAGCTGAAGTCAATCACTGATTGTCTCTCTGTCCCCCTTTAATTGCATTGCACGGAATTCGCTACAAATGTACTTTCATAGTAGTGAGATTAAATGTATCTTAATGGTCATGAAAATACTATATTTCCCGTACGTCATCACTTCTCATTTTGCCATTTTTGTGGTCAACCTGCATGCGGTTTGTTTTGATGAAAGGAGGAGAAGTTGCAGAGTCTTGCTGACTGTGAATGAGAAGTTATTTTTTGATCAAGCAAGTTTTTTTTGGAATGACTTACTTCCTGTCATAATTTTAGGAGAGCTTGTATTGATTGCTTTATTGCAGAGAAAACATGTGCATTTTGTAAAATAGGGAATAGGGTATGATTGAATTTGCATTTATCATCATGATCTTGCAATCGCGATTTCATGCAGCGACTGATAGATGCATGTTACATGACAAACGTACATACATACAATACTGCAAGCATTTCATTAAACAAAGGGGGCATTAGTGTAAGGGATGAACCAATATGGTTCACAACTATGTAGAAAGGAGAAAAACGAATAACAGTGGGTGTTTTATTGTTCTTTCGCCTTATAGTCATTACCCTTTTCAAAGAAAAAAAAAAAAAAAAAAGAAAGCTGTTCTTGGAAATTAGGCAAAAATGGGACTTGGATGGAGTTAGGGTGGAGTGTCAGTGTTTTTTGTTTTTGTTTTTTTAAACTACACGCGTCAAATTAGCACAAACCACTGCGATTCAAGCTCCACTGAAAGACATTCCTTTTTGTGGTAGCTGTAGTCTCTGTTTTGACATTACAATCAGGTAATTTTATGTTTTTGGGAGTTAGGGTGAAAGTGAGGTGCATAATGATTGTAATTAGGACAAGACTGAAGTGAATGGAGTTTTGACAAATGAAAGAACCGCTGTTGTGTTGGACAGTGTGAACAGAAGGAACAGGAACAGACTATTTAAATTACTTTACTACTGAAAACAGAGTAGGCAGGAGGCAGAAGAATACAGATAAAACATTTAGATCTAATTAGAGCCCCAGGGGCCCAGAATGGCCCATGATCGATTTCCCATGTATTTGTATTTTTGTATATACACAGCCTCATGATACTGAAGGATGTTTCTTATTGGGGGAAAACTAAAGACTTTAAGTCAGGTTTCATTCATCTTTTTTGTTACAAAATTCCCGAACAGAATAAACCTCTCATCTAGACAGATATGAACGGTATTACAACAGACAGTTTTTTGACAGATTTACAATGAAGAAAAGAAGCTGTATAGTAATTTCCATCCCATCACTTTCTCACAGTGCTTGGCTCAACATAACATACTGCACATCAGAGCTTATTTTCTAGGTTCCTCTATCATCTATTATTCATATCCACTATGGATTTGTATTACTTTCAATCAAAAACAATAATAAAGGCATGAATCATCTGTGAAGAAGAAATGGTGATAATTGTTGGTCACACATTCCCAACTGGATTCCTGTGTTAACAGAAAGAGGAAGAGAGAGAGAGAGAGATTTAAGATTAAAAAGAAAAAAAAAAGTACATTTATTACAGTGCACTGGCTAAATGCTGGCCTTTATCAAACGCATGATGTTATATCCTCAGAAAAAATAGCACCTTTCATAAATAAGAGCGGAATTTTAGACATACAAAGGACTTAACTGCTTTAATCCCATGTAATACACGTAAGAGAAACCTTGAACATCTTTACAAACAGTGCCTTATATGAAATGGTCCATATAGCTTTTACTTTAGATGTATCTTGCAATGTTCTCTTGTGTGTGTATATATAGTGTATCTATTCAATGTATGTTTTCTGTTTGTTTCAAACATTGACACACCTTTTTAAAGACAATTCCAGAGGCTGTTGCTAGCCTACAGGTAAGGCAGAAACCTTAAAAAGAAGGTGCAAAAGCACTCCTTTTATTTAACAAATCAATCACTTTATCCCAAACTGTCTTTAACAACATTCTGGTTTCAAAATGCCACATTTGTTGAACTTATATGGCCCTGTTTTCTTACTGTTACACTGAATAAAATACAGGTAAAATGATGCAAAAGTTTGTAGTAGCTTATTGTCATACTAACATGCGAGTGCAGCATTTGGATTCTTGGTTTGGTACACAAAGTATAAGCTAAGGCTAATGATGATAAGTAACTAATAACTGGCTGATTTAGGAGAAACCCTTAAAAATAAAGAGCATTTCTGTCCTAACTTTATAGTTTCGGGCAGAGTAAATCAAAAAACATTTCAACTCTAAAAGTAGATCCTACGTCTGAGATAAATTAAAGGTATTCAAGGGAACGCCTAAATTATTTTAAGCCCTACTCTCAATTAGTTGAATTGCTGTTTGGCTTTTAAAGGCACCATATTTTGATGTTATTAATTTCATAAATATTCATTCAGCTCGCAAACAAGTGAAAACTAACAGAAGATATGATGGTTTGCACAACTCTATACAATTAAAGTCAGCCTGTCTACTAAAAAATGGTATTGTACAGCGGCTTGAATCGGCATTTGTGATGTTCGGTAGTCTGTTTTCCGGTTATGGAGCAGTGTGATCTCTTCACCACTAACCAAGTATCATTCACCTTGCATTTTCTTTGTTTTGTTTTCTACTAAAAAAAAAAAAAAAGACCAACATCAGTGACTGCATTCATTTAATGAATTTCAGTTTATCATTTTTAAGTTTGGTATGCATCTCCCTTCTTTGTTGCAACCCAAGTGCCACTCATAACAAGTAACACATGAAACTGCAAAATTATCCTTTAGTAAGGAAGGTACAAACTGGAGTATTTAAATAGGTTCATTCCTTGTTTGCTGTTAACAGGAAACATCCTACACATGAACAGTGCACTCCAACAGTAAACATGCATCACATTACACCCACATAAAATCAAACAAAAGTGGAAATAATACAAATAAACCATTATTTGAACCAACTCAAGTAGACCAATCTAGAAGTCTGTGAAAGACCATATTCAACATATCTTATGAATCGCTTGTTTTCTTAGCCATGCATTTACTATTAACTTGTATCTTAGTACAACTTATGATTACGCTGGGTTTAATTAATTCGTATAAAATGTAGAGACTTTTGATTGTGTTTGTGGCCTCACTTTTATTTGCTGACTTTGCACCAGGTGGTAACAAAAAATAGTTATCCACCTCTTTTAAAACATAAGATACAACATTCTTCACACAAAGATATTAAATGAGAGATGTCAAATATAAAATAAACACAAGTATAAAATATATATGTAAATAACAAAAGATTAAGAGCAGGTCTAGTCACAGGTTCACAACAAGTATCCCAACATCCATAGTTCAAATGGTGTGGACCTTTGTTGCACATTATACCTCTCTCTTTATATTATATTTCTGTCAATAATAAAGACAAAATGCAAATTAGAGCAGGGGCCTCATGTATAAATGGTGCGTACAAACAGAAATATTGCATATGCTTGTATTTATGCACACAGTTGGATGTATAAAAATGAATGTAATGTGAGAACGTGTGGGTCACGGCACAAACTCTTTTCTGACTGTAACTTGACGATTTCAACTTTCATAGCACTGAAACTCGCCAAATGTTTCAAAATAAAGTTTCTACTCCAATTTCTGGGATATGTCTATGAAGTAGTCTCTAAAAAAAAAAAATTAAAAAATGATATCCACTAATCCACTATGATAAGTTAAACATTAGTTTGCATATTAACACCAGAAAGGCCAAAATCCAATTTTTTGGCAATATTGACTGGCAGGAGGGGTGGCTTGATGGCATTAGTCACAGACGGCTGTTTGGGATAAACATGTTCAAACCCAGCAGGTGACAGTCTTTGATGAGTTATTTTTTTTTTCCCAACCATGTTGTTATTTTTGCCTAATCCCACCCATGTTTTGTTTTTCCCTAACCCCAACCATGTGCTTATTTAATAACCTCAACTATGTGTTTTAGCCATATGTTTAATTTTCCTGCAAATCACATTAATTTCTGTCCACTACAGGAACATGTGTAACTGTCACGCCTAGATAGGCAAAAGCATGGCTATGTCATGTTTTGCTGTAGAGGACCGGTGTGTCTATTTTACGTTTTGCTGTGATACTGGGTTGCCACGTCAGGGTCTGTATTGCTGAGGTGTACATATATGACAAACAGGAGACAAGGGCGCACAGATCCAGATCCTTTATACACATTTAGTCACTCTTCATATCACATGTTATATTGATCTACAATTCAAACAGCAGTGTTATGTGTGCAACTCAGCCATAACTATTCCATAACCAGCTTTCAATTGTAAATGATACAATGAAATCAAAGTCTCAAATCTACATCTATGTTTCATGAACGCTTCCTCAACACGTTCCCCACCCCTGGAGCTCAGAGCAGAGGGCTGGACTGACTCTCGTGGTCAGTCGTGGAGCACTGTAGCTGTTGAAATGTAGGATGACCCGGGATGTGACAGAATAGTGGAAGTCTGGTTTACCTTTCCTCAATATTAAGCCTGAATACTCAGTAATCACTGGTTGTAGAAATCCAAAATAACGTCAGATAGCATTAAAGGTTTGCGGAACAGAGCGCAAAAGAGACAATGCCACTCGTTGCATTTTCTTTTGGTTATGACACTGCTGTTGCCACCATACAATATGTGCTTCATGTCCTCCACCTCCACAAGCACCTCCATTTCCGAATCAGAAAAATTCCATTTCCGGATTTTCCTCTGTTGTTGCCACAATCCACAAAAGAATAATTGAGTCACATGGCTATTTTTAAGTACAATAACATTCATAACGTGCTCTGCATTGACAATTTATGATTGAAGGTTGGCGTGTAGATGGCGCAATATAAGGCCGGTCTATGTACACACATTTCCATGTGGATTTATAAAGGAAACATTACATGCAGGTGTGCGCGCGCACGTTTTCTAAATCGGAAACTTTTCTGCACATGCTATTTTTGTGCCCATGTACACTTAGTGTGGATCCTACGCACTTTTATACATGAGGACCCAGATGTTTTGTTCCAGACTTACTGAGGTTACTCCAGAATCTCAGCCAGCTTTCCATGGTAATACTCATAATTTTCTTTGCAGTCCTCCCACAGGTTCAGAGGTTGGTCATCGTTCTCCACAAATGTGTCCCAGGTGTAGGAGTAATCTAGAGGCTTCATCACCCTCAGCTTACAGCCAGCAGCGTGCAGGACCTTCAGCCCAGCCTGGATTTCTTCGTCCTCCCACTCAAACAGCCGGGCAGCATAGATACTCAACTTAACGTTTTTCCGAGTCTTCAATACTTCAGCTATCTTTGAGGCACAATTAGAGCAGGGACTGGAGGACACATACCTGAGAAGAAGGTGGCAGTATAAAGACAAAGAAAATGACTGTATCAGTGCATCACTTATTTTATGAAATGAAAGAACATTGTTCTTGATTCTCTAGCATGCCAACATAAGACCACACTTATGTTATCATTTTAATTACTGCAATACCTTTATCATATGGGGTTTGATTTTTTTTCATGTTTTTTTTAGGAGTTGATAGGGATGTGTGCATTACCACAGCACCCCAAAAAGTATTTGATAATGTAGAACCATAATTGAATAATCTTACAAATGTATTATCAAATTTGACATGTGCCAGTTTAGAGTAGATGACACGAGGGGGTTGTTGTGAATGATGCATGACTAAAACTAAAATACCTTTTTTTTTAGCTTATTATGTGCAAGCCTAAATGAAAACAAAGTGACAAAATATTCAAACAGTCATGGAAACAAAGACAATATTGTCCAGACTGATTTTAAATTATCTTGTAATTTGTCACATTTTCTATTTCACACACCATCTGACATTTTAAGAGAGGTAAGTACCAAGTGACCGTGTATTTGAGTTCAGGCTGGTTGTGCAGCAGACATTGTGTGAAAAAGGCCTCCTCAGCATGAGTCCCAGCATGCTCATCCTCCAGATAGCCCCTTAGCAGCCCGTCATCCGTGTTGCCTTTATCCACCAAGTAAAACAGGAAGGTCTTGTTGCGGCCAGAGGAGTATTCTACATTCTTGAACTGGAACTTAAAGATAAAAGGGTCTATCCGGTCCCTGTGTTAAACGGAAGAAATGAAAGGGAAAAAAATGGCATATTAATTTTCACATATTGACTCGATACAAAATGGCTATGGAGATGTTAAGTTTGATTTTCTTAAATTAATCTTTCAGAGTGTTGGCATGGGAGTGTTTTGTTAAAATCTCTTACGGAGAAAGGAAGAGGACAATCGTTACCCAGTTGCAAGGGATAAAAGGTTGACTGCTGAAGACATCTCAGAAGTAGTCCTGGACCTAATCACACTCGAGGGGGATCAAGACATTATTTTGGATGTAATACTACCCTTTGATAAAGACATCCATAAGCTTGCCAAGGAAATAAGGAAAGGTTAAAATTTGGGATCACGGCAAGTTGCATCTAACCTTGATTGATAGATGTGTCATTGTTTATCAGTAATAATAAAGCAGTGTTAATGTTGGCGCCTGTTGTTGATTTAGTTGAATTTTTGACAAAAAATAAGCAAAGGTTTTCATTAAATTGTAATGCTTTGATTTTTTTTTAATTTCTTTTTAGTCTTGTACTCAACAAAAAGTATATATATAATATTTTAGTATATCTTTTGTTCTTCTGTTCAAAATTAAACACAACAGAAAAGCTAGTGTGTTAATTTACAGTTACAAAACAGTTTTGAGCGTAACATTAAAAAGGGTGTCTGCCTCTCAAAACCATACCAGGAGCTGCCTCCACTTGAGAGCTGCCTGAAAGGCTCTGTCTCCCATTGTATTTTTTAAAAACTCTGGGAACCTCAATTAGCCCGTGTGTCGACTGAAAGCACCAGGCGTTCTTCCGAAGACAACCAGCTCGGAGTGCTTGCAAGCACTTTGGAGGAGCGTTTTTCTTAAATAAGATGCTTTGGTTGCTATGATACATATCCACAGAACGCTGTTGAAAGTATGTAATTTCACATTATCAACAAAAAAAATGCCAGCACTTGCTCTAAGCCCTTGCTCTGGATGAAGGGGAGACTGAAGCATGTTGGAAGAGAGGACGAACCTGCTGGTGTATGTGGGTTCCTGAGATTTTGCGTGCGAGGAAACGGCTCAGCGAGTATTGTCGTTTGGTCCAAAAGCTGTATTTGGACAGGGCCCGGTTCATGGAGCAGGACACAGTTTGAAGTGTTGCTCTGTATAATTGGAACTTTCATTTCAAGAAAAGACATAAATTATCGAGAGGCCATCAGCTCGGAGAAGCATATCCCCCTTTTCTGAGGTATATGAAGAGGTGAAAAAGATATAACATTAGGTCTTTGTGGCATTTGTCTCACCCCGCCTTCATTGTGATTGTGACGTGACAGTGACGAGGGCCGTGTTTAACTCAAAGCAGAACATGTTTCAACTCTCAGTGATCATAAGAAAAAGGCAGGTAGCATGTAAATAAAATTTCACAACAAAGTAAAAAATGATGTACGACTGTAAATTTACACAGTACAAACGGTGTTATGTGCAAAGTAATGCTACATCCTATAATTGCGTTTTTATTGCTCTGTTAGATGTGATGAGTTCACATATACATAACATCAGATTATCGATATAATTGTGATCTCAGTGTCAAACAGGCTGAGAGCAAATAAGAAATAAATATAAAAGCATAATTCAAGCGGTAAATTGGCTTGCTGTCATATCTAAGAAGTACAAGAAGTACAAGGCTTTAGTTCTCCAATTAGTCACCGCTAAAAATGTCAAAAAACAGAAGATGAAGACTAGGAGCAAGAAGCTGAGGACCTTTGTAGTTCTTTGAGCAGTGTTTTAAGGAGGGTTTTTTTTGGCGTACTTCAGGCTAGATACTTTCCAGCACAAGAGAAACAGTGACCTGCGGATTCCACCCAGTAGGGGTCTAACACATCACGTGCCCATCCTGTGCACGGCTTCATACTGCACAGAGAGCGTTTAAGAGGCAAAGTGTTTTGGCTGACTGATTTTGTTGACTTCCTTTGGTCATTATTCTTAGATTGTTGTGCTTCTAGCATGGACAAGTAAGCTTAGTTGTTGGAAAGTTTATTTTTCATCCATTTTGTGTTTATTATTTTTTTTATTCCTGCATTGTACTGTAGCTGTTGCTGGCTTTTGGAGGTTCCCAGCAGCAGCCAAAAGAAAATGGCGGATGCAGCTTTTGTCAGTTATGCTTCAAAGCTGTGAAACACTAACTGTAGATGTCAGGGAAGGTAGCTCAGTAAATATTTTTCAAAGAAACCTTAAAATATATCTTTACTTTAGCCTTTGACTATTTACACCAGAAGCTCTCTTGCACTTGCTCGCACGTATGCACTGCTGCGCCTTTAGAATATTAAAATATGTTGATTTATTAATATAAAATAGCCTACATTTTAAGGTTGTTCTCTTTCTTTATATCTGTCTTTGTATAAGACACTGCATGTAATTTTCTTGCTGTAGAGCTGCATTTCTTGTGAGAAAGGTGTTATACAATTCAAGTTTGTATTATTATTATTCTTAATTATTTCATAACTATATTTACAGACAGTGCCTGTTAATTGGAGGAGAGCACCTTTATTTTCCTACTTGAAAGACCTGGGGATAGACGTTGATGATATTGTAATGTGAAAATGGTGTAGCCGGAAAGCAAGCAACCTATGCCCAGTTTACCTAGTTTGAACTCAGGAGTGGCTGGTCAGCTCTGAGAGTCAACACACACAGGAATTGAGGGATTTTCCATAATATTACTTTATTTCTACTTAAATCATACGATGCCAAGTCTCCATGGTACTACATTTGCCAGTCATATATCAACAGCGGAACATGAACACTTCCAACAAAAATAGACGAGGCGATATTTTTAGCGAAGTGTCAAGCTGCTTCTGGAATGCTGCTGACACCGATATCTGGCGGAGTCATGACACAGCCAGTTAGAGGGGAATCCAGCCTTTAGTGTATGAGGATTAGTTCAGAGTGAATGTTGATTGGTGGAATTTCCACTGCTTTACTTTGTTGACAGACTGCCCTGTGTGACAGTTTTGTTTTCGTTTTTTTAAATGGGCTTTTGTGTAGGTGGGTAAAATATGTTGGTTTTCTTTTCCCTGTCCATGGGAGTGTATTGCAAACGTTTGTGCCGCAAGAGCTGCCTTCTTCACCAAACTGGGGACATGCCGACCCCCAGGTAATACTAATAATCCCACATGCAACCGTGCTTTAAACAATCTAAACTATTCCTTTTACGTCAATCTTAAAAAAAAATGGAGCAAAACACTTGCCTGGTGTGAAGCAAACCCATTTTTATGACATATTTTTTGACTACATGAATATGGGACGAGGGAATCATTTCCAGTTGTTCCATCCAACTGGGTGTCGACCTCGGATTAATTTTAACCAATCAGAATGTACTGAAACCGACTGGCAATCTGTTACCACTGCATCGACCTACAGCCCATATCCACCATTGTTTCCCGAGTACAGCATTTTTTTTTTATTGTTTTAATGGACACCAGCAGCTTGACGAGCTGCTGAACGTTTATTCTGCGCTAAATGCAAAATGTTTGGTGATTTTTTTTTTTCTGGTCAGCAAGAGTTTAAAAAAAATGCTGCACTTGTCAATGTCACCAGCCATCCAATCACAGTGAAGGAGGGGCAAAGGTTAATAAGAGCTGAGTTCCCAGACTTTTTTCACAGCGAAGAAAACTGAAGCTGTGCGCGACTTTGGGGGAAATAGCAAGGCAAGGTAGCCCTGCACTATTGATATTGTACAATACAAATGTTCCCCACAAGAGGGTCTGAAAGCGCTAACTCACTTGTTAAACTTGAGAGGACATCAGCCTCCCCCTACGTTTTTTTTTGGATATGGCTACAGATAATCTAGTTGGTTTAACAGATACAGATACAGATGATGCTGTACTTGCTCGTCCCTACCCGAAACCTTCCTCTTCAAGGGAATCTATAATTGTATTGGCTACCACATGTTCTACCTAAAATAGAGAGATTAAAAAAAGTGGTTACCAAACATGGTCACATTTTAGCCAGTGACCCTCAAGTGAGCCACATTTTTTAAAGATCTTCCAAATTGTGCTGATAGGCACACCAGGAACTTGAAAGACACCCTGGTTAAGGCTGGTTGTTACATACCATTTACTGCCCAACCTAAATCGTGTCAACTTCCCATGTTTGAATTGGGCACAATACAGCGCTATTATTAAAGGGACACTTTTTTTTATATATCCTCACACTGGATGGATATCTAGAATAGGATCTCTTCCAGAACTAAATTTGTTGTCTTCCTCTTGTGCCCCGGTGTGCTGGCATACATAAGTAAGACAAAACGAGAGTTGAAAACAAGAATTTCTAAACACCAAAGCAGAATATGAAACAAAGATTAGAAATCCCCAGTGGCCAGACACTTCATTTTAGATGGCCACAATGTATGTTGTCTTACATTTCATGCTGTTTGCCTCCGTCAGTTTCAGATTTGGATTATGTAATTTTGTCACTTGCCACAGCTCTATGTTTTTTTGGTAAATGTATCTAGTTCATAGGGTCTGATAACTCGTATTACATTCTCTTGTATATGTCGTTTGTTGTCACTATACTTTTTACCTTTGTCAAGGAATATTCTAGTTATCATATGTTGCCAGTGTGGATACAGATTTTCTTCATTACAATTAAGTCATAATTTCCTATACTGTTCTGATGATATTTGTTTTCTCCTTAGGAGCATTTCCATTCATTTACCTGGAATATTTATGTCTGCAGGTTTGGGTATCGCATTTTTGGACATTAGTCATTGATGTTACGATGTTTTATGAGCCTCCCTACATCCAAAGTGGGTCCTTTTCAGATGGACTCATTATGTTGTTACATGTCCTCCTTATTAATGAGACATTTTGTCCCCACTTATTTATATGGACAGTAGGGATGAGAAAAGTACTTGGCTGAAATGAGTATCCAGTATCATCCGAGTAATTGTTGATGAAGGCTTCTAACAGACAACTAGCTGTGTCCACACAGCTACACACCGAGCCCCGCCTCCCCCGCTTAGACCGCTGTGACAGTCTGCGGTTCTCTCTTTGCTGAGACAGAGGCACACCTGCTCTATCAGTGTCCAGCGTGTACTGAAATTAACGACATCTTGCAATTCTCCTGATTAATTTCTGGTATAGGCTCATTTCAATCAGGTTTGTATAAAATATCTTCACCCGAGTTACTCTGAGAACTTTGCTCTCACCGGACGAGTCGCAAGTTACAGCTTCGTGACTTTGCTTCTGCCGGTTTGCTTTCCTTTTTTTCAATTGGCTCGCTATTTCCTCCTCAAGATATCTTCACTCAGCTGACCGCTTTCAGCAAGAATATAGTGTAAGGCTGAATGCATATTTCAGTGTGGACTGTCTGCATTTAATAAAACCAGGCTCACGATCTGACCCCCTCCCCCCACAGACACACACCCGCACACACACATTATTTGCTGAACAAAATACAAAGTATTTTTTAAATGACTAGCCTGACATTTTTACTCCCTATAGCTCAATAAAAACAATTAATAGCCTATGGCAGCTTAAAAAAAAAATAAAAAAAAAAAAAAAAAAATCTGTAAATAGTGCTCTAAAGCTCAATTCTGGGGCTGTTTTGTAAATAGTGTTCAAATAAATAGTACATTTTGCTATTTTTTTATCAACTCTTATCAATCTCAGGCTTAAATCAACACCTTCCGGTTACTCCGCATTGTCTTCTGTTCTAAGCACCGGCCACTTCCAGATTAAGCCCTGCCCCATCCGAGTACTGATACGGATACATATAATGTAGTTGGTTTAACAGATAGAGATAATGCTGTACTCGCTCGTCCCTAATGGACAGTCATTTCCGTATGTTTTGACAATGCTGATAATGGTTTATGCCTTTTTTTCCCCCACAATAAATTGTTATAATATCTATAAGAGCCAGTATTCTACTGTTTTCAGCAGTTTAGCTGTTTATCCTCATGTTTTATTCAGGTATTTAAGTAGATGTTTATACAAGTGAACATCAAAAGACAGTTTTTTCTAACAATATACTTTAAATTCAATAAAACATGATTAAACATGTTTAGAAAGACGAGATGCTCCTATTCTTATCTCAAACATTTCAAAATTCTATATTTGCACATTAAAATCACTAAAACTGATTAAAACCAGGGGAGAACACTTCTTGACCGGCTTACCTGATTTGAGTTTATTATGTTTAAACCTTTTTCGCCCCTCTAGAGTTTGCAGGTATGTTATTAAAACAGACTTGTGTAAATAAATCAAATGTAGCATAATAATGGGTTTAGTCAGCTATGCACACTCTGAGCTTTAAAAAAAACGTTCTATGAACTATACTAGTTGATATGGACCTACCCTGCGATGAGTTCAAATGGAGGTACTTCCATTGGCTCAACCTGATCTCCATTCTGACCGTTAGCCACAGCACCATCGGTGGCTGTCGCTTCAGCTGATGAGGCCTCTCCATTATCCACTGCCTTTTCTCCTTCATTCTTTACTTCTTTCTTGTCCTTGGTTACTTCAGCGGCATCCTTTTCATTTCTGTCTTTTCTTTTCGTTGCCATGCGACTTTTGTCAGCCATGATGAAGAAATGCTGTCTCAGGAATTTGTTCAAAAAGTCTGTAGAAATAATTGAAGTGATGAAAAAGGACAAAATGTAGATAAAGACGGGAGGTATGGGCAGCTGAACCGTGACAAAGAATGAGTAAATGAAACACAAGCAGAAAGGAAGGGAGATCTAGATACGGGAAGGGGCGGAATGGCGGAGAGATCAGGGGGACATAAAAAGAAAGAAGGAAGTGCAACCAAGGAGAGAGAGAGGGAAGGAGTCGTCTTACACTATACCTTACACTGTACAGTTCATAGGTTTGTCCATAAACCAGGATAATATAAAGGTTCTTCTGAAGTTAGTCATTTGTCTATTAGATCCCTTCTTGGGGAAATTTGCCTCGGAAAACTGTGCACAGAGATTAAAGGAGGGGAGGGGGGGGGACAATAACAACAACAAAACAAACCTGTGCAGCTTTGAAGGCCTGATAAACAAATGAATTATGGGCACAGGAATTGTAATATCTTAAAGATATTGTATTAAAACCTAGAATAAAGTATTGTCTATTCACAGTACAATCTAAAAATAATCAGTATTGCTACCAACCTTTAAAGGCTCATTTGGGTCAAATCACAGACACACACAAACAGCTGCACCTCACAGACCAGACAAGCCTATTTAAAGACTCTGGGGGTGGGGGAGACAGGCCCAGAACCCCTCCATGTGGACAACTGTATGTTCTTATCTGCACAGACTAAGACTGACTAGGACTGCAATTAATGTCCTCCACTACATACATGGAGTATTTGTCCTCCTGATAAACTGCTTGAAATGATTTTGAATAAAAGTGAATGCCTGAACAGCCAAATATTGCTTGAGTTTGTCTGAAAACTGGCCTGATGGCGGAACGATTCTAAGTCACTGTATTAGTATCTGACAGATATGTGACAGGGCACAGACAGACGGTGTCGGTTCCAGCTAAATAAGACAGGTCCACATTCGGTATTGTCATTTGAAGGCTTTATTATTATAAAGTCATTGGATAATATTTTGTTGTACAACCTTCGTTCCAAAAAGTTGCGACGGTGTGTAAGATGTAAGTACAAACAATGCAATGATTTTCAAATCATCTAAACCCATGTTCAATTGAAATACATGAAAGACAACATTTAAAACGTTGAAAATGTTATTGTTTTATATAAAATATGCGCTTATTTTGAATTTGATGCCAGCAACACCTTTCAAAAAAGTTGGGACAGGGGCAAAAGAAAACCAGAAAAGTAGTATGATAGTAAAAATAAAAATAAAACATCTGGTGGAACATTTAATAACTAATTAGGTTAAATGGTCCTGTTACCATTTTAATGGTCCTGTTACCATTTAACCTAATTAGTTATGAAAGAAGTAAACATGATTGGGTGTAAAAAAGAGCCTCCCAGAGAGACAGAGTCTTTAAAGCACCATAAATGTAAAAAAAAAAAAAGAAGCTGCCTCACGCTCTCCTCCTATTTCCCCAGGTGTTGCTATTGTTAACTGTCCCCTTGGTTATTTAATTTTCTAGTCCCCTAAACTCTCTACTAAGCTGAGTGTCTCCTGTAGGAAAGGCACATCTATGTTCTTGGTTCTGCTCAGCTCAGCCGCTGCTCTCTTATCTCTAGCCCTCCCTGCATTGATGTTTAAAGTTCCCATTATTAAAACCACCATATAGAGCAGAAAGAAAACAGAACAGATGACAGTGAAACCCTTCCAAGAGAAGAGGCTCACCCTCAGTGCTTCGCACATGTTTCCTTATGCCTTTAGGGAAGGCTTTCCCTGCATTTCTTTCCTTTGTTTAGTCAGGACCGTTATAAGACAAAACCTCTTCTGTTATCTCATCTGTTCATAGCCAACCAGTTTCTTTATCTGTCTGTCGGGAAAGAAGTCACTTATTTATTGCGATTGCCTGCCAAAAGTTGAATCCAGGAAGTAAATAATCCCCCGTACTGCAAATGGCTGTTTTTCATCCCGTGACGCAATATCAGAAAAATGTGACAGAAAATATTTCCTTCACTTCATTTTCAAAAGTCACAAATTACACAGTTCAATCCACCAGGTGTTACACTTTCCACCTCAACTAAGCACCATTCACGGCTCCTTTTGTCTGCCCGCTGCTACAGCAAGGAGAACCTGTTCTACTGTGTATTGTGGGATACAGTACACCCTGGAACAGTGGATTTTTCAAGGCTAAGAAGGTTTCATTACAGCAACCTTGAAGGCCTGTGGTATATAGCCTGTTTGTAAAGATAGACTGATCTGATCTAATATGGATGTCTTTCAGGGCAAAGCGTCCTTGAGCAGTCTCGTTCAGATTGAGTTTAACAGACAAGTTGATGCAATTTTTGCTGCTAGCTCAGAGAGCTCAACAGAAGAGAAATGATCTAACTACAAATTAGGTCTTACAGACGTCTACTAAGCTACCAGTATTGTTAGCAAGACATTTTGCAAACCAGGTCCTTGAGCAAGCTTCTGATATGATTCAAAATTGGCCAAGCTGGTTGGAAAACAATCACAGTTGTCAGCACATAGCTAGCATGTGCCCCAGGGGCCACATCAGCCTGAGTGATGTAATAGATGTTGAATAGGTCTGACAGTACCTAGGGATATTAATGAGGTATCACCTACGAGCAGAAATTGCATGTAATATGAAAAAAAAGTACTATACATGAAAAATATACTTTTCATTGCTATATTCTAAACATTATGGAGCCCTGGAATAAGGGGACTGTGTTTTAAAAGTGGTGTAATTACTCTGACTTTTCTTAATTCCTAATAGAAATAGATGTAGGTACAATATTTGCACAATGGACCTGCATTTGCACTACATTGTACATATATACAGTATATCACAGTCAAGAGTCACTGTGGTTGTTGTCTGTTTTTATTGTTACATATTCATACTTTACTTGTTTTTTATTGTTGTACACTGTGGGACTGTGAGAAACAATATTTCGATCTTTCTATGTCTTGTACATATGGTGAATTGACAATAAAGTTGACTTTGACTTTGGCTTTGAAGGGTTTAAAAAAGGGTCTTTTCTCAGTGTTTCAAAGTCAGTGAGTCCTCATTTTATGTTCCTATATTGCCCAAGTATAAACAATCATGAGTTATCTTATCAGTATTGCTCCCGTCTGCTGCTGGTAGGGATGCTCTTCAGCAATTGCACTGTCCACCATCAACCATGAGGTGGCAGCCCTAGGCAAGGTCCATGTAAATACCATTGACATCACACTCTACATCTCACCTCCCTCCCATCTACATTTCATCATACAATGATGACACAGGTCTATTTTTGGTTTCACCCAATTACAGATTTATGGCTCAGCTGTATTGATACTGATTAGAAGATGGGCATCACAATGCAACAAAATACAAACAGATGAAGGAAGCGAATTCTTTTCCACAACTATTGGCCTCAATCAGCATTCTCTTGCTGTGTGTGTGTGTGTGTGTGTGTGTGTGTGTGTGTGTGTGTGTGTGTGTGTGTGTGTGTGTTAATATGAGACACACACACATGCATACACACCAACAGTTGTTGACATGACTTCAGAGGACGTTATTAAAATTAACAGTTTCTCTGCCCGCTGATATTGCTGTCACACTGCTGCTACAATACTTAGTTTCAATACGACACACAACAAACATGGATTTTCACATATTTATCCAACTTTGCCAGCACTCAAAATGTTTTCTATTTTCTAGTTCTACTTTTCTCATTTTAGAACACTCATTTTCTAAAAGACATCCCCCAGACTATATACGTGCACATGCCCTGTTTTGTCACTCCAGGCTATGTGGCAGCAGTGCTTATTGTCTATATTTATTCCCTTGTCCAAACAGCTGCTCAGTAAACCAATACAAGCAACGGGGACAGCTGCCATTCCACAGACAGAGACAGAGAATGACAGGGAGCTCAGTCAAACCATCAGCGAGAGACAGTGTGAGAAAGATGATTTAGAAAGTTTGAAAAGGCTTGTGAACAGACCAGAGGACTTTGACAGACCTTTTGCGATCCCACTTCCAATTCAAGGTAAACTTGGGACAAATACTCTATTGAAGCTGCAATGGCTGACAGCAGCAGCCCCGCATTATCATCATACATCATGGATGAAGAAACACTGAAGAGAAAACAGAAGGAGAAGCTCAAGAAGCTGATGGCCACAGGAGGCAACCCAAGGCCTGCACGCTCTCTGCTCTTCTTGAGACTGAGGAATCCCTTCCGCAAAGCATGCATCACTATTGTGGAGTGGAAGTATCCTTCTGTACTAAGGGGTCACGAGGCAGAGGGATGGTATTTATATCATCGTTAAATACTATACTGTAGGTATAGTGTTGGTTGGTGTTGTCAGCTTGTTGTACAGTTGTGTTTGCTGTTCCCTGGGTCTGATGTGCTAACATCTATATGAACTACAATAGTCACCATGTAAGATTCCTATCAATCACTTTCAGACCTTTCGAAATCATAATCCTGCTGGCCATCTTTGCCAACTGTGTGGCCCTGGCTGTGTACTTGCCCATGCCTGAGGAAGACAGCAACAATACAAACAGCAACTTGGTGCGTCACCATGATATTATGATACACTGTGGATACTGATAGTGGGTCAGACACATTGTCATTACTTAACTCAAACATCACTACTAAAGTCCACGTTAGAAATATGTGTACTTTTAATGATTTGACTTCTTGTTACTCAAATCTTTCATTGTGACTAATTAGGTATGGTGTTACTATTGTCTTCCTCATCTATTTATGGATACTATGTCAATCAATTTATCAATCTGTCTCACATCACTGGAAAACCGATGTTACTGTGTGAGCAATGCTTCCAAATTAGTTACATTGTCCCAAATCTTGCTCACAGGTCCACAGGTCAACTCAGATTTTAGGAAAAGAAAACCTAAGAGTTAGCTCTGCTGCCGAGGATAAGTTCATTAGAGTTACATGCCTCAAAAATCTTCTATTTACAGCATCTGAGATTAGAGCTCAAATTAGTGCTTCCCAGAGTACCAAACATCTAAACATCAGTTATTTAAAATAAATTATGAAAATGCTAAGTTGAAAAGGTATGTCCTAATCTTTAAACACCTTTAAAATAAATCTTGTGAAGCCCTCAAATCTACTGGCAGGCTATTCCAGAGGCGAGGAGCATACACACCAAATGCTGCCTCCGCATAAGTATTTGTCCTCACTCTGGGAATATTATATATAATATTTCCCAGAGGCAACATATAGAGACTGAACAACACAGGAGCCTAAGATGGAGCCTTGAGGAACTCCACATATTATTGAAGTGTTAACCGATGAGTGGTCCCCATGAGAGACAACATAGTCTCTGCCTGACCGATAGGTCCTAAACCAGTCTAAAACTGATCCAGACAGGCCACCACAGAATGACAACAAATGCCCAGCATATATGGAAATTTAAAGACTACTGAAATACCTTGATGATTTCTGCATGTTTTATAGTTTTGATATCTATTGCTCAACAGAAGAAAAAAAGAAACATTTGAGAAAAACCCTGGACTGAGTAGTTGCATCCAAATATTTTACTGCTACTGTATTACATTCGGTACAGTGAATGTAAAACACCAAAGATAAGTAGCATTGACCAAAACATGTTTTTTTTGGCAAGGGACGTCAACCAAAAAGTAAAAATTAATTAATTGAATACAAAAATAAACAAGAATAAAATAGTCATTGTCACAATTCACTCTGTAAGTCATTACACAGTGGCTAAACTTTCTCTGCTTCTGACCTTAAAGGAAAACTCAAAACTAATCATATACATGTACATTCTAACTTTCTGTTGGCTAACTAACTAACTCAGAGTGAATAGTCTGCATTTTTTGTGTATATGTGAACACTTCAAACAAACTGAGACCCCTCTGAAGCGAACCAAACTGAGACCATGTTGGGAGGTGTTCTCAATTAATTTTGTTTTCAAGAGTTCACTTACACTGTGCTTTGTGAACCGCAATTTTAGCCCTTTAAGTTATATCTGTACATTCCATATTCTATAAAGGATCATGAATCAAAATTGGTTTAATCAGTTTTGACCAAACTTAGTGCACAAGTTTGAAAGGCTTGATGCATTATTTGCTGAGCAGTCATCTGATATTTTGCCACTAACAGGTGACACCAAGATACATTTAAAAAATTAGCAACGTATTTCGGTTGTGTGATTTAGGATCATGACTCAGTTGATGCATAACATTTGCCGATGATCAATGAAAGTTGTCATGGCTTATTATAACAATTTTACATTCCGAACTTCAAACATGTAAAGATGAATCACTTTACATCCACAGAGCTTTGTATCACATCCACTGAAGTGTGACACAAGCCTGCCTTACTGCAACCCATGGTGCATTCAGAAGTCCATCACTTCATATGTTTGAAACTTGCTAAATCAATTAACATGTATATTTCCATTCTTCATTCAAATAATACCAAAAATCAACAAAGAAATTCTTTAGATGCTAGATATGACATTTTGAATGTTGTTAAGTTTTGTAAATTGGCGAGTAAGCAGTAATTATCAATGTCTTGCTGTAATTTGTACTGTATGCACAACATTTTCTACTTTGCAAAAGTCAATTCAAATGTATTTTTATAGAACTTTTAAAACACAAAAAATGTTGACTAAAGTGCTGAAAAGGGCTGATCCTCATGCTCATAAGACTAAATTTCCAAAAGGGATTTTTTTTTTTTTTTTTATAATAATCCACCTGGCTTCTTGGACCCCATATATTGTGCTTGCAGCTATATTTTATCTTATCTCACGTCTATGGCACTCAATTGTAAACCTCAAGTAAAGAACCTGGGTGTTATGTGTACTTTTTCTTTTAAATTAGACCTGTAGATTCAGCACACTTCTTTGTCGAGTTTTAGTTAAGTTCAAGCCCTTCCTTTCTTTTAAAGATCTTCAGGGCACTCATGCATCTATTACTTTGAGGTTGGACAATTGAAATTATTTGTATATTTGAATGGGCCAGACACTAATATCCCAGTTCCAGCTTGAAATGCTGCAGCGAGGCTTTTGACAGGTTAACCTAATGATAATCACATTTACCTTTCCTGACATGCTAACATTGGCAATATGCCCAGCATATGATTAATTCATAAATGTTATAGTTTATGTATGAATTCTAAAAATGGAGCAGCCCCAGTTTATCCGTCTGACCTTTTGCACCACTATACTGCATGTCGCTTGCTCAAGTCAGTGGACCAGCAGGTTTAAATGCTATATCAAAGTGGCATTTAGGGCCAACCAGACTTTTGTAGTCACGGTTTATAAACTTTTGAAAGGCCTCACACTCAAGATCAGATCAACAATGTAACTACAGGTATTTGGCTCCCCAGTTAACACTTTTCCAGAGTAGGCCCAATTTAGAATTTAATACAAAAAATTATATTGATTTATTTTTTTTATTAATTACTGCCCATATATATCCTAGTGTGTTGTTTTGTTGAACATTGTTCTTATCTAGTTTAATTGTTTTTATTACTAAATATGTTCTATTACTGTCTTTTATCATGCAGCACTTTGGTAAACTTTTTAAATATGCTATATGAATAAACTAGACTTTTTTTAAACATGGCATTTTACAATTTCTTATTTTCTGTTGGATATATAATAGACAGGAAGACAGAAAATAGAGGGAGGGAGTTGAATGTCTTTTACAAAGGTCCAGAAGTGCAAATGAGCCAGAGACTATCAGGTCAGGTTTGTGGTATATAAAACTAGTCATTGATGGTTTAACTCATGTCTTTGAAGCATACATTGTTTGAGTCTGGTTACGGGCCTTTGCTGCTCTCATCTACTGTCATAGCTATGCTTTTCATTCCAATATATCAAAAAAAATTATTCAAAAGATAAATTAAATTGGACTTGATTGTGGGCACAAGTCTGTGATTGTTTAGCCTTGAACTTTTGTGAAGTTCAGTTAAATCAGTTACTTAACCTCATTTTATTTAATTTATATCCAAGGGCATGGATACAAAGACGTTATCCTCTACTGAAGGGCACTAGTGGTCATATTCAAAATAGACATTGACTAAATACCTCTGCTGAAACAGGATAGTCCATAAAACATTCCATTGGTGTGTGAGTATGTCAGTGACTTGAATAGACAGAGGTAGATTAGTATGACGTCCAACAAGAAACTCTCATTAAGCTGTAGGAAACATGAGCAGGGGCGATAATCAGACTACTCTGTGACAAAATGTCTGTTGTTCTGCTTTTTAACAAACTTGTACTGTATATCAGAATGTTGTCAGTAAATTCAAGTCAAAACTATGGATTAAACAACACTACTAGAAGTTACTTTTGAGTGTAAAATATATTTCAACTAAACCCATTGTTGTTTTACAGGAAAGCCTGGAGTACCTCTTCCTCATCATCTTCTCCATAGAGTGTTTCCTGAAGATTGTAGCCTATGGATTTCTTTTTCATGCAGATGCATACTTAAGAAACTGCTGGAATATTTTGGACTTTGTTTGTGTATCTGTTGGGTAAGTTGATTAATTTAGTTTGTAATCTAACATTTTGAATGATTATATTACTCAGTGGGGCAATGCTTAGAACTGCCAGCGCACTCATAGAATGTCCTGGATTTGATGCTTAGCCCTTTTAATTTTGCATGGTTTCCTTAGTTCTTGTAACTTCTCTTCAAGTGGTTTTTCACAAGCAAATTTCACTAACTTTTTACGTGAAAGTTTCAAATTCTTGGCCATAGTTTACAATTATGCCTGGGTGTACTTTAAACATGCAAGGGACACTTCCAGTGAGAAGTTCCAGTAAAGTGAGAACTTTGAATACAGGATTTGTCACAACAGCTCAGCATGATTTAATTTATTCTGAGACCCAACAGGACTGTGCATATAAACACACAAAAAGCACATCTAAGAATCACAGGAAAATACAGCTGTAAAATTTTGAAAATCACCACAGTCAGATCCACTCTTAAAGGATACAAAGTTCGCTGTGTGAGTGGCTGCAGTGAACAAAAACAGTCAATTGAATAGTCAAATTCAGCACTTGTCCAGTTTACTGCCATTTCTTTTGGAAATTTGATGTTCGATTAAAACTACTCAACTAAACTAAAATTACCACTTTCCATCAGTATGCCTCCACCAAGCAGCCAAGATGCAGTTTCTTAAAGTGTTCAAATGCTTGGTTAATAAAGGTAATTGACAGTATACAATTCTTTTAAGTACAGATGTTACTGCAGAGAAGGTACACATTTTTAAACATGCATGCTTTACAGACATAGTTAACCCAACAGCACATAATCTCAAAAGAGTCACCATGGTTTAGCTGGACACCCAATATTTGTTTCACCAATTCATTGTCTGACCAAATAAGAAATATGGTCACAATCCCCCCTTCTGTATATGTATGGCATTGAATAATGGCCAGAAAAGTGTTTTATCAGGACATTTTAATGTCACAGTGAAATTGACCTTTTACCTTTCAAATATGAAATGTGTGCTGTGGATGTCTGGGAGTCTCTCTGGGTAAACAAAAAAATAAACTACTTTCATAGACCACTTCTTAGAGATATTCCTGAAAACTGGAGTGGAAATGCTATTTGTTAAAATTTAGTTAGTTTCAGTACTTTGCAAGTTGAAATCGCAAAGTTTCAGAGCCAGACAAGAGTTTGCAGCTTTACCAGCACATTCTCACAGCTCGTCTGGTCTGCGACACCCAAATATTCTAACGTCGCGTTCATTTTAGTATGTTAGTTTTGCCTGAAACGCAATGTTTTAGTGGGTGCAAACCATTTATACATGAGGTCCAAGGAATTTTGTCCCTACAGGGCAGGACATAGAGGTCCTGGAGGAAGTCCAGAAGGTTCTGAAACCCCCTTCAGGACCTTACTGTTGCTTCGTCATGTGAGAAGTATCCTACCCTCTCATCTATCAAACCTGCCATGCACTTTTTCAGCACAATTCTCCAGGCAGAGGAAGAGGGTGATAATTAGCTGCACAAATCAATCAAGACCTACGCTGTGGATTACCTCAATACCTAGAAGACACAGCCATCAGTCACCTTTTGGAAATAGCTTCACTTTTGGTTGCAGGACCAAATATATCCTTAATGAAAAAAATCAATGCATGGAAATACAAAACTGTCTTGGGGTGAAGTCTCTGCTGGCAGATCAGGGCAGCCATCAGCTTGAAACCAGCTGTGTCAAAGCCAGCAGAACAAGCAGCAGTGCCAGTGCCATCAGAAAAGAAAAATAAGTCACTTCCAAGCTTCTTAAAGCAGGGCACAGCCACCAGCACAGCACATACACAGAGCGCATTCAATTAGTGTAGAAAGTGATACAACAATGATTTGCATATAAACCAAAATAGTTAAATGAACATAAAAAAATGTTTTTTTCTGTAAATGTCAGTTTCTTCAGAAACAGTGAATCAAAATTGAAGTAGATGTAGAGGTATTGTGGCACCTGTCAATGAGCATAGTCAGGAAATATGCTCTCTTGTTCCCACAGTGAATTCTGGGAACTTTCAATCTTCAAAATTACCAGTTTGGTAAATGTCATCTCAACATGAAACAAAACATGAAATGTTCTGTGTATCCCTCTCCAGGTTGTTTACAGTGATTGTGGATGCCATTAACCACATCAGTGGAGTGGAGGCTCCAGTGGGGGAAAAAGGTGGTGGCTTTGACATGAAAGCTCTTCGGGCATTTCGAGTCCTCCGACCACTCCGACTGGTCTCTGGAGTCCCCAGTAAGTAAAAATTCTGCCGTTGAATCAGATACTTTGCACAGTTAAATGTCCTCATGCTAAAGGTTAAAGTGAATGTTCCACAGTCATGTGGGAGTCAGAGGCATAATGATTATTAACAGTATTGGAATGAATGCTTGCTTTAAGAGAGAACACAAAGAATTGATTTGATTAATTCCAAGATGCAACCTGTTTTCCCCCTCAGGTCTGCAAGTGGTGATGAACTCCATCCTGAAATCCTTGTTGCCTCTGTTTCACATCACCTTGCTGGTCCTTTTCATGGTCACCATTTACTCCATTATGGGATTAGAACTCTTCAAGTGCAAAATGCACAAGACTTGCTACTACACAGGCACAAGTATGCAGCATAAGAGACTCATATATGGCAATAATTCTAGGGTTACACTAATCCAATTGGTAGATTGTATTATGGATCATAGTCACCTCATTTAGTAGCTCCTGCATTGGCAAGACATACGGCTCTTTTTTTATGAAATAGGGTACAGACAGGAACACAAACAAAATGTCCAGGTGCAAACTCAAATAGGGGTGACCAGCACCTTTTTGATGACCAAAATGTCTGGGTACAGGTGGACCTAGACGCTAAACACAGGAAGAATATGGTATCTGTAACTTCAACAATGACCATTTTAAGTAAAACAATAAGTACATTTAAATAAATCATCCGTATGTCCCACAGAGCTAAATTGTTTTCACGACATCCACTGAATTGTCAGAAAACTTTGGCTAACTGTAACCTATGGTCAATTAAGAAGTCCATCGCTATAATTTTAAAAATGTGAAAAATAGACTAACATCTGTATCTCCATAAATCTTCATTCAAATGCTACCAAAATCAACACAGGCATTCTTTGGATACTAAATATCATGTTTTCAATGGGGTTTAATTTGATCAAAGAGTAGGATACTCAATATCGTTTGTATAGTTTGTGCTGAATGCACAACAATTTAAACATTGCCAACTGTTTGCTCATACTTCACATAAGTATACACCTGACATCACCAGAACAATGTATGACTTTTTGAGAATTTTATCACTAACATTTCAACTGTAATGAGCTAAAGACATAAAATTAGTATATTTTTGCAATGTGAATACAAATGCTACCTTGGCTACATTATTGGACCACCTACTCACATGATGTCTTCTGAGCAATAAAAATAATATCCAATAGAAAAAAATGTCCAGCATAATTCTGCTGAGGAGTGCAGAAGATTGCTCGGGAAAGTAGGATGAATGTTTTTACCTGCAAACTGAACTGGTGGGCTGTAAATCAGCTTTTTAAAGACATACGCTGTCTACCTGACACTTGTTTCGTCAATTTGTTTTTTACCTCGTCTGTCATTTCTGACACACTTGAAGCCTCCAACTATGAAGGATCCCAACCACTACGGTTCATCAGTCCACTGCAACACAGAGCCCAACTCTCATTTTTTTCTGGGATAATTAAACAATCTGAGCCTGAACTGATTTGATCGAGTCACACCTGACTGTCCGGATAGTGAATTACAAACTATATGTTCAAACATTTACAAATGTGAAATACGTTGTATGTCATTAATAGGTTAATTGACGGCACACTAAAATGAAGGTTGAGTGAGCAAGCATGTTTTCATTTTACTGCTTTATCTCCTCTGTCATCTCATTTGTATTCATGTTCAAGTGTTTGTTCACTTGTTTATTTATGCAGTGTATGTCTTTATTTGCAAAGAGAATGGGAAAGTGATATCACATCACAAGCAGTCACTCAAGTGGCATGTGGAGACACCAGTTGTAAGCAGGTCTATTTTGAGCTGTTGACTTGTGTTCCGATCACCAAGAAAGTATGTCAATGAACAGGATCCAATTGACCAAGCAGATACAGAGGAGCAAGGCAAAAAAGGCAGGACACAAATGCACCAGGTCAGAGCACAGGTAGCATGGTAAAAAATACAAGAGTGGACAGGTGTTCTATAGGTCTACTGGGAAAAAGAGAAAGTAAGAATGTGTCTGAAGGCAGGCACAGAGGCAGAAAGGGTAAAACAGCACTGAGGCAGTCATTGTGACGTTATGGTAAATTACGCATAGGAAAATAATCCCACCATTTTAAAGTTTATACATTTTCTCTTGTGAAATAAAGATCATTGTGAAGTGGTCTGTGCTCTGTATTGGCCAATATGTAGTTTAAATGAAGTTGGAATTGGGAGAGAAAAATTATAGGTAAGTCTCGAAGTAGTGTTCCCATTGATTTGATATACATATGCACAAACATAACCATTACTCTCTTCTGCCCCTCAGACATCATTGCTACATTGGCAAATGAAAAGCCAGCTCCTTGTGCCCAAGCAGGGAATGGTCGCCGCTGTGCCATCAATGGCACACAGTGTCGGGCTGGATGGCCCGGCCCAAATGGTGGAATCACCCACTTTGACAACCTGGGCTTTTCCATGTTGACTGTCTACCAGTGTATCACCACACAAGGGTGGACCGATGTCCTTTATTGGGTAAGGCATAAGACTGCTCTTTCAGTAAATTGGTTTGAACCCAAAGTAAATTCTCTACTACTCCATAGTAATAGTGCTTCATAGCTATCACTGGATATCCATAAGGAAGGAAATATGAATTAAATCAAATTACAAAAAAATAAATAAAATGTTTGTACTCTGGATGTGTGTAGAGATTTCCATCTTAATACACTGGGTTGAAGGGTGTTCTTAATAATAAATACTCTTAATATTAAAAACCCTAAAACTATTGCTCACAGCTTCAGTCTTAGCTGTGATTCTAGTCTGGGAACTCTGTTCGCATTAAGGTTTGCTTGGTCACACTGAAGGTCGGTAGTTAGTAAATGACGATTGGTTAAAGGCTGCTCTTGTATCAAAATTATCCCGACATCTAAATCCATTAGGATATAATGACTGGAAACAATCCACTATAGAGCTTGGCCAGGTCTATATACTGTATCTATGCGTTGAATTTGGGTCTGGTAATAGTAGACTAGCAAATGACTTCTGGCAAGCTGTTGTTTGGCCAGATAACAAACAACAACCATTTCAATAATCCAACTTGATAGCATCTTTTATTAGATGATCTGTGCCTGGTAAATGTCTGCATCATACCCACTACAAGGCTTTCTTAGAACTTTGTCCCAGTTCTTAATTCTCAGACCGACAAAGAGAGATCCCTGCTACACCTTACATAATGCATAGTATGTTTCAATGTTATTCTGCTAGCAGCATTGTATGACTACTGTGTAAACACATACCTGAAACTAATATTTGATCAACTTGCCTGACTGTGCTTGACAAAGGTATGCTTGTAAATTTCTCATTTGGGAAATGTGGCAATAATAACAGTTGGTTGTTATAAAATGTAACTTACACTTATCTACTTATTTGAAACAAAAACAAAACAAATAAAATAACAACTATGCTTTCTCTGACAGGTAAATGATGCTATTGGAATGGAATGGCCATGGATCTTTTTTACCACACTCATTCTGGTTGGCTCCTTCTTTGTGCTCAACCTGGTTCTTGGTGTGCTCAGTGGGTAGGAATATCCTAAATCTAACTACTCCTGTGCTGTTAATTTTTTTTTTCCCATTATCCTGATTTACTCATTACTCTGGCCATCTTTTGAGTCTTCTCTTCAAACTATTTCTCAGCTTTCTGTGTTTTTTGTTGAGATCACTTCTTTTGTTTCCCACTAGTGAGTTCACAAAAGAGCGAGAGAAGGCCAAGTCCCGTGGAGAATTTCAGAAGCTGCGGGAAACACAGCAACTGGATGAGGACCTCAAGGGCTACATGGAGTGGATCACTCAGGCTGAAGTCATTGATAGTGACCAGGAGAGACAGGGTAAGACACAACACACAGAACAGATTACTTGCCATGTCAATCTAACACAACTGTCTAAATACCCATTTGTATAAGTTCATCTATTTTAAAATCCAATAATTATTCTACTGATTTCGATTTTAGGTGGTCTTCCCTATTTATCTTTGGTTAAATTTTCATTTGGTGGACTTTTGCCACTTAACGATGCAGAGCTATTGTTTTTAAAATATACTGACCACAACATGGATATTCCTAAGTCCAGCTGGTGAATACAAACTTAAACTTAAACTTGATGCATGATCATTTTCACCTGCTAAGCTCACTTAGACAGATCCTAACAGTCTCCATAAAAAAATAACTTAATGAATGGTTTTTTTTAACAAATAGCTTACTTATTAATATGTGACCTGTGACAAGTGATCAATGTGTTTAGTTAACTTAATATTACATTTCATCAAACCTCTTCTATACTCACTCTTATATATTGTGTTATTATGTAGCATTTGAAAATAAGAAACCAACCATTTCTACCATAAAGCATTTTCCTTTTCCTCTCAGCTCGCCCAGGCACACTTTAGAAGACCACAGTTCCGTTCCCCAATGCAATAGTTGCCTAATCAGGCAGACATTTCAGATTGGTTGGTTGGTTGGTAGAGAATATTTAAAACTTAGCTACACTTCTGGGAAAATGAGTAAAAGACTACTTCATGTGTCATGGTACATATTACACATGATAAACGTTGTAAAGACTGATTACTACCCCCTAATGAATTACGTAAGTAGAAAATTTAACGATGATGACGTAAGTTATGAGTAGATCCACAACTATTTTTCTTTACCTCTGAAGAAATGTTTTCAACACATTTGAATAAGCAAACATGTGACCCACTTTGAAAGAGTGCGTATTAATAAAGGTGATTTACTCAAAGAAATGACACATCAAATTTACATTTCGTAGCCATTTTCACAACTTAGATAAAACAGATTTTGAATACGACACAAATAAAAAGTGTTACCTTACATTTATCAAACCTTCAAATCCATAAAATGACTAGACTCTCCTCTGGGAGTGAGCTCGAATCTGTCTACTACAAAGCCATGCTATTGTAATACATGCAGGATACAGTTTGGCATTGTCTTACTGAAATAAGCAAAGGCCTTCCCTGAAAATGATATTGTGTGTGTGTGTGTGTGTGTGTGTGTGTGTGTGTGTATTTTCATCAGGCCTGCTACTGCTGGAAAATGGAGGGTCAGAAACCGGAAGTGTCAGTAAAATGGACACCATGCAGCTGATCATCTATTACTAGTCAGTAGTGCACCACTCATCTTTACAGTGTTTGTTTTTGTTTTGTTTTCAAGTTTTAAGATTTACATTAGGTTTTGCAGAAATTGTATTTTTCAGAAATGTAAGATTATTCAATATTAATCGTTTTCAGTGTCTGTATGTATACCCTTGTGTCATTAAGGTACTTTGTGAAAACTTAGTTTCATGAATTCCAGAGTCAAAGAAGTGACTCAGTTGAAAAAACAGCCTGTATTTACAATATATAATAGATCTTTTGTAAACAAAACATATTTTAATTCAACACATATACATGTATGCACAAAAACAAACACATACTGTATAGTTAGATTAATGCAAAGTGTGACGATTGGTAGCATAATTTCTCATGATAAGACCACATCTCCCAGAAATCCAATCGCTTGTTTTGCCATTTTTATTTGGGAGAAGAGTTTGAAGAGCCTTGGTGACTGTTTTTTTTTTTTTTTTTTTGATGAATGAAGTTTTGTTTGAAAAGGTGTACTTAGTGCCTCAATGTATTTAGCAGAGCTTCTATTGAGTACTTTTTTGCTGAGAAATTGTGGTAATTTTGCAAAACCGCAAGCTCCGGCAAACGTTGCAGAGATTGGTTGAATTTGCATTAAGTATTGCAATCACAAGATCATGATTTCCTGGAGGGACTGACTATCTTAATACTAAAACCAATTAATTTCAAGAGATCAGAATTCCAGGCTTTCTGGAAAGATTATTGGAAAATAAAACAATTTGACCTAAAACGCTTGGGGTTAAAAGGGTAGAAACAATTTTTTTTATCAAAGTCTTTCAAAATTCATTCTATCTTATTTTGGAGCTAATAGGGGGACTCTTTATTTTTCTTAATCAACCTCATCATTCTTCTCTTTTTTCAGTAAGCTGGCTCGTAAGTGGAATCGGTGGTTGCGCCGTAAATGCAGAGTGTATGTGAAGTCCAAACTGTTCTACTGGTGGGTGATCATGCTCGTCTTCTTCAATACACTGGCCATCGCGACGGAACACCACAAACAGTCTCAGAGACTCACAAACTGGCAAGGTCAGAGCGGGACATACCACATTTCATCGTGTGTTTCATATCAGTTTACTTTTAAAAATGCTTCTTACTTTTTGTGTAAACTGTCTATAAAGTGTAAAAAATTAACCTCCCTTCTTCATCATTTCATTTTTAATTTTGGGTTATAACAAAAGAGTGCATTATTTTTTTTCTGTGGAATACCTGCAATTTTCATTTAATTTAAAACTTTTAAAACAGATTTCAAGGATAACGTGATAACAAACCACTGAAAAATGTATGAAATGATTCACGTGACGCAACAAATTCTATATTTACTTTGTAGCTCCATGCAACATGATATAATCATAGGACAACCTAATAACTCTAATAAATATTTGTTTCTATCTCATTCTGTTTCCCTTCTTCAAACACATCCAACATCGACAGACAATGCCAATAAGCTGCTGCTCTCTATGTTTGCCATTGAGATGGTCGTGAAAATGTATGCTCTCGGCTTGCGCTCCTACTTCATGTCTCTCTTCAATCGCTTTGACTGCTTTGTGGTGACCTCTGGCATTGTAGAGCTTATTCTTGTCCACATGGGAGTTGTTTCAGTCATGGGCATCTCTGTGCTGCGCTGCATACGCCTCCTCCGCCTACTCAAGGTCACCAGGTGAGGTAGCCCAAATCAAGTATAGCTGTTATAATGTTTAGTTAGCACCATGGTCACATTTGAACACATCAAATACACACCTGTTTTTGACAAGGGTCCCTTAAATCTGGATAGCTCATGAATTGTGACTAAGATATTCAGTATGCCGTGAAAGACAATGCATGTGTCCGTTCACTCAGCTCGACAAATTATGTAATTTCAAAACAAAAATGATGATTTTTTTTTTTTTTTCCAACTGATATTGTGTTCTCCAGATACTGGACATCAATCAGTAATCTGGTGGCTTCCCTCTTGAACTCGATCCGTTCCATTGCCTGCTTGTTGCTGCTCCTTTTCCTTTTCATTGTCATATTCTCCCTGCTGGGCATGCAGGTGTTTGGAGGGAAGTTCAACTTTCCCAACAAACTCAAACCCCGCAGCACCTTTGACAGCTTCCCTCAGGCTCTCATCACTGTATTCCAGGTGCAAGAGTAGTGGTTTTTTTGGCATTCATTGTTCTGAATGTAAACAGACAATAAGACTTTGATATTACCAACTAACCAGCCCGTATGAATTGAGAACTACTAATCTGTTACCAATAAACCATACGTATAATTTATAAGCAGTAAATTATTCAAATGAATCCTGTGCTGCTAATGTTTAGAATGAGTAAGTCTGTCATATTTTTTTTTTCTAGTAATTCAAACTTTTACATTAAAAAGCATTCTGGTGAAGATAACATTTCAATTGTTTGTGTTTCAGGTCCTGACAGGTGAGGATTGGAACGCTGTTATGTATGATGGCATAAATGCTCATGGAGGACCCACCATGCCTGGAATCCTTGTCAGCCTCTACTTTATCATCCTCTTTGTTTGTGGAAATTGTATCCTTCTTTAGAGAAAGAGTGTGTTTGTGACTATGCATATATTTAACCAACACTAAATGCCATCAATTACTGCATTTCAATTATAATGACTGTTATCTTTGACTTCAATGGCATTCAGTCATCCTTCTAAATGTATTCCTGGCCATTGCTGTTGATAATTTAGCAGAGGCTGAGTCTTTGACTTTAGCCCAGAAAGAGAAAGCTGAGGAGAAGAAACGAAAGAGAGCGCTTAGGTAAGTTTTTGTAAGACAAAAGCTCTGCTGAATAATTGGGTTTGTGTCCACTTTACTTTTATTGTCTATAAGTAACCCCCATGTGGTCTTAGTTAGATCATTTATCAGGGTTACCATTGTGAGATACCCACTTTCAGTCTCTGTCTAATGCTTTCATTGGGCCTTCACTCGTCTTAAGCAAATGAGAAGAAGCCTAAAAGCCATTACTTCATGCAAAAACAGGTTAAACATTGTGGATGAAGTCTGAACGTCAGACTTTTTTTTTTTTTTTTTTTTTCACATTTTAGTACTAACATTGGTCTACAAACATTACAGTGAGCGCAAAAGTCACAGTTAAAAGACTAAGCTAAAGTTGTTCCCTGGGTTTAATAAATATCTGCAGCTTCATACAGGATTCATCTGAGCATCCCCAAAGCAAGACAGTAGTACATATTTATGCACATGACACAACAGTGGTAACCTCATTATTTATTCACAATTATTAGATATTCCCAAAACATAGACAGAATCAGCCAGGAACTGATAGTTAGTCACAATTTATACTTTCTCCACCACAGACAGGTGAGCTGTCACTCTTGTCACATGCTAAGTCACAGTTTTACTGTTAGATCATGAGTAAACTCTGATCGGTTGACCCTATTAAAGTCACTAAAGTGTTTCAATATGGAGATTGATCAGTTTTCAAGTCTCACAACAGAATATTCGCAGTGGGGACATTATTCCGCGTATGCATTCCCATAACTACATATATACAAAGGGGTTGGGGGGGTTGTTAAACAACCAGTTTAATCAGCTTCTCTATGGATTTACAGGGCTAACATGTCTGACAAGGCCTCAGAGGAGAAAGCACATCTGGCAAAGAAGTTAGCTGAGCAAAGGGCCAAGGGTGTAGACTGCATCCCTACTACTGCAAAGGTGAGGCATCCAAGATCATTAACCATGGAAATGAATATCTCTTATGTCTGTGTCGTTTGTCTGTGTTGGCTCTCAACTATTTATCTTCAAATTTGCTTAGCTCAAAGTTGATGAGTTTGAGTCTCATGTAAATGAGATCAAAGACCCGTTCCCTCCTGCAGACTTTCCGGGTAAATGCCAATGCCTCCATACATCATTGTTTAACATATTATTCCAAACTCAGAGCTAAGAAAGGCTTCTGATAATCTGTTCCTCTTCCTTTGGTTAGGTGACGATGAGGAGGAGGACCCTGAGATTCCAGAAAGCCCCAGACCCCGTCCAATGGCAGATTTGCAATTGAAAGAGGAAGCGGTGCCAATGCCAGAAGCAAGCTCATTTTTTATATTTGGACCTCAAAACAAGTAGGATGCTGTAATTGTTGGTGTTGATAATATTTAAATAAAGTGATAATGCATTATGTCCCAAAATTGCAAGCAGTGTAAATATTGAGTTGTAAGTCTAGAAAAAGCAGAAAACACCAAATTTAATAAATAATTGTAATAATCAAATGATCTTTGACATTTTATAGTGCTTCATCCTGTGTTAAGAGTCCAGGTTTATGATTTTATTTGGGTGGTTATTGTTTTTTTAGGGAAGCACAGCCTTTGCCATCTTTTTTTGTTTTTTTTCCCCCCTTAAATTGTATCTAGTTTGGGAGGTTATCCAGGGTTTGGAGTGTTTGAAGGCCTTTGAAGTGGTTGGCAGACAGGGCGCATTTTAATCTACATTTACGATAATTTACGATGCTAATGTTCCCAATCAACTTTTTCAAAATCATGCCAGTCTTCTGAGGGCAATTCCTATTCTTTTATCATTTTCATTTTTAAGTGATGACGTGTCTTTTGACAATTTCAGGTTCCGGAAGCTCTGCCATCGCATTATCAATGCAACTACTTTCACCAACATCATCCTCCTCTTCATCCTGCTGTCATCAGTTTCTTTAGCTGCTGAGGATCCCATTGATCCCATGTCTTTTCGGAACCAGGTGAAAACAAGTGCATGGCTGCCACATGGTAATTTAAGTTTATAAGTTACATTGTGATTGAAAAGTTACAGTGTTAACTTACATTTTCTGCATTTTTTTTTTTCATATATTGTTCTAGGTGCTGGCCTACGCTGACATAGTCTTCACTTCAGTGTTCACAGCAGAAATTGTGCTCAAGGTAAGAACAGGCATTATAATATATAATATATACATACATACATATATATATATATATATATATATATATAATAGCAATAATAGCCTAAGGCCTAAATCCTTAGAACTGATTAACAGCATGCTTATTAATATTGATAATGATTTGGAGAAACCTTCCTGTCCAACCACAGTTGAGGTGGTCAGACAGGAAGGTTTCTCCAATTCAGTTTTTTCTGTTTAATGCTGGTTTTCCACATTATTGTTCAAAAATACAGAATATATGAGGATGTAAATGTGTTTTGCTTCAATGAAAAATTGGTTGACAGTCTCAAAGGGATTTTTTTTTTTTATCTTTGAAAACATGTCAGAAGGGGATCTTAGGTATCCTACTTTCTTGGCCGTGGAGGAGGGGTCACTGGGTGTTACAAATGTTTGGAGAGGACCCAAACGCACGACAGTAACTTACAGACACTGAAGGGTTCGGCCATTAACGATAGTTCTTTCCTTTTAAGCTAAAACTCTATCAGTTTACTTCCCCATACAAGCCAGTTTGTCCCTTTTTCTTTTCTTAGTTTCTTAGTTGTTGTTGTTTTTTTTTGTGTTTTTTTTTTTTCAATTTAATCACCAAAGCAGTTGAGATAAAAAAAAAAAATTAAAAAAAATGTTTTAATTCTGTTTCATTTGTTTGTTCATAAGCTTTATGTTACACAAACAGCAGGGACTCACTCTTAAATACAGTTGTTGTTTTCATAAATGATAACAAGTATTATTTTTCAGATGACAACATATGGTGCGATTCTTCACAAAGGGTCCTTCTGTAGGAACTCTTTCAACATCTTGGATCTTTTGGTGGTCAGTGTATCTCTCCTGTCTATGGGCATGGAGTAAGTGAGTCTAGAAATTAACTTTATCACTTCTCATCGACCGACTTCCCCTCTTAGGGAAACAGTTTTAATCCCGCATGCCATCACACCATTTGAAAGAAGCGGGTGTGCTTGTGTTTGTTTCTTGCAGATCCAGTGCCATCTCAGTGGTCAAGATTCTCAGGGTATTAAGGGTACTCCGGCCCCTGAGGGCCATTAACAGAGCCAAAGGCCTCAAGGTATGAGATTTACAGTAAATGCACCTCCTCTTTTAAAGATGTCCTCAAAATGACCTGATTCATCATCGACATAACGTGTAATATTTATCTCGTTTTAGCATGTGGTTCAGTGTGTGTTTGTTGCTGTCAAGACCATTGGGAATATTGTGCTTGTCACAATGCTGCTGGACTTCATGTTTGCCTGCATTGGAGTCCAACTTTTCAAAGTGAGAAAATAAACAAACCAGATGCCATACTGTTGCTTAATGTGTATTTGGCAATGGCAACCTCTATCAGTTTACTTCCCCATACAATAAACGTATTTATTTATTTTTCTTAGGGCAAGTTCTACACCTGCACAGATCCAGACAAAATGACTGAAGAAATGTGCAAGTAAGGACTTTTTTTCCTGTTTATTTTTTGTTCATTTAACTTAGTTTGTCCTGTAGTTTATGCCTTTTCTGTATTATTTCAAGCCATTATTCAAAACAATTTCAATAAGGACAGAGCATCATTAGTGAAAAACAATTTATTGAACAAATGACTGTTTGAGTAATACATGTTGGTGATATGACACCGACAATGAGAGGCCCCTTCATAGAGAAATGTCCCATAATGGATGCAGGAAACAGGAAAGGACCACCAGGAGCCTAGATGCTGGAGGTGGTGAAGTGGAGGATGAGAATTTCACCTTTTAATTTATGTAACATAATCACATCTTGCAGCACTTAACACTGGAACCCAACATTTACCATGAGCCACAGCTGGAATGAAAAAGTCCCTTTTAACAAGAAGAACATTTTCAACAGCGGGAAGGAAAAACTCTTTTAAGAGGAAGAAGGTAGAAAGTTCGAGTTTTTTTTATAGCCCGACATTGAGTACTAAATGGCCATTACAATTCAGAGGAGAGATATGCAAGCCTATGATGGGATACTATGCTTTGGACACACCTGGGGTTCATTCTGGAGCCTTTTCTCTCCTCTTCTGATCTGTAATGCATTAAAGAGACGAGAATGTTCCTGGTGGTGGCCTTAATTCAGTTTCCCGTTCTAAGGCTGGAGGCAGGGAACAGGCATGATGAGCAGAATGGAAGAAACCCCATCTTTGAACAGTGACAGGGTTTACCATTACCCTCTACATATGACAACTTCTTTTCATGTAACTGAAGACTCATATTTAGGTCATTTGAGGACAAATGAGCAAATTATCTTCAACTGAGTAAACTCCATGCATCCATAAACCACTGCCTTTATCAGACAATCGTTTGTAGCTAACCTTAGGCCCCTGATCTTTATTTGGACTTGACTGTAACTCCATCTCACCTGTCCTTCCTTCCCACTTTGTGGCTCAGAGGATGGTTTATAAAGTACCAGGAAGGAGCACTTCATGAAATGGAAGTCCATAACAGGGAATGGATCAACTCCGAACTAAACTTTGACAACATACTCAATGGCATGCTGGCTCTGTTCACCATTTCTACATTTGAAGGATGGCCAAAGTGAGTTATGATTTGTTCTGTGCCAATTCTTTGATGGTTTCAATTTATTCCAACAGTGAAGCTTAAAATTTAGTAATCTGCAGTTAGCAGCATACCCTTTTTATATGTACTGATTTGTGTATAGTCATTTTTTTTATGTTAATATATGTGGCATGTCTGTGAGTTGTGTGTGACTTGTTTCATTTGTGTGTGTGTTGTACATTAAATAAAGTACCTTTTGTCAATGCTTATTTTTTTTTTCTTTTTACCTAGGCTCCTGTATAAAGCCATTGATTCAAACTTGGAGGATACAGGCCCAGTGTACAACAACCGAGTGGCCATCTCAATATTTTTTATCTTCTACCTTATACTCATCGCCTTCTTCATGATGAATATATTCGTGGGCTTCGTCATTGTCACCTTCCAGGAGCAAGGAGAACAAGAATATAAGAATTGTGAGCTGGACAAAAACCAGGTATGTTAAAAATAACTGGAAACTAAATGAATGCTGCTTTTGCATAAGGTCAAGACTGAGTTCTTTCACTTACTTACACACACACACACACAAACACACACTGAACATGCAACAATGCAACTTGAGAGAAGAGGTGATGCCAGAAAGAATAAAACTGTCTACAGTGTACTTTTTGCTTGAGTTGTGATGACAATGCTTGTTGCTACAAGGGCAACAATAACCCTTGGTTAGGGTACACTTGGTCAAGATACACTTGCAAAGCCTTTTTTTCCCCGAGAGACATAAGGTTGACAGTTCAATCCCCAGTTCCCCCCTTCCTAGGGCAAGACAGTGAAGTTGCTCTTGCAAATGTATGTGAATGGAAGATTAACATTGTAAAGCGCTTTAGAGGCTTCAAAAGTAAAGGATCTATAAAAGTGCAGACCAATTAACATTCCCATGTTATGTTCCACTCAGCTATACATAATTACAGACACCTAGATATCTTAAAGAGTAATGAGCAAATTCTGTGAAGTAGACCAAGTGGTGGTTTCCGCCTCTGTCTTGCCACATAAGTCAATATTCATTTAGGTTTTTTTTGTATTTATTTGCAACAGTGACCATGTACAACATACATTAATTTTGTAAAGAAGAAAGATGCTTTGTACCAGATTTAGCTACTTGCTTATTACCATATGCAGGTGAAAGGAAGCAATGCAACATCCAGGTACAAATGGCCCTCTTAGCCCACCGACACTCATCCACACAGACTAACACAGACACATACCCACACAACAAAGACATGCTTAATAGCGATAAAGATATATTAACATTACATAGATAGATCAAAAATCAATCCATAAACATATCCATTGTTTTACTCTCAGCTGTCTTTTGTTGTTCCCACATCTTTTAAGCCCTGCATCTTTCCACTCCTTTTTAACCCCTCCAGCGCCAGTGTGTGCAGTATGCTCTTAAGGCCCGACCTCTACGATGTTACATTCCCAAGAACCCCTACCAGTATCAGGTGTGGTACATCGTCACCTCCTGCTACTTCGAGTACCTAATGTTCCTGCTTATTATGCTCAACACCATGTGTCTAGGAATGCAGGTATGTATACAACATATCACACACATCACACACGTATCTACAGAACTATCTGTCTGTCTTATGGTGGAGAACAAACGTTGTGGTGAAGGAAACATAGGGTTGATCCTATCCTTCCTGGTCTCGTCTGATACCACTGTCTCTTTTAAGCTCAGATAATGTATGCAAAAACTTTGATGCTGCCATAACATCAATTGTGATGGGATGGATTCTTGTATTTAGAAAACTAAAGAAATTCTTGCCAAAACTGGTGCATTTCTTCAGCCCTTGATTCTCGGTAGTACAATACAGTAAAGAGGCTGTTACTTGACCTCCCGAAGTGTAGAGGATATAATAGACATTAGGAAAAAAATCAGTCTTGTGACACTGGTCTGGATGCGTTTTGGCATTTTGCCAGACGGCTCATATCATCTACTTGTTTATAACAGCTAATATACAAGTACAATCACTGTCTTATTTGTATTTGTGCAGATGTTAATCTTTAACTGTTTTACCCACAGCACTGCAACCAGTCAGACCATGTTACTCACCTGTCTGACATGCTTAATGTGATCTTCACTGTGCTCTTCACTGTCGAGATGATCCTTAAACTCATGGCCTTCAAAGCCAAGGTTAGTCAAACTTCAACCTAACATGACACGTGTTATCTCTTGCCTCAGTCACAGTGGGTCCCTTGTAATATTCCACTGGTTGAGAAGCTTGAGAAGGAAAGGACATATGTGATGTAAGCCTGTCCTTGAGTCATAGAGGAATGTGCAACTCAACTGTAGCCATTCGGTATTATAATAGGTGCTGATGAGGGTGTGTTATTTGTGGCTTGTTTAGTTGGTTACAGTTTTGTCAACGTTGGTGACTTTTACATTGCGGTAAACACATGTTTGTTTAAGCTGGAGGTGGAAATAATCAATGGAGTTTTATTATTCATAGTCATAGACTGTAGTGTCTTCACCTTTCATCTTAAGCAAAGCAGTGGCATGAAAGTGCCTCCAACAGTGAATCAACTTTTCACATTGTTCACCGATCTCCTCCTTGTATTTTTAGACACTTGCTAGTCCAAGCTGCAATGTTTAGTTCTGCACCGAAATAGCCTATAGACAAACTGTACATAAGGTTAGTGGCACAGCAGCCTTATTTACGACTGACATTAAGATTTTGACTGTTTCTGTGTCTTTAAAAAGGCTTTTAAGAAGGAAATAACAAACTGAGGCACAGCTGAGCTAACAGCAGTGTCCTCAGTTGCCAGTGAGAAACTTAACTGAGAAAAGTGACTCACTTGGTCAGTAACGACAGTGAATTAAAATAGACACTCTCTTTGAAAACTAGTTTTGAAAATGAGTTTGTTGCTGTTCTGAACACCTCTAGTTTTGGTATTGATATGATAACAAATTGCTGGATAATGCCTATATATTTGGAAGAGTCCTTGATGGGGATTGGAAATGTAATAAAATAACATATTTGAACATTAGAATATATTTGGTTAGATCAGGACAAAACAAAAAACAAAACACACCTCCAAGAAGAGAAGATAAAGGAACTAGTTTTATGATTTTGTAAACTCAATTTCATTAAATCACAAAACAATTAGCATTTCAACACAGACTTTGACACCAGTGACTTCTAACTTCATTTGGACTTCTTTTACTTTTACTTTGGATGCACACCAGCACATTTATCACATTCAGCCATTAGGACAGGTAAAAGCATTAATCTAATTTAAAAGTTTTAATAGTTTAAAGTTCTTTGATGGCAGATAACTTCAGAGGGCCCACCTGGCTTGCCAGGACTCATTAGCAGAGTTCATTCGTAGACAATCACAGCCACCGCTTTGTCTGGCTGTGGAGAAGAGAAAAGAGGCATACAAATGAAAGCATATGCATGAATAAAAGTATTACAGCCAGTAATAGCCAAAGACACTCATCAACACGTATCTTGTTCTCTCAAAGGGTTATTTTGGAGACCCCTGGAACGTGTTTGACTTTGTCATTGTCATTGGAAGTGTTGTGGACGTGATGCTGAGTGAAATTGATGTGAGTACCACAATTTACTTTTTTATCTCTCTCGCTTAAACAGATATACGAGGGTGCACACACAGAGAAATTTCAACACACAGACTAAAAATACAAAGTACAAAGTATTATCATACATGTGCAGTGATTGCATTGACCTTATATTAATTGACTGGTAATTTAACACAGTCTAATCCAATAATATTTAAGTACATAATGTAATAAATGGCTGGATTCACATTTTGTTCTATAGATTTAATCTTTCTTTCTTTCTTTCTTTCTTTCTTTCTTTCTTTCTTTCTTTCTTTCTTTCTTTCTTTCTTTCTTTCTTTCCAAAAAAGTTGTGACAATGTAATTAAAAACAGAATGCGATGATCTGCATATCATGTAAACCCATATTGAATTGAAAATATCTTGTCTTTTCTCTCTGATGTCACTTGAATTTGTGTTTATCTTCCACAGGCAGCACTGGCTTCCTCTGGAGGACTTTACTGTCTCCATGGTTGCTCCGTAACTATTCTTTTCTTTCGGTTTTGCATGACATTCACATTTTGAATGAATTAATTATCAACAAAGCTGAAACTAAAAAGGTTGTTTAAAAGCCACGGCTCCCTTTACTAAATACATTGTAAGGCGAAGAAAATCAGGAAACAAATGTTCCCATTTGTTTTGAGTTTATGGGGTGTGTAATGGTTTCAACTAGACTTGACACAGGCAAACATAAATTTGCAAATTAATATTACACAATCAAACACTGACAGTTTAGTCCATGATATTCTATAATAATATATAATATTAACAAGAAACAAATGGTAATTATGTAGCCGAAGTAATGAGACTTACTGTACATGATCTGCTAAACATATTTTTTTACAAATACTAGGGTCAGCTAAGACTACATCAAGCTGTTAAAATTTTACAAAGTAAAAACATGCTTTGCAAATTTATTGAAATTAAAAAACTCATAAAAAGATTCATGACCTCATATTTTGTGGAAGCCTATGTGGAAAAGAGAGGGATTCAGACGATAACAAAAATATTACTTTTCTGAAATTAATTTAGCATAATGATATATTTGATCTGAAAATTAAAAAAAAGGTTCGGACAGATTGATCCTTGGATTTTGCCACTTATTTCCCAGGATGCTGAGAAGGATTTTAAGGCATCCAAAATACTGCATGCTGTATTTCAAAGGATGACACCTTAGCTTTTAAAATTGTTATGTAATTCTTAGAAAACCTGAGAACCTACTTGCCCGACTGCTATGAGGCATTAATTTTTTTCCTTTAAAAATACTCTTTATATCAGCGGTGAATGCTGGCTTGCTGATTATGATGGTTGGTTATTATAAAATGAATGAAATGATCAGGTGTAGTTGTGCTGACATCAACTAAGTTTGCTTCATGAGCATGAAAATAGTTTAAAGCTTTATGGACATATGGACCTAAATGTATGGTTATTAAAGCAATTTGTCAGAGCAGTTGAACAAAGTATTTCTTTCTGCAGGAAGTGGATCCCATGCAGGCAATTGCAGTGAGTTGCTTTAACTTTTCTTTAATTTGAGTTTAGTAAATTTGGCTGTTGGCACTGTGTAATCTTCCATTTGTCCTCTTTCTTTAAAAAAAAAAAAGTCATCTGAGAACATGAGTGTATCAATCACATTCTTCCGACTCTTTCGTGTCATGCGTCTGGTGAAACTTTTGAATCGCTCTGAAGGGATACGGAATCTCTTGTGGACCTTCATCAAATCCCTTCAAGTCAGTATAATCAGTCAACATATTTCAGCTTGTTGCCCTGAGTGACAATGTCTCTCTGATTGTGTCTGGTCGCTGTATTGCAGGCTCTTCCCTATGTGGCCCTGCTCATTCTCATGCTGTTCTTTATATATGCTGTGGTGGGGATGCAGGTAAAGACACACACGTGCATGTATGTAACAGTTTTGTACTCTTTTTTCTTGTGTTGTGGTATGAATCCAGTACAGTTGTCACTTTTTGGTTCCAACCAGCTGTTTATTTGACACTGCAGGTTCATAACAACATATTCCAATGACAAAAACATTCTTATTAGTGTCTCTCATAGCCAAATTGCCATTCTGAAGGGGCCCAGTAGAGGGTACTCTTGTTACACAAAACATACCAATCCCAGTGGTAAACTGATAATATATTATAACCGTTATTAACAAAAAGAAAATAATGAAATGATGACAAGTGATGGTAAGAGGATTCATTGACTCCACACACACACAGACACACCACACCAACAACAACAACAACATGTCACTTTGTTATGATCTGCCAAGTATACTTATTCAAACCACCTGGTTTGACACAGGCTACTTGCCATGGTGTTTTCCCTAATGTAACATTATTTTTTTCCCCCAGATATTTGGTAAAATTGCATTGATTGATGGGTCGTACATCAACAGAAACAACAACTTCCAGACATTTCCACAGGCTGTGCTGCTCTTATTCAGGTCGGTGGCCTCTCTTTTTCTGTTTATGTTAAGGCAACAAAATATACATATATGCATATATATGCAGCAGATACTACTCCACTGGATGAGAGTCTGGTGTGAGCAGGGAAATGTCTTGGTATTTAACGCTTATGATTGATTGCCCATTGTCATTCAAGAGAGCAGGTCTGACCTAATATGATACCTAGAAAATGAGAGTGGTGGATCTGAGCAAAGAAGAGTGGTGTGCTGCTGAATTTGATACATTTTATGTTTGTTTTTTTGTTTTTGTTTTACTTCAGAGGACATTAAATAACTCTCCAGTATTTTGATTTAGTTTTGGGTGCTAGTATTATATTAATTGAAACCCACATTGAGGTCAGAGTGTGTTTGGCAACACATTAAGTCGATTGCAACGGGTTGGCCCCAACCATGAATTAAGTAGTGCATAATTGGAAACCTGTTTAGGGATTCATAAAGAACTGTCGCTTTATTCATTCAGCGTACATGATGACATGGCGAATCATTGACTCCACACACACACACACACACACACACACACAATTACATTTATTGACTGATAACAAATATTGCCAAAATTATCTGTGCCGAAACAGAGGAAAAAGTGCACTTTCAGTAATCTACTTAGATTAGTTTTCCTTAAAGTAAGAGGATATGCATCTCTGTGATAAATACTCGCTGCGCCATTGAACTGAGAAGAAGAGGAGTGAATTTTATTGCAATTTGAGTCATCAGGTTCTGAGGGTTAAAAAAATAATTTTTGCAATTAAACATTTGTCTTTTTGGACAAAGATGATAGTAAATTCTGACGAGAAAAAAATAATTACTTGTAGACATAAAGTATTTAAAAAAATGTCCACAAAAAATAACACGGATAATGATTTCAGTGCATGTAAAACATTTCTGTATGTATGTTTATGTGCTTTCATACTGATTTGCTAATTTAATTAGTACAGAGATTACATTTTACAATCAATACTCTAAGGAAAAAAATGACCAACTGCCTTTGTAGAGGAAAGATGCTTACAGTATAATACACAAAATACAAATTGCTTTTTCACTGTCTCTGGCTACAGCTATGATTGTAAACATTTTGATGTCTCTATTGTGTAGATGTGCTACAGGGGAAGCGTGGCATGAAGTGATGTTAGCGTGTATGTATGGAAAGAGGTGCGATCCCAAGTCGGACTACCTTCCCGGGGAAGAGTACACCTGTGGAGCCAACTTTGCCATCATCTACTTTATGAGTTTCTACATGCTCTGTGCATTTCTGGTAAAACAATGCACACGATTAACACATATTAAAGACCAGCTTCACGCACTTCAACACGGCCTTCACATGTTCAAAAATACAGGTGTCTGCACCAGCTGCTTAAAGTTCAGCTTCAGCTTTCATTTTTGCCTGACACTGATTCAATACAAAGACTCAAATGACCAAAAATTTGCAACCAAAATGTCTCTCCAAAAGCTCTGAAGTGGAAAGGTACCATTTTGTTTGGAGAAAGGCAAAGAACTGACATAGCAATGAACACTCTTGTCATGGTTCAAAAACTGTTTATTCATTTTTTTATTTTTGAAAAAAGGACAAAGTACAGCAATTGACTTTCAAATTAATGTAAATGTATCCCAGTTAGCCGAAAGGGTACTTTTATGGCCAGTCACTTTGCCTTGATGTTAGACATAGATAATAAAAAAAATCATCATACAAAATATCAATAAAAACATCATATAAATCTGTACAATTGTAAAAAAAAAAAACATACTATGTTTTGAAAGAAGCATGTACAATACAGAAAAAAACATACATATATAGTACCTTACTCATGTACTGTCATGTTGAAAGTAGATTTTTTTAAAAAAAAGGGCACGTGTTAACATTGTTTGTTCTGCATTAGCCATTTCTTAAAGTTATGCTAAAATGATTAATAACATGCAGACTCTCTAAAGCAGAGGTTTCCCAACGTTTCAGACCATCTACTACTATGTATCATTCCAAATTTCCAAAGCCTTTTTTTCTTTTCTCCAGGCAGACTGGCATTCTGGTGTGAGATAGCCATGTTTGTAAAAAAAAAAAAATGTCATCTAATAAATATGGTACTCTTTTGACATTTATGCCATTTATGCCCTGATCTCTCCAACCACTTGGGTGCAGTACCACAATCATTCTCGTGAAAAAATGAAATAAACACATATATTGCCTCATTTTTTTTCCCCACAGATCATAAATCTATTTGTGGCTGTCATCATGGACAACTTTGACTACTTGACACGTGATTGGTCCATTCTTGGCCCGCAGCACTTGGATGAGTTCAAGAAAATCTGGGCAGAATATGATCCTGAGGCCACGTAAGTGTTTGTGTTTAACTTTAAAAACCTGAGGCTGGAAGCATTACTGTAGATCCAGTATGAACCTCTATGGAAACCTGCACAGCAGGCTTATGGAGCCTGTTCTCATTCTGAGGGCCTCAAATTATACAGTTTTTGATGCCTAAAACATACACGCAAGGTACCTTACGCCTTGTGCACTGTGATGAGTTGAGTCAAAGGAAGTTATGTAACACAGTACAAAGACTTCTGAGAAGGGAGGAGGTGGAAGTTGTTTCAGGGGACGATTTTCTCTTTGGGGTCTTCCTGAAAAATACTGTATATCTATATATCCTCTCCATTTTGTTTATATGGAATCTTTTGCTTTTTGTCCTGTTTTATAGGGGGCGTATCAAGCACCTTGATGTAGTGACACTGCTTCGGCGAATACCTCCTCCGTTGGGTTTTGGCAAGTTCTGCCCTCATCGTATTGCCTGCAAGGTGAGAAAGATTTAGAAGTATTTTTTCTCTTCGGTTACAGGATGGAGGCAGGTTCTCGTAATCTTAAGTGGGAGCAATTATGCTAAATTTAAAGAAAGGGAATGCATTACTAAAGTGGGTTTACTATCTGGATCAATAGATAATCTACCATCAGAGTTTACTGAGAAAATAATAGTCAGATGAACTAATCTTTAAAATAACCCAGGAGGTGAGATGCTGCAGTTTATACCATTCGCAGCACTTGGTTAAACCTTTGATGTCTCCCAAGTAGCCTTTAGTGAATTTTCTTTCTATTAAGAGCTCAGAAGAACAATCCTGTTCCCATATAGGAGTAATCCATTTGCCTCTTAAAGCGAGTATCACATAGTAACTTTTACCTTTATATGTGTCACATGGCATGGCCAGCCTTTCTGTACGAAGCTCATGAGCCTGCAGTGTGGGTCAGAGTGTTTGTCCCGATGCTGTCCAACCCTGGCTGTGTTACTGGAGAATAGCCTCAGTATTTGGGTTAGTGTTGTCACTAATGTGTTAAAAAGTGTCAGCTCTAAGTGCACTAGAATAAAATGCAAATCTCTCACCCCAAACAGCATCAAGGCGTTCGTTTTCTGTTTGTAACAGTGCTTCACATTAATGATTGACATGGAACAAAAAGCAAGTGTCTAAAGGACCGCAACTCCCACTCTAAAGCTGCTGGTATCGATGCAAACAACGCAACAAGACAGTTGCTTAGATTAGCATAGTTTTTACTCTTTTGAAAACCTGCTGCTTTGGCACATCCCATACGTATGCTGTCTTTTCTGAGCAGGCAGTGAAGTGGGTGGAATTTTGTGAAGAAATCAGAAAGAAACTGTCGAAAGTGATTGACCATCACAGGGACCTGACCGATCATACCGTTTTTTAATGTGATTGTTGTTGTTTTTTTTACGATGAGTTTGTCTCTTCAGTTGCAAACATTTCAGTAACAACATATCTTTGTGTTTTGTGTTTTGTGTTTTGTGTTTGTTTCTACAGAGGTTGGTCTCCATGAATATGCCTCTCAACAGTGATGGAACAGTCACTTTCAATGCTACACTGTTTGCCCTTGTTAGAACTGCGCTGAAAATAAAGACAGAAGGTTTGGGTTTAACTATACATACATTTTGTCTTTTCTTGTGATATTTTGAAAGAGGTCTCTGGTAGTGATAGATCTGCAGAGAGTTAATGCATGAATCTTCATCTCCTGCTTCAAGAAGCATTATAGTGATTTTCAGCTTATGTATGAGATAGTTCAGAGTCTAGCAGCTTTAATTTTGTCTTGCTGCTCTGAAAGCAGTGTTTCCAGCTGCAGCCGTCAGCTGTTATCAGAGACAATACTGAATTTACAACCCCATTTCCAAACAAGTTATGACGGTGTGTAAAATGTAAATAGAATCACAGGACAATTTTCATTGAGTAAGTGAGCTTGAAATTTGCTTTTGTCATATTTCTCTAAATAAGAACAATATTTGTAACTGACACAATCTGATATTCAGCAAAAATATTGGGATTCTTTAGAAGAAACAATATTTGAACTTTTGCCAAAAATAAAAATGTAGGAACTATGGTGATGCTGGATTCATCCTCAGCATGACTGCCTTGTTCCCAAGATCCCATTCACAAATAAAATGCACACTACTCCTCCTTCAATTTGAAGAACTACTCCTTCTTAGTTCAGAGGTTAGTTTAGAGCCATTGCACTTATGTTTATGTGTGAGCAGGTTTTTGTGAAAGAAGCACCATCTCATGGTGACACCCTGCAACTGAATCAATAGGCTTGTTTAGAGTGGAAATTAGATATGGCCCAGGAGGAGGAGAGGGGGGACTCCCTGTGGCTGGAAATTGTCTGGCAGCCATTTAGCAGCAGACTAGGAGCCTCATTTCTGAGTGGCTGGGACAGTATTGCAGGAGCAACATTTTTTCTTATCAACAGATAATGTCATTTAGTGTCATGTTTCTCTTTTGATTGAATTATTTTTTTCTTTGCCTTGTTATTCTTCTGTTCCTCAGGTAATTTTGAACAAGCCAATGAGGAGCTGAGGGGAATTATCAAGAAGATCTGGAAGCGCACCAGTATGAAACTATTGGATCAAGTCATCCCACCTATAGGAGGTCAGTTTTATTGAGGCCTAGGGGGGGAGAGGTTATCATCAGGAGGCACAAACACATCAATAGATTTTGAAGGTGCTGGGTAACAACAAGCTGCACAAACAAGGCACAACGATTACCTGCACGTTGTTCTAATATGCTCAGTTCTTCTTTAATCCCCAGTGGGCTTGACAATGTTTCAACCACAGATGGTTTTCCTCAGAAATAAATAAAAACTCTGAATAAAGTAGCATTATGTCATAACTTTAGTTCACTTTCTGTCAGGCAAAAAGACAAAGCAGAAATGTATGCTACCATACCTTCTGATCTGTGATGCTAGATACACTTCAATCAAGCCCCTTTACATTTAGCAGCATTTCAACTGCATGAGCCACACGAGCAAGTTTGCTTGGAGACACCCACAAACTGCATGAATCTGTGAAACGATAAAACATCTCTACGCTGAATAAATAGAGCAGTCACAGTTGTTTGGCAGACTTGGCCCACACAAGCATATTAGATCGTTACTACTATATTGTATGTACTACGTCAGTCTGTATCAATATTATCAAATAAAGGCATACAATGCCCTTCAAAGCAATCTATTAAAGACAAGTAAACAAAGTATTTGCTGTTGAAATGAGTCAAAAGTTATAGTCAGTGAACACAACAGTTACAGTATATGTACTACCGTTTACTGCTGCCATGTGTATAACTATTGTTTTTTTTCATATACATAATGATAACATTTAAAATACAAACATACATTTTTGTAGTATGCTCCTGTTATGGTGTTTCCACACTTAACATGCATTTTATTTGTTTTAATGTGTTTTACAGATGATGAGGTGACAGTGGGGAAGTTCTATGCCACCTTCCTAATTCAGGATTATTTTAGGAAACTGAAGAAGAGACAAGAAGAGTACTATGGATTTCGCCCCACCAACAAAAGTGCTACCCATGAGATACAGGTAAGCACTTAATGGTTAATTATAATAATGATTTGATTCCTAATTGCTCTCAAGTCAATGCACAATTTCCTGCCTATAGATCTCTTTATGGGGAACAGGTCAAATCCTTTATCAAAACACAAACAGCGCAATTTTTAAAGGTTGCCAAGCGTGTTACATTTAATGAACTGGCTAAAATGGGTGTAACATTTGTTGTACTTAATTTCTGTTACATCAATTTTGAAAGAGTTTCGGTTCAGATTTTTTTTACGTAGGATCAGTAACATATAGGGTATTTGGCCAACTTAAAAAAATCCAGTAAATGTTGGTAGTAAATTCAATAGTGATGAAACATAGTACAGTAAGCAGTCAGTATGGAGCCCCAGAGATGTAGTTGGAAAGAAATTGACCCACGGATTTATCTCCTGGGACTGGATCACACGCAGCATCATGTGCACCCTGAATGACAGGAACACAGAGAGGACTGGTACAATGACAGAGGGGGCAGTCAGAAGCTTTATGGAATCTTTGATAGCCCACTAGCCCATTGCAGCTCTCGATCCCTCAGGATTTGTCCGACAGCCAGTACACCACTTTCGAGTATTGAGGAACAGTGGTTTCACAGGGCAAAACCAGAACCTGTACAATTGCAACATCGCCACAATTATAAAAAAAAAAATATCCAGACATACAGTATATAGTGATTGCAATTGCAGATTTGCAAATCATAGAAGAGTGTAATAATAGCTAAAAAGGGGGCTTTGGCCAATTGTCAAACCTCAGATTCAGGATGTGGACTCTCTAATGGCCAAGGAACAGTGGACCAACTCTTTACCCTCGCAAGGTTATTTGAGGGATTATGGTTGGCCATTCAGTCAACATGGGCTTTGTGGAGTGGTTCTGCAACAGTGTGGGAGTTGGCTTCATTAGACCGTGATATGCCGCATGTGCTAGGGCAGTTTGCAACCAAATGTGAAGCGGTTGGGCAGCAAGTCTGTATGAGGCCATGGTTCTTTGCCTGAAAACAGTGGATTGCTCCGTCTGGGTTGGGACAGAGTGCCTGTCTCAAGTGAAGGAATTTAAATAACTGTGGGTCTTGTTCACAAGTGAGGTTAGGATAGAGTGGGAAATTGACAGACGGATTAGAGAAGGTGTTGCACTGGAACATTTTGTTTGAGAGGGAGCTGAACTGAAAGGCGAGGCTTTCGATTTACCAGTCGATCTACAATCGTATCCTCACCTTTGGGTCGAAACGTATAACGTACCATGGCTTTGGGTAGTGACAGAAGATGAATGGTTGGCTGGATGGTTATGCTGTTATTACTGCTGCTGTGTGAGACCACATTTTTATTCCCTTGCTTCTTTAACAATTCTTTCTATGTCAATCAGGCAGGACTGAGGAACATTGAGGAGGAGGCAGCTCCAGAGCTCCACAGGGCGATCTCTGGAGAGCTTATCACTGATGATGACATGGGCCAAGGAGTGGACGGCCTTTTGAGGGTAACAAGACAGGATGGAAAGAGTATTAAAGCCAAACAACTTCCCCTGTGTCTATTTAAACAGTAGTTTTGGAGAGCTTGTCTAAAAAAAACCCAATGAAAATAAACTTGCTGTCAGCATTGAACAGCACCATATCCATTTCCAATTTACTCCCAACTCAGCTACGATATTTTGAAAGTTGAGTGTGAATTTTGTTGTATGAAAACGTCAGTGAACAAAATATTTGTGTTGATGGTCATGCATCCAGGACATGGTAAAATTAAATGTCAAGTGCTTTGGAATGAGAGGTTAGTTTTCAAGAACTTCAAGCTAGACTAGCTGCCTTTGGATAACACTAGAATCTTTGAACAATATTAAAAAAAAATAGTACTATTATAGTTCTCTATAACAAAAATAAAGGGGTGTGTTTTAGAGTTGTTATGGTTTGACAATAAATGGACACACCACGGTAGGAAACCACTTAAATAGGCTGTAATTATACCACGATATCTGTCTTTTCAATAACAAATTAACAATAATGGCCTTAATATATTTATCTTTATCTTCTCTCAAAATTTAAAATTCATTGTTGTCTGACATACAATAACCTTAAAAAATATTTTTTTGTAACTTATTTTCGAAAAAATTTAACTCATGAGGAGCAACAAAAAATGTGTAACACTTATATACTGATGAGCCAAAACCTCTGCATATTATTCTGTCGTCCCCATCGTGTAATTTGCGAGTTTTACTCTAATGGATACTCACCACGGCCAGGTGAGAGCAACACACAAGCCTTGCTCATTTTGAAACTCTCTGAGTCTGTAATGTGGCAATCACGATTTGGCCTTTGCCAAAGTCACTCACCTACCCATTTTTCCTACATCCAACTTGTTGACTGTGAGAGACAAGTGTTCACTTACCGTCTAATATATCTGACTTTGACATGTGCTGTTGTTGTGGGTGTTATTCATTTTATCTGTGAGTGGTCAATACGTTTTGGCTAAATTGTGTGTCAGTCCACACGCATTGTTTTGTATTGACATATAGGAGATATATGTCAAGTATGAAAATTGCCCACAATAACTGCGCTATTTTCTTTACCACAGAGACGAGGTAGCCTGTTTGGAAACCACTCTGACCCTTTTGCTGAAGAAAGTGACCTAGCCAATGCTAACCAGGCCACTAGCCAGCGCCCACTGAAGATGGCAGAGGGAGTCATCGACAACAATATAAATATCCCCAACAGCGACATAAGTCACAGGTTTGCTTATGTGTAGATATATTATGTATGTTTTGCTGAATTGTCAAGTTTACCACATCACTGTGCTGTATCTGTTCATGAGTGTGTTAATGAATGATGTTGTTAGATCTGAACATAATACACCTTTTGGCAGGATCAGGCTGTTTTAAAAACTATTCACCAACTCTATTGTAAATTACCACCCAAGACTGCAGTTTTTAAATCCAGCAAATTGTTTAGTCATACGAGCGAGGTAAATGACCTCAGCCACAGTTCAGTGTGCATTAGAAAGTGATTTGTGCTGCTGAACTTGCAACACTGTAAAAGTATTTCCTGCAGCAACATTTCACAAGAAATGCTTTTTCTACACCTCCCTGACTACAGATTAGGTCCTGTATTTACCCCTTATTGTCTTGACGATACAAAGCAGTTCGCATATAGCTATCAAATGCTCGACATTGAGATAATTACATGGCTTAAGCAACACTGAATTTAAGTGTTCTTAATGCTTTCTTTTAAAGTCATATAAGTATTTAGAGAAGAAAAAAAAATATGAGCACATCATTCTGGATCTGTCTGAAAATAGCAAGGTGGCCAACTCAGGACAAAGTCATGCTGATCGTGTACTGCCAACATCAATAATGTATACTGTGTCAGCTTTGCATCTGACTATTCTGCATATCAACCTGTGGTATAACCTCTTAAATTTGAATAAAACCTACTACTGACATACTTACGTGTCATTTAAACAGAACAGGATAAAAGATGTGGACTATTAAATACTACATGTGCCTTATCTGAATCTCTTTTAGTAGATGATTTGATAACTGAACAGCAAGTTGATTTTTTTTTTTTAATCTTACATTAACCCTGTTGTAGCAGGAGGAATGTGTCAGTCTCAATGAAACATTCAAAGCACAGACAGATGAGGTGTGGCTTCAGTCTTCCACTCAAACTTATGAATCGACTCAAGACCTAAACATAGCTATAACTCATTTGAAAGCCTTACTCTCAGCATCCCACGCCCAAACTGGAAAAGCACACAAAAAGGGGTTATTTGTACTTGTTTATTGCCCATTTGCACCTTACTCAGAGTTTCTATCTGAATTATCTGACTTTTTTTTTTATCTGATCTAATGCTTAGTTTAGATTAAGTGATTACAGTGAATGACTTAAATATCCACGCTGATATGACAATGACAACCTCAGAACTGCATTTACCTCAGTATTACACTCCATTGGTTTTCTTAAAATGTAAATAAACCCAATCACTCTTTTGGTCACACCCTCGACCTTGTTCTAACACATGGCATAGACATGAAAATAGATATCAATCTGATAATGCTAAGAATAATAATCCCATTATTATTTACTTCAGTGCCATGTTTCAATATGGTAGAAGGCAACTACCTCAATTTTACTCCTACACCTGTGGATTATCTTGTTGATGGTGCTGCAGCCTCACTTTGTACAACACTATACACTGTTGCCCCTTCAAAAAAGAAAGTAATAAAACAGAGGAGGCTAGCTCCTTGGTACAATTCGTAAATGTGGTCTTGAATTGCAAAAGCTGGAAAGGAAATTTAGAAAAAAATATCCTTCGCCCTGAAAGATCAAACCTAAAAAAAATTCCCCCATAATGGCCAAACTACATATTATTCATCATTAAAAGAGTAAAACAACAACAACCAAAGGTTTATTTTCAGGAGTGTTGCCAGGCTGACAAAGCACTTTTTACTCTTTGTAGTAATGACTTTAACAACTTCTTTACTATCAAATTGTAAAGGTTGTTGTGGAAATAATTCATCACATTCCAACAGCTGCTACAGGTATATTGTCAAGTACAGTACCTTTTGAAATGTCTGTAAGACCCGATTTTAAATTTGGATTACTTCTCTATTTTACAGCTCTCTTAAACTAGCTTTAACAAATATATTTTATCCAAGCCCTCAATATGTCTTTAGAACCCATCCCAACTAGAATGCCCAAGGATGTTCTACCCTTAATTAACACTTTCATATTAGATCTAATTAATCTATTTTAAAAGGTTACATACCACAGGCTTTTAAGGTCACTGTAATTTTCATTGAGTGCATCTTAGCACAGGAATAGCACAGATGAAAGTTACTAATGATCTTCCCATTGCCTCAGACAAAGGACTCATCTCTATACTTGTACTGATAGATCTTAATGCATTTCTTAACACTGATTATAACCTTTTATTACAGAGATGGGAGAATGTCATTAAGATTAAAGGAGCCACACTAATGAGGCATTCTCCAATATATTTAGTTTAAAACATTCAAAGATTAACAAAAATTTACCCACAGAATGTGAAGAAATAGCAGTGTTAAGTTTTTGTCAAAGATGACAGATATCTACTGAAATTAGCATGCTCACAATTTAGCCCCAGCTTGCTTTCTGGCCACTTTGTACCACCAAATGGAATAGTGAGTCACTGTAGCATCCAGTCTGCTATCAGTCCAAATAAAAGGGTGAAAAAATACTGTCATAACATTTTATGATAAATACGACAACAGCGTTATTGGTCCAAAACAAGTCAGCATGTTTTCTTGAAACTAAGATTTGCATTACTGTTCATTATTTTCTTTCTTTATACAGCCAATATTAACAGTAATTTGGAAGAATTGGCCTTTGACAATTGATGTCTGAGAGCACTTCCAAACACTGACCTTCAACTTCAGCAAACTCAAGACAGCAGGAACTTTTCAACCTATGCAAAGATGGACTGTGATGAAAGAGGCTGCCATGGCTGTCAACCCACCTTACAGAGTGTGGAGAAGTAGGCTTGGGACCTGGAGGAGAAATTCAAGCCATAATAGCCAATGTTAAACATTAACATTAAGCGCTAACACATGTAATGAACAATAGTTGTACTGAAATGGTATTTTTATTTTTAAGTTTCACCTGTGTTGTTGTATGTTCTGTAATTAAAAGATCAGACAACTTATACAACCATACCCCTAAATATTTGTGATAGGCCAATATGAGCTAATACAATTTGCCAAATAATAAATCAGTCAGGCTCTGTTAAAACTATTTTTATAATACAGAACATACTTTCAAAGGTCAAACTAGTTGTTATTAAGAGAGGACAATGACATTATCTATGCAAGACAAACAGGTGTGCATTCATCATTCTGTTCCTATGTCTTCATAATGTTCATGGTTCAAATTGTGGATTCACATTTTTTCATAAAAGATGACCTCACCCTCTGCACACACACTTCACAGCTGGGTACTTATTGTCAGATGACATATACTGTATACTGTATACTGTGTGAGGATTTTCTTGTGGAATCCTGTGACCACATTATACATACTACCTGGAATAGGACAATAATATGACTAAAATGTGTTTGTCCATATTTTTTTTTTCATGCCCCCTTCTCATTTCATCCCAGAATAATTCATAATTTGACTTTGCCTTTGACGATTGACCCTGCTGACCTCTCAAATAAAGCATATAACAACAAAGTACTGCCCCAAAGTAGTTTTTCACAACAAGACAAGTGATTTTTTTTTTTTTTATAGGCCTACATGTAAAACTATAATACTACCACAACCAGTTGAATGCAATATCTATGTCATTACACAGGTGCCAGATGCTACACTGTTTTCCAGCTATTTGCTTACTTGCAATGTGACTAAAACCAAACTGTTTAGCTATAGGCTGTGAAACCACAATAACTGGCTTATTTGAGTTAAACTATGTCTGGCCTGGAAAGCACACAAGAGCAGGCGGCAGCAGCGGCGAGCAGAGATAAAAAGTACTGATGTGCGATACCAAAGGTATCCTTTTGGATCCGATACCAAATAAACCGGGGCTGGTATCACTGATACCGATACGATGTCAAAAGTGTGTACCAAAGCTTAATGTGTTCAGAAAAGGGAAATAATGATATTTGTATGCTGCCTATCAAAATACACCATAGGTACTGTGGAAGAGGGGACTAATTGATAGCTTACTGAGGCTCTCTGTTTTATGTAGAATACTGTGTTAAAATGAAATGAAATCAACAGGGGAAGTGCAGGCAGGAGACTGACCATGCACAACAGACTGGGGACCTCTAGTGGGTGGACACAGGAAATGACACAGGGAATGACACAAATAGAAACACAAGAGACCATCAATGAGAATAGAGAGTGACACAGGGACTGGACAAAGAAACAGAGAGAGAGAGACACACGGAGGACCCTCTGGTGGGTACAGAGAGTGAGATATGCATTGACATTTATTAGAAGCTTTGCATTGACCAGTTATGGTTTAATTGGATATGAGGTTAAACTTCCTGTGCACATTACCGGGTAGACTGTGTAATAAAGGAAACACTTGTTTTTATAAATCCGATTGTTTTTTTCGGCTCATGCCAATTTGGGCTTTTGCATCCTACGCACTGCTTTATAAATGAGAGCTCTGGTCTCCCCCTGTATTTTCATTGCCAAACTAGTTTTGCTGAAGTATTCCTTTTGGAGAGCAAATCCTTTTCCATGGCATGTCTCCCTCGCAGTTCGAATTTGTGCAATTTCTTTCTAATTGTAGATGCATGCCCTTTGACATCAATAGCTGTAAAAGTTAACTGCAGATTGTACAATTCAATTTGCCACACTTCTTTGGCATCAAATGGTCGGCTCTTGGGCCGAATTTGCAACGGCAGGCTGTCCTTTTGCCAGAAAAAAAGAAAGAAAACGCAAAGACTGACTCTAGATTACAGAGGTTTAAATGGAACAGGTTTCACGTGGCACTCTAATTATTGCCACCTTATGTGGAACCCCTTAATGTAATTTCATGGATATGAAGGTTTAATAAATCTAGGGATATGCTTGCTTTATTCTATTTGTTTTTTTAATTAATTTGCATTATGAAAATGACTATAAAAGGTCAATTGATACCTCAGTAGAAATTGTTTCAACGATGGCAACATGTTTGCTTGTCCAATATGTAAAAAAAAAAAAAAAAAGGCAACATTTTTGAAGGTGATGTACTCACTCTTTGACATAATTGTACTATCCTTCTGGTGAAACATGTTTGTGGTAGCATCCTGCCATGGGAGTCCATTACATTGAAAGGGAAATTAACACAGCCAAAGAATGGCCCTTTAATAAAACCTGCTCTAGTGTGCATGTGACCTAACACTGGGACAATTATTCAGCATTTTGCACAACAGTGAATTAAAGCATACATACAATTCTAGTCTGATTTCAGGAAGAGTCTGTGACTGTCTTTAGATCATCTCTGACAAGAACTGAAGGTGGCAGTGAACAGACACTTTCCATTCAATCTGAGGAAGGTTACCAGGAAGAAAAGGAATAGTTGTCCAAATCCAGGAGTTAAAAGCTTCTCTTCTTGCCCAAAAAGACTCGGAGCTAAAGGGGCCTGTACTGTACAAAGTACTGAATCAGGGTCGAAATAATTTTGTAGAACTGGCGACCTGTCTAGGGTGTGCCCTGCCTTCACTCAAGGGTCACCTGGGATAGGCTCCAGCCCTCCTGTTGCCCTGTTCAGGATAAAGTGGGTATAGATGATAGGTGAATGGAACATTTTGTAAGTTAAAAAAATATGTTTTTGAGTTTTAATACATTTGCAAAAAAAATACTAAAAACCATGTGCAAAAAGTGAAAAGGTCTGAATATGTTTTCTGCAGTTATTGCATTCTCCCCAAATAAAAATAAAAAAAACCACAAGCGAGACAAAATCCATGAAAAAGTGTTTTATGTCATTTGTATATTATAAAAGCATTTTCAGTGTCAGAATCTCCTGTTAACACAATTCTAATTTAGTATTTCTCTAAATGTGTACCTATCCTTTCAAATACAGATGTCTTTTGTGTTGAAAACCTTCAGCCAAAAGAACAATTCAATTTTTTTCACAAAAAATGTTCTGGAAAATGACCCTTGGCATATCATCCATTTGGCAGGTCATTGGTATATGTCACTGTTAAATGACCTGCCAAGTCATATTTTTCCCAAGTAAGCAAACATATTCAAGACAAGAGAAGAACAATATATGATATACTTGACATGAAGAAGCTGTGACATGAAGACTATGCCATAAGCCTATAAATAAAGAGGAAACCGAGTCACCACGTAAAACAGCCAAGGGTCACGAGGTTAAATGGCCAGAACTAATTCTCTCTTTTACCACATTGCCATAATAAGTACAGCTCCACTAATCAAATTGTGTATCCAAACAATTAATCAATGAATATGGCTGTGTTGAATTTTGACAGGGGAGTGTTGTCTCAAATCGCACACTGCTGTTCTGCATTAACTGGACATAACTGTATAGCATTAAATGCATCACCTGCCAACATATCCCCCTTTGATTATTCTATTCAGAATAAATCTGTTTTTGTGCCTTCTGTTTAACACACACAATAAACAAAGTGATGAAAAATAATGATGACCATTAAGTGTGTCAGGTGTACAGCATTTCAGAGGGGGTTTACTTATAGGAATGAACCCAGAGTCTGTCAGCTCTTTGTTTTTGTTTTTAGGCACACAAACTGCACTTATGAACCTAATTTGCAGCAGAAAGCTGTTTCTGTGGAAAACTGTCAATACATCCACAATAGTATACACAAGTAAACAGCAAGCTGACAAAGGTAGTTAAGTACCTAACCACTAATTTGTTTATCAGGTAGGCATAGGCACGACTACAAAAACATTTGTATTTTTCTCTTACAGCTGGATGCATAAAACAGTTTGGTAACTCTTTGCTAACAGTTTGCTAATGTTAACCGTATACAGCTTTATAAGTCAAAGGAGTCATACATTGCATGTCTCATTATTTTATTTTTTTTTAAATGATGTGTCTTCTATTACAAAGCATCTGTGATTTTTGTCTTGAAAGCTGGTATTGAATATTCAATAATTCCACAATGCTAGTATACACACAAAACAGATATTGCAAGTCAAAGGTTTATATTCTTATATTTTTTCTATTGAATGTAACCTGAACTAAGGTGTCTGGCAGCTCTCAGTTATTCCCTATGGGAATGCGTGGCAGGCAGACATAGGCCTTGGCAAACAGGTTGATGTTCAGGGGGTTTCCATCCAGACGTATATCCTCCAGGTTACGGCGGATGAAGTTGAGATCATTGAGGTTACAGAAGGTGTCCTCGTGCAGAAACTGGATTTTGTTATTCTAATAAGGGTAGAAGAAAGTTATTAAATATTTGTGGACAGTTTGTGTTGACTCTCTGCAGTTTATTCAATATTCATTTAGCGTAACTGTATAGAATGATTTTTCCTTTAAAACTATTCACCACAAAAATACAATTTAACCATATAGTGATACCTGAGTAATTACACAATGCTGTGGACCTATCTTTTATAGATCTATTGACCTCAAATATATTTTTAAAGCCTTTAATTTATTTTTTGTGCTTGCATGTTATATATTACTCCATATATTGGTGTTTAATCAAGTTAACCGACGTTAGTTATCAACAATATTGTGATACATATAATTTGTGCTTGCTCAAGTTAAAATACCTTAGTTATCAAAATGATCTTGATACATAAGCAATGCCGTCATTGTTAGAGAAATCTGGTCAATTTGGACCACCAGCTGATTTTCTCTCTTGACCACCAAAAGAAAAATGTAATCTGGTGCTAGTTCACTGGAAGCATTTTTACAAATCAGTGTCACTCTTTTATACTGAATAGAAGTTATGCAGGGTGGGTATTTGGACACAGAACAACATAAAGCGGGGTGTGGGCGTTGTGTTCAGTGTTTTTGTTAGATTTAAGCCACTAAAGTACTCAACCAGGTATCTGACTCTGCAACCACACTGAAAGCCACATATCTTGAGGCCGTTCATAACAGCGAACTGTGTTTTGGATCCATTAGCCCTATGTTTTCACAACTGACTTACTCCAGTAATTTCACTCGCCACTTTTGTAATGCTGTTAAGTGAATTTTTACTGTGTGTGAAGATTCTCAGTCATCCAGGTCACGGTCAATATAGGCACCATCTAAAAGCAACTTGCAACTTTCTTCGAAAGGCAACCTCTCATGGCAAAGGCTTCTACTGTTGTAACGGACTGCTTGGGTTTCCCAGGCTTTTAACTTCTTGTGGGATTGTTAACACCTTGCATTGATGCGGCAAAGATATGTCGCACCAGATTGTCAGTTAAACAGGTGGTCCTTCAATGTGGCCGAGGATGCATTGGCGTGCAAACTGCTAAAAGAATGTGGCCATATTTGTCCAAGACAAGTGGCAACTCTCTGTCACATCAGTCTACTGTTTTAAGTGGCTTTTAAGTTTTCTACTTTTGCTCGTAATTCATGTATCATTAATCCGGCAATTAGCTGCAATGTTAAATTTGTATTTTGAGGCAATAAGGACATGGATATGCTTCTACCTGAAGATGTAACACTTTCAGGCTGAGTGGAAGTGGTGTAGGGATGTAATCCAGGTTATTGTTCGACAGATAAAGGAATTCCAACTGGCTCATATCCTGCACGGAGGAGAAAGAAACACACATATCATCACAAAGTAAAACACTATAATATCCACAAGAGGGAGCCCTATCATTACTGAATATAAACTATGTAGCTCTAGAACAAACTGAATTCACTGCATAAAATGTGTGCCTCATTTGCCATTATGTGCTCATTGTTTAAGGAAGCATAATTAATCAGTATGGCTTAAAGGTCAGCAGCCCCCTGAAACATCCATCTGTGATATACGATGTCCATATCCACAGATACATAGATGCATTGTTGAGTAGAAGTAAAATAGCCTGCTCCTGTCTGATGCAATTGGGTAACAATATTTTCCGCCTTCTATTGTTTTCCAAAACCTCGTGAGTGCAGGATTACTGTTAGAATGTGTGTGCCACTGAGAAGAGATTATTCTAATCCTTTACTAGATGGAAGAACTTGCTTTTAAAAAATGTGGCATGAATAAATAATGTATTGTGTGTCATGCCTTTTTCAAACATTGTGAGGATAAGGAAATCAATGTAGCCAGTTTCTGTTGTAATTGTGGTTTTCTGTCACATTATTGAAACTGTATTATGTAATTGCAACATAAAGTTAGTGCAGTGAAATAATGTTTTGTTTGTTTTTTTTTAATTGGGGACTCTCAAAAGCCAAATATATAATTTACCAAACAGCATGATCTCTGCACATCAAGGCTGTGAAATGTGGTTGAAAGTCTTACAAAAATTCCAGTAATTTTACCTTTTGGTAAATCGTTTCATCAGATCATCAGTTTCATTTTTGTCGCAGACCTGACAAAGCTCCTCCAGAGGCACAAAACCCCTCATGTGTATATTACTGTTTTTAAAGGTTTAGTCGTAGTGCTTGAGAAAAGTTCTTTGTGTGTGTGAAATCATTGTTGTCCCAATGAAAATTTCTATCAAAAATATCTGTATTATCTTTTTTTTCGTGCTGTGCATAAATGCAGAATATTTACCTTGAATCCCTCAGAATGGACCCCCTGACTGCTCAGCCTGTTGTTACGTAGATCAATGCGTTTCATGGTGATTGGCAGCTCGGGCATCATCTGCAGGTTGTTATCAGCCAACAGTAATTCCTGGAGCTGTGGCAGAGACTGAAACACATCCTCATCCATCCCTGAGATCTGATTCCCAGTGAGATCAATGGACTTAAGTTTATCTGATAAAAAAAATAAATCAAATCATGTTAACCATGATAGGCAAGTACCTGTGAGTTTACAGTTGTTTTGAAAATGTCCAGAGGGATTTTCTCACCGAGATTGATAAAGTCTGTGTTCTTGACATGTCGGATATTGTTGAAGCGGCAATACAAATGTCTAGTGTCTTTGGGCAGGGGTGGGATCTGATGTAGGCCCATGTCATCACAGTACACACTGCCCCCAATACACACACACAGTAGGCAGGTAGGCATACCTGCTTACAGACAACGGGCAGAGTTTTAACATATATATATATGCATGCTGACACAAAAATATTTAGGACCGTTGAATTTAAATTACAACTGATGCTTTGACCAACCCAATGCAGTCTCAGGGCCAAAGAGGCCTGGTCCCTTGAAGTCCAGATTGAAAGGAGCTGGTGGCAGGGTCACCTCTTCCTCGTAGTGTTGAGTTGGGGACTGTTTGGCTAGTGGTGAGATGTCTGGTGCTTCATCCACCTCGCTCTATCCTCACAGGACACCCAGGAAGAGAGGAATAATTCCAATCAGATTTCCATCGCAGGAAAAAAGGGGGAAAGACGCCTTTACAACCCTTATATGATACTTTACAATTATAATAAACATTATTAGTTTTAATGACCATTAAAGGAGTGAAAACTTAAGGTTTCATTTGGTTGAATGCTTTTTTAAGCATGAAATTATTATAATTAATAATATAATAATTATTATTATTATTATTATGAAATTTTAAAAAGAAATTATACATTTTAAGTGTAAAAAGTCACCTTTTTGAAAATAAATTGAATGCCGTAATACGTTTTAATAGTGTCGTTGGATTTTGAGCGCTTTTGAACTGTTTTGTATCTAACTGTATCTAATGACTATTTTCAGTACAGATAAATCTGCTGATTATTTTCTCTGTTAATTAATTTGATTTCCTGGTTGTAAAACTTCTGAAAATAGTGAGAAATGCAGTTACAAGTGCTCTATGATCAAAATAGCTGCCAACTTACTAAAGGTGCCTGACTGATCCTATCTTGACACTATGTAAATTTGAGGTAGCTGCCCTTCACTGTATTGCCACATGTAATTGAAGTAAATATAATTTGAATTACTTTTTTAGATTTGGCCACAATAACATTACCAAAAACACATCTATTGTAATTTGAAGGGCAATTTGGCCATATCCAAATGCAGGTCCTAATTAGCTAACAACCAAAGAATAAGAGGAAAAGCTGCAATTCTGACTAACATACCAGTGAAGGAGGCAGTTGAAGCTCAATGACTGCAACAACAAAACAAAAAGCTGTTCCAAAATAAAGGTAGGTTTCAAATCTAATAATCAATAAAAAAGAAAAAGCCAGCCTAAAAAAGATTGACTGTAGATGACTCTTCATGTAGATGTAGATGTCTGTGCCTTGTTTGTGTGGAGCCATTCCCTAACAGTTTTCCCAAAGAGATGTAGATACAGTGCCTAAAATGCAAGCAGTGGGCCCATGGAAAGTGCAATCCAAGTGAGAGTGTGTGTGTGTGTGTGTGTGTGTGTGTGTGTGTGTGTGTGTGTGTGTGTGTGTGTGTGTGTGTGTGTGTGCCCCAGAACCGCAAGTCTGACCTTAAGTCAGATAGGCAAGACAAGAATAAAAATGGAGATTATATTACAGTTTCAGTTAAATTTTGAATGGTTCTGTTTTAAAGGTTGTTTAAAACGATTCTCCAGCTGTTGCAGTTCAGACATTTTGGAAATAAAAAACAAGCCATCATGAAAGCCACTAAATGGCCATAATGACGACCCATAAGGGCTGTTGAAAGCAAAAAGAAGCAGAGGAATATTAAAGAAATCATCACTTTTTTGTTCCCACACTCAAATTGTGCACATATTTTCAATTATTTTGTTTAATCCAGAATACACAATCACTAAATTACACATGAACAACAGGAAAATAGACAGTTATGGGCATGTAGTAGGACCTCTACCTGTGTAGAGAGCTGAACTGATTAGCAGATTAAAACAAATCAATCAAACTGGGAAAAATAGTTTCCCAACAACAAAATGAGAGAGAGAGAGTTCTCTCAGTTCATACTATTATGAGTTTCTTACCTCTTGGTCCAAGTCATTATAATTATAACTGTCTTCATAAACGTTGATATCCAGGTTCTCCCACTCTGTCTCACTGGTCAGGTCGTAGCTCTCTATGTCAAAAGCGTCATCATCTGGCTCACTTGGAGGAGCTGTCATGCCAGGGCAGGGGACCAGGAAGTCCAAAACCAAGGCAAGAACCACCAGAGACTGCATTGACATCCTCAGCACAAACTACCTCACAACATAAACAGAGGAAAATAAAGTGTTTCATGTATTAGTATAAACATGTTCATTGATACTGTGTCTCATTTTGTTCCGTAGCTACCACTTAGAACACTGGATATCTTCTTGGTATTTTTTCAGACCTTTGAGACCCTGTATATTTTCATTTTATTTCTATTAAGCCAACAAAATGCACAACTAAATGGTGTACTAGCACCAGTAGAAAGGAAATACATGTTGCAATTCCAGTGATAGCCTTTTATATGCCGAGTTGAGGGAGGAAATTCCAAATAGTTTCTTGCTTTACACAATTTATTACAATTCATTTTTGTGACTTAACACTATATTGAGTATAAATCTAGTTTTCTAACACCTTTGAAATTATGCAACCAAACTTTGCGTGTGTTTCCTCAATGGTGATTGAGGTAAGATTAAAATGATTTAAACGCACATACAATCTGCAGAATCTATTTATAAATGATTGCATTTATAAGAAGATTTGTAAGAATACGAAAGAATAAATTAAACAAAAGAGAAGGGTAATAAAGTAATCATATTTTTATTGCGTCTTGTTTGTGAGGTGCTTGACTCCTTCATTGCTACTTTGGGCATGGGCAAGCGTGTACTGCTTTCATGTCAAAATGGATCAAAATCTCCGAGCAATGTTTTCAGCATCTTGTTGAATAAATGCTGTGTGGAATTAAAGCAGTTTGTAAGGAAAAAAGTTTCTTTCTGCAGTTGGAGACGTCTGTGTAATTTCAACATGGCCTCAGGGCCATTATGAATAAATTGTCCTATTTGCTGCCTCTTCCTAAAGAAAGCCCCGATTGTCTTTAATGTAAAGGGCAGCCTTCAATATCAATAAGACATTTTCTGCAGTACGAGAGGAAGTGGAGTCGTTGCATTTGATTATTTTTGTTGCTGTGATTTTGAACTGTTTTCTAGTGTGTTTTGGCTCAGACTATCCTATATTAGGTTTTATGCAATTTGAAATCGTATACATTTTCAACACACTCAAAATATCTGTGCATCAATGGACAAAGGACTGTCAGTGTTCCTGGGATAAGACAAATTGATGGAACATACTGCGCCTACTCATATCAAAATATGTACTCACTTCAAAAAATAATCTTAATTTTGTTGTTGCAGCCAGGTGGACCTGACGTTTCAGGGCAGTTGGTCTGGACCTGTGATGTAGTGCACGGAGAGTTAATAGATAATAAAAAGCACCCGTGGGCTCACCCACCCAGGAGATGATTTGGGCTTTGTCCCTGCTGCTTGGTTGTATACAATTTGAGATTTTTTTTTTTTGCATTAGAATTTAAATCATCCTTTGGGAGGGTGTTGTGAATCTGCACAATGAAAATTAATTCAAAAATAGTAATGTAAGCATGAATATAGACATGAAATTGTAATATTATGATCATGAGACATGATCAAAAGCTACTAAATAGGGCTTGGGGCTCACATATTGTCATGGAGACAAACCCAATAATTCAACAATTCGAACATGACCAAGCATCAATGACGATGGGGGAGGAAAAATTCCCTTTTAACAGAACCAGACTCGGGGATGGGCGACCATCTGCCTCACTCAGTTGGGGTGAAGGGAGAATGGAGAGAGGAAAGATGAGCAGAAAGAACACAAACATGGTTTGTTCGACAATTATGGAATAATTTAAAATCATAATGCTTAATGAAAGCATTTATAAGCTGAAAAGTATTAGTCCTAGCACAGGGCCCTGTGGAACTCCATGACTAACTTTAGTGTGTGTAGAAGAGTCATCGTTGACACAAACAAATTGAAATCTATATCATAAAACATAATATGTTAATCGAAATCTACAAAATCTGCTCCTCCTAACATCAGACATTGTTATTAACAGACCAGGACCTTTGTCTCAGTATCAAGCATATTGTAACTTCTCAACTTTTCTTTTGTAACACGTCCTGTGCTGACATATATAGTGCCAAACTAAAACACAATAATTGAATGCTGATTCCAGTTTGATGTTGATGTTGATGCATAGGCATACGACTCTGAAGAACTATTTTGACGCAAATTGAATCATTTAGGTTTAAATACACTCAATCTGTTGATGGTCTAAAATGGATTCAATCTTCATTTATCTCCAAAGGTTGAGATTGTGAGAATGAGAACTGAAGCATTATGAAGTCTTCATTTTGTTAGACCTGGTTATCTTCAAAGATTCTTTAAGAGTTTTAATAGCAGCCCTGTCTAGCTTGGTGATTAGAGAATTGAAGGAGTGGTGCTGGCTGTCTCGCCAGAATGACAAAGGAATGTTTGCTTTGAAACCTGAGAGGACTGTGCGTGCACTGAGTTGTTGGGACAGTTCTGGGTTTTAAAAGAGAGGTGTTGCTTTACTGTTCATTATATCATGAATGTCATTTAAATGGTAGTAATTATGACCATTATCACTCACCCTACACACAACAATTGTAAAGCAATTTATGTGTAAGAAGCTTAAATTACTCTTTTCAAATATAGGACGTATGGCACAGTTCTTTAAGTAATCTGTGTGAACAACTGAATCAATAGAGCCATTCTTAACCTTACTCTGCCAACACTAAGCCATCTGCTTACAGGAAGAATGAAGGATTTACAGTGGCTGTTATATCATCCACTGCAACTGATTTAAATACAGTATATGAAATAACGTGAAATGGGTCTCTTTTATCTTGAGGTCTCTCATTTTTACCCAGCAACAATTTATTGACCACCACAGCAAAACCTCACCACTGTCACTGGAGTCCCAAGTGACCATTTGCACACTCGAGCAGCTCTGCAAGCAGACCGTTTTTTTTGGATTTATAAGTAAACAAGATTTTTACCTGGCAGAATAACTTCAGGAAACAAAATGCGTGTACATACAATTAGTGAAGATAACTTACTGCTTTGTTTCTGCTGTGCATTTATGAAGATCACTCGTTCTTCTGATCCTGTTGCCGTTCTCTGCTGCTTAATCCAATGGGGTTTCTCAGACTAGTGCCAGAGTACCAGCGGGCCCCTGTTGTTCACTTAGCCTCAGCATGGCGTGTAGACAATGCCTCATTATGAGGGTAGAGAAGGGGGATGATGCAGCAGAAAGAGAGGGGGGGTGTGAAGTTCTTGAATTCAAAGTGTACTCAGCAGTCGCCAGTACCCTTTCTAGTTAAACATTCAAACGCACACAGTCATGGATGGAAACACATAAGGTTTGGAACATCTGTATAGCTTCAGCAGCAGACAAAAATCTTCACTCCAAAAGAAAATCCAGTAACATTTAAAATAGAAAATATCCCCCTGGCCTACTAATGTTCAACTATGGCTGTCTCAATTCAAACTCTTACGTAATTTCACTTTCTTTTTTGAGCGCCAAAGTGCATTTACATCGATAAGTATAGAAACATGCAGTGCACTATAAGTACCTGCATGGTGTTCTCCTAACGGTCAAATAACTTAGTAAGTAACAGTGGACACATTTCACCCTCAACGATCACCATCATGGCTCTGTAGCAGATAGGAAGGAATCAACAACTGATGTTAAAACTGCAGCAGCTGAGGAAGGTGCAGCTGGAGCAGAACACTGCACTATACCAATACAAGTTGTATAATTTCACACAAAAATTTTCATTTTTCAGTACCACTAAAATGTTGTTGGATAGAAGCCATTAGTGTGTTAATTTCTTGCATTAGATAATATTAAGTAATATATTACAATATATTAAAATTATATATCTGGGCCATCAGAGATATTTTACAAAGCATATTTAGTATTATGACAATAAAAGAAATTGTTCACATCAAAGGGGAATAGCCTTTGTCACACATGCTCATAATAGTAAAAAAAAAAAAAAAAACTTCATAAAATGCTTTAGTAAAAAGTGCAAAATCAAGAGTCATTGGCAAATCATAGAGCCCTGTAGAATACTCAAACAAGAGAACACTTCTGAATTAAGGCTGACCAATGGCGTCAAACAGAGCATGAGACCAAATGAGAATGGAAAGTTACTATGATCTGAGTAACCTAAAATCTGCAACAGTATTAAACCATTAAACCAATAAAATCATATGACAGGGTATGATGAACTGTGTCACCTCCATCCCTAAAAACTGCAGACAGAAGTTGATATTTTCTCTTTTACAGGTTTTCAAGGATCTGCCTGTCATATTACAGTTCTATATGTTTAAGGCAACATGGTCCAGACTCTTCAGGCCGAACAAAAGCAAACAACAGCTTAACCAAATGAAGGAAAATGATAAGACTTTTCTCCAATACTTATCATACACAATATATCAGTGTTACTATAGTGAAAGTTTTGGTAAGTTTCAAACTTAATACAGCAAAGAAATATGTGCGTTGACCTGAACCAAACATACTGATAATGATTTTGAACACCTGAATGATGCAATGGTGACAGAACATTAATTTCTAACACCTCTCTCTATACAAATTATTAGTGTGTTTATACCTGTGCATATTCATAAAGAGTAATCTGAGCAACTGTCAAGACTAATAGCCTTTTCAATATTTCTATTTAGATAAATAAGCATGTCCACATGGTTGGAATGAAGACGGCAGTACAATCTCTTTACAATGAGTCTTGTCATGGAAAACACCCTCTCTCATGGCACAATCTTTGCAAGCAGACACAAGGAAGCCGTTTCAAATTTTGCTAGTCAAGAATATTTGACAGCAGCTGTGAACCTAAGGTGTTTGTGCCTGCTCCAGTAAATCAGTCACAGGCCCCGTTTCCACCTGGCATTGTCAATCAGTCCTCAAGCATTCTGAGGGGTGTACTATGAAGTAAGTTCAACATACCCAGGCTTTCTTTGTCTGAGCCGGCTCAACAAAAGGGAAACTTATATTCAGACATAATTGGTACAATGATGGTAGTTATCAACTTCCTTTGTTGAGCCAGGATTTCTGCTTTAGGATCTGTGCACATTCACATGAAAGGGGGTGTATGAAGCGTCATTTCTCTCTTCTTTAACTAAAATGGAACGATCACGTGCTGTCTATTTCAGTCAGGAGGAGCAGATTGTAATTGTGGAGAGTTATAAGGAGCACAAACACTTTCGCAGCAAACAAGGCCAGAGGGGAATGCTGGCAGAAGATTGCTGATTGTATAAATTATTTTAGAAGAGTTAGATTGGAGGGGGGGGCAGTTCCACCTGATATTGCGATTCCAGAGGAGTTAGCCCTCTCTAACAATCAAGGAAGACCAGTAATAGAGGGGAGTAAAGGGGGTGTAACATCTGACCCAAGTGATGGCACCTCTCGACAATTGTTTATCCAGGGTATGTATAGAGTAAGTGGTTTGGTGGCATAATACTCAATTCATGAATACAGTACAACATCTCTTTTGCTTGACTAACACGTTAATGTCCTACTGTATCTACTAATACTAATTATTGAGGTTGGAGCACACAATGTGAAAGCCCTGTATTAAAGGAACCTGAAGTTGGACAATATAAAAAAAAAAGGTGAAAATAAAAAAAGCTAAAATTTGAAATAGTAGCTTTGAGAAGGTATTTTAAATACATGAGTCTTTCAGTTTTTTGCCTGAAGCATGATTGACATTGTATACTTAAGATAAATAGACTTGTTCTCTTTTTCCCAGCAAAGGTTAGGTTAGGTTAGGTTAGGTAGTTACTTTATTAATCCCCGAGGGGAAATTTTTTTTCCATAGGCAGAACTAAATAAAATATTCAAAATGAAACACATCCTGTCATTTGTTTATTGTTTTTCCAAAGGTAATTTGTCATGGTGCAACACAGGATTGCAAAAAAGAAATAAAGGTTCATGGCCCCTCCATGGTGGACATAAATTCAACACAGGCTAAAGTATTTACATTGAGTGAAACTAAGAATATAACAGAATGAAAAGTGAAACGATATGACAAAAATATGTATTTTTTGTTATAATGGTTTTTTTTAATCTATGAAACTATGATGGTCGGTTGGGTGATCCAGGGTGATGGGGTCCAGGATGTCAGGACAGAGGGGCTCTCTCTTTACGTATTGTGGCAATAAGTACCACACATGCTGCTATAGTCTGACAGGCTCGCTTAGGAGGATCTTTAAGCCACGAAAACAATTAAAACGGGACTTGATGACCCTAAAGGTCATCTCTATCCTGACCCTGCATTTACTGAGGGCCACATTAAGGCAGCTCGGTGGTGGTGTCTGTGGCTCAGGATAGGCGGTCATTAAATACAGTGCATATGGGTTTCTGTTCTTTCTTTTGCAGATGTCCCGGTCATGGAGCTTCATGTCTCTACTCTGTGATTGTCGGCCCCGCCACCAGTTCATGTTTTATATCTCTATGCTGTCCTTTTCTCTCTCTGCTCTCCCCTCACCCCAACCGGTCGAGGCAGATGGATCCGCCCACCTCTGAGCCTGGTTCTGTCGGAGGTTTCTTCCTGTTAAGAGGGAGTTTTTCTTTCCCTGTGTTGGAGGTTTTTCTCCCTTAAAGAGGAGTTTTTCCATCCTAGCTTATGTGGGAATTGTTGGGTTTCTCTGTATAATATTGTATAGTTCTGCTGTAAGGACTTTAAATGTGTTAAATACCATGAAATAACCTGTGTTGTGACTTGGCGCTATATAAATAAAATTGAATTGAATTGAATATGGGTAGCCTCTGTTCCCTACTAGCAGTGCATCATAATGCCCTGTGAAGAAAGTATGTGGAAATTACTTCAGTGCCATAATTAAACAAGCAATGGGATTAATTTCACATATCTGCCGTAGCTCGCTCAAACCTGTGACGCACGGAAAATGCGGCTTAAGGCTCCACCCTATGCTCCACTTATTGGAATATGCATGCCATCTATTGTACCTATAACCCGAAGTCCTATTAAGGGATTACATTTATACATGTCATGTATGTGTAGCATAAGGGAGCCTTTTTTTTACTCTCTGGGCCTTGGTTTCATCCCTTAATAACAAGGCTATCACTAGCTAATCATGGTGGGCGGGCATCATATAAATGCCGGTGGGGATGCTTTTAGCTCCCCCCTGACGTCAAACCAATGTTCTGCTTTCCGGTCTGCCTGACTTCCGCCGCTGTTGCAGGTATGCACGAATGTTGCCGTTTTGTTTCTCTGTCAGTTGTGCTTTTCTTGTGTTATATTGGCTTTCTGCGATTGTTGCAGATCATCTCTTGGGATCCCTTCATCCTGCACAGGTGACTCACCTGCGGATCAGTGCCGGTAGGTCTCGATTACTCCTGGTTTTATGATATTATTGTGTCACGTTTCGTAACCACGTCTTGTGTACATAGCTGCCGGTGGCGGCGCTGCATGCCCTCTTCTCCCCTTTTGGAGCGGACAAACGTTGCCTGATCGGTATGTGATTTTATTATGTTAGTTTATATATTTTGGTGGTAATTATTATTATTCTGTTAACTTGATGTTCATCCTGTATCACAGGGGACTTTTGGCTGGGTCGGAGCGGAACTTTGCCAGAAAGTGGATACAGCTAACCCTGCTCACGCTTAAGAACGCTGCTGTTTTGCCTTTCCCTGCGCTGCTGTTGTCTACAGTGCAGTTTCAGTTTGATCTTCATTCTGATCAGAAGTTTATTTGGTTGATTAAGCCTGACAATTTACACTTTCCTTTCAAAGAATATGTTTGTTTAATTGAGCAAATATTGCTTTGTGTAGTTTATTTTGTGGTTTATATTAACTTGCAGACCTACAGTTCACCCTTTAGCAGCCGGGTGTGTGCTAGATGATCTGCTTAGTTTCTTTTCTCCTTTTCTTATTTTTCCTTCTGTGAAGTGGAGCCTTGTCAATTCTGTTCCCTGTGGGGTTGGTGGCTCATGGTGTTGGTTTCTTCCCTCGTGTGCTGTGTGGTTTGGTGCACCCCTGGTTCTGAATCCTCACGTGTGTTTGCGTGTGTGTGATTGTGTGCACACGTGTTATCGGGTTGCCTCCTCTTTTTGGGATCCTCACCTTTAATGTCCACCTTTCCACTAGTAAGCTGCAGCCCTGAACATCTCTTTTATTCGTAGTTGGTGTTTAACATTATATCTTTTTGAACCACTGTTTTGAATATCGGATATGTCTTAATAAAGAATAATTGTTTGTAATGGAACCAGATCTCCTACTCATCAGTATAACAAACCTGAGTGCCTTCTGAGTTCTTGATACTGTGTGGGGCAAATCTTATTCTTTAGGTGAAATACCTCAGGTGGCGTTGTCGTACTCTTACTAATAATATTGGTTAATGTCCTGAAAACTCAGAACACACCTTCCTCTCGCCACATATGCATGCTAAGATTTTTCTGTTTACTCCCCAGTGTTCAAAAGCGGTGGAAAGAACATTTGCCAGGTTTTCAGTAGCATGAAACTCTGACATTGCTTTGCATTCTGTTGTTGAGATCAATACAGTAATTGTCAGTCAGATAGTTTAACGTCAATAAGAGCTCTTCAAAAGAAATCTAATGTTCAGCAAAAAAGTCAAGATGTGGGGCTTGGACAGTCCTACCACACTGCTTTACTCAAGTGATGGGAATGAAGGAACAGATGGTCTTCTTGGAACATAAGATGATTTCATTAACACTCCAGGTTATAGGACCCAAAAGCACAACCCACTACACTCAGCCAAACGTTTATGTTCTTCACTTGAAAGATCATGTGCAAAACAAGCAAAAACACCATGAGGGAAAGAAGCAAAGTCACAAAAACAGTCGAGAGGTCAAAACCAGAAGAGTAGCAATCAGGTAACAGCACACAGGGGCTTGGCAAAAGGACAACAACAATGTTGAGAAGGTAAGGGAGACGCAGACTTTATGCACAAGGGCAGGGAGATAATAGAACACAGGTGGAAACAACCAGGACAGAAGCAAGGGCAGGAAGTGAAGAGACCTGAAACGGGACAACAGTGAGTGCAAAATACAACAGGAAAGGGACAAGAAAACTGAAAAAGACCAGAAATGCAACTTAACTACAGGGACACGTAACAATTTTGGTTCAACTCCTCAGGTTTTAAATGTGGCTCACCATCTCCTTCGTCAAGGTCATTCCAAAATCTGTGGGGTATTCCCAGGTAATCTTAAAACCTAGCCTGTATATAAACAAGGTTATTACTCTATCGAGTCATTAAATTCCAGTTCCCTATGACCAAAAAATGTGACTGCCCATACATCTCTGTCCAGAGTGTGGGTCCTCACCCACACTCTGGACAGAGATGGGTGTCATCTGGGGTTCCAGTCTCTTTTGTAGAGGTTCCATGCTTTGATGACTGCCACGGTGGCAGTACCACCAAATGTACATATACCATCTTCAGGATTTGAAGCTCATAGAGTGTAATGCTTTACTTGGTTACTAGTGATTTCACAACAATAATCAAAATAAGAAAAAGAGTACACATGAATAAACAAACAAACAGCGTAATGTTGACATTGTTCACTTGTATCCCCAACGCACAGCCTAATACCTTTGGGAATTCAGTTTTCGTTACTGTACCAACACATTTTACAGAACCTTTGGTTTATTGTTTATAAACTCTCATTTTCCGATTTCATTCACTACCACTGAATTTGCTGTTTTAGTACTTTTTCAGAGTTTCACATTTATTACCATTAAAAAGTGATGATAGGGCAGACTGTCTATTTTCAACATTGCATACACACTGTACAGAGTTTGAAACAATATCTAACCATGCAAAAACAAAATGATATGACAACAGCAGGTACAGGGGAAGGTCATGGACTTTTACTGTTTAGTGAAGTTAACTTTTAGCTCTTGAACAAACTGCTGCTAAGTCACACACTAACAATTTGCAAACAACAATGTGAAGGGATTTCCCCTGGCAATTCCCAGGAAGTACTAAGCAGGTTGCTTTTTCTTTTAGACACATACTCACCAAGATTGTTATCACAATCATGCAAAGCTATAAGTATTGGCTGTGTGGGTGCTCTGAGGCTTTAAAAGAAAATAAAGAAATCAAAATTTAACCAGATAGGGTTGAAATTTCACTCTCTTTTTGATTGGCCATGCTGATCTTGTGCTGGATGATAGCAAAGTGCATAATGATTGTGGTCATTTTACTCTATTAGTAACTGAAGATGGACTGGCTGCAAAACAAGTCAAGATGCCCCTCACAGCATAGATACAAAATGTCTAAATGTAGCTAAAAGTCAAATGATCTGCAGCTTTTTAGACTTTCTGTTACTTTCAGTTTTAGTCCGATTTTTGACATATACATAGAACAATCATGTATCACTGTAATTATTTTATCCATCACTCAGCTGCTACTTTCCCTCTCTGCATGATTTTGTCAGGCACATGCAAAACTCAGAAAAAGCTGGTTATAAATGCAGTCATATTTGTACGAGGCAAAGATACTGGCTTTCATTAGGATCAATTATATAACCATCTATGGTACATACATTATGAAAACTAAGTTTTTTGATTACATACAATCTATGTAGTACTATATGTTGTGTTCTGTTACAGTGACTGTTGGGTTCTTGTTAATCTCTATGACCAAGGCCCCATCCTGCTTGGTTACTCAGTTTGGCCCTATGACCACCTCTATAAAGAGTGATGTTGGGTTCAGACTTATTCTATCATTTATCACAATTTCTAAGGTTTCTGTGATTCTGGGAACACTCAAAACATCAGTTTCATTCTGATGTCTACATTGAGTTCCTTGGACTTGACATGCAGTACACCTTGTGAGACTATATGCACAGGTGTGTGCATTTCTTAACAATTTAAAGCCAATACAATTTGTCACAGGTGGATTTCAATTATGTTCTGGAGACATCTCAAAACTGACCACAGAATCACCACAGCAAAGTACCCTTTCAATAAGTTTGTATATTGAGCAAAATATCCTAAAACACCAGTGTTTCAAAAATGTGTCCCCATTCTTGACAACAAAAAAGCAGTGTACTATTGAGTTGGCATTTACACATGCTTTACTGTCGGTCTCATCCTGCAGGGTGTCATCAAGATACCACACTGACACAGTAGAGGAAATAACCGGCAAAAACGCCAGCCTGCTGGTGCAGCAGTGTGTTTCGCACCCTGGATCGTACCACAAAAATATTGTTTATTTTCATGGAAAATAGGCAGTAGAATTAATCTACTTAAAGCAAGTCACAACAATGGTCCCCTGCTCCCAGCCCAACACTTGTAACACTAGAACTTCAAAAGGTTGAGTGATGTGTATTTATATTTTCCATTAGACAAAAGCATAAAGACAATACAATGTATTTCTTTTCTTTTCCACAGGTGTAAATGTCAGCTGAGACAGTCACAAATAGTTACTCAGCTATTGTAACACAGCACACAATCGAATTCTGGGCACTGCAAAGAGTGGTGTTACAACATACAGACGTTACCCTTGTCAAAAACACTGCGTGTTGTTGTGTGGCAATTATTGGCACCTGAAAGGTCTGGGTGCGGCAAATAGATTTGTTTTTTGATAATACTGTCTGCAGGGCTTATACAGTCACAGAACACATTATTCGGACCAGTATCTACTAGCGGTGACAATATACAGCAGCAGCCTATAGTAACTGGCTAATTTTATTATTAGTCATTGAGCATACAAGCTTGATAGGCAAGGCACTTGCCTGCCTAAAAGTAATGCTGTTACTTTGTAATGGATAATATTTGCTACTGGGCAGTCACGCACAGATCTTCTAAAAGCTGAAGTGAAGCGTATTAGCTCTTTTCAATATCTGGTGTTAGTCTGGAGATATACTTGCTTTAAACTACGTGTTCACAGGCACATGTTTGCTGCCTCACATATCCTGTGTCTATTTGGAGCGTTGGTTTTGCACGTCCTCAGAAATTAACGCAATAACATATGCAAGATAAAATATACACAGGACCGGTAAGGGCAGTGTAGGGGCAGTATGGAGGTGTGACAGGGGCCGGGACCCACAAAACTAAATGGAAACAAGTCAGACTATATGGAGTGTGGACGGTGCCGATAGGTTGTTTTGTCCTCTCATGATATCAGTCAGCAAAGTAGTCACCCCTTTTACATTACATTTCATTTAGCTGACGCTTTTATCCAAAGCGACTTACAATAAGTGCATTTCAACCATGAACCCTTCAATTGCCGCAGTGTATATTCTTTCCATCGGGCAAATCGGGATGTACTAATGGCATCCTTGCTTCTCTAGTGTGCTCTCCGGTGGAGTTCTTCAGTAACACGCAGACTACAGACGCAAAATACATGAGCAACAATGTTTTTTCAATGCTAATGGCTATAAATGCAAGGTATGCAGGTACAGTGCATCCGGAAAGTATTCACAGCGCTTCACTTTTTCCACATTTTGTTATATTACAGCCTTTTTCCAAAATGGATTAAATTCATTTTTTCCCTCAAAACTCTACACACAATACCCCATAATGACGTGAAATACATTTTTTTTGAAATTTTTGCAAATCTATTAAAAATCAAAAACGGAAAAAATCACGTACATAAGTATTCACAGCCTTTGCCATTACACTCAAAATTAAGCTCAGGTGCATCCTGTTTCCACTGATCATCCTTGAGATGTTTCTACAACTTGATTGGAGTCCACCTGTGGTAAATTCAGTTGATTGGACATGATTTGGAAAGACACACACCATCTATATAAGGTCCCACAGTTGACACTGCATGTCAGAGCACAAACCAAGCCATGAAGTCCAAAGAATTGTCTGTAGACCTCTGAGACAGGATTGTACCAAGGCACAGATCTGGGGAAGGGTACAGAAAAATGTTCTGCAGCATTGAAGGTCCCAATGAGCACAGTGGCCTCCATCATCCGTAAATGGAAGAAGTTTGGAACCACCAGGACTCCTCCTGGAGTTGGCCACCTGGTCAAACTGAGCGATTGGGGGAGAAGGGCCTTAGTCAGGGAGGTGACCAAGAACCCGATGGTCACTCTGACAGAGCTCCAGCGTTGCTCTGTGAAGAGAGGAGAACCTTCCAGAAGGACAACCATCTCTGCAGCACTCCACCAAGCAGGCCTGTATGGTAGAGTGGCCAGATGGAACCCACTCCTCAGTAAAAGGCACATGACAGCCCCCCTGGAGTTTACCAAAAGGCACCTGAAGGACTGTCAGACCATGAGAAACTAAATTCTCTGGTCTGATGAAACAAAGATTGAACTCTTTGGCCTGAATGCCAAGCGTCATGTCTGGAGGAAACCAGGCACCGCTCGTCACCTGACCAATACCATCCCTACAGTGAAGCATGGTGATGGCAGCATCATGCTGTGGGGATGTTTTTCAGCGGCAGGAACTGGGAGACTAGTCAGAATGGAGGGAAAGATGAATGCAGCAATGTACAGAGACATCCTTGATGAAAACCTGCTCCAGAGCGCTCTGGACCTCAGACTGGGAAGAAGGTTCATCTTCCAACAGGACAACGACCCGAAGCACACAGTCAAGATAACAAAGGAGTGGCTTCGGGACAACTCTGTGAATGTCTTTGAGAGGCCCAGGCAGAGCCCAGACTTGAACCCGATTGAACATCTCTGGAGAGATCTGAAAATGGCTGTGCACCGACGCTCCCCATCCAACCTGATGGAGCTTGAGAGGTCCTGCAAAGAAGAATGGGAGAAACTGCCCAAGAATAGGTGTGCCAAGCTTGTAGCATCATACTCAAAAAGACTTGAGGTTGTAATTTCTGCCAAAGGTGCTTCAACAAAGTATTGAGCAAAGGCTGTTTTATGTACGTGTTATATTTTCGTTCTTTATTTTTAATAGATTTGCAAAAATTTTAAACAAACTATTTTCATTTTGTCATTATGGGATATTGCGTGTAGAATTTTGAGGAAAAAAATGAATTTAATCCATTTTGGAATAAGGCTGTAACATAACAAAATGTGTAAAAAGTGAAGCGCTGTGAATACTTTCCGGATGCACTGTATGTGGCGAGGAAACCAGACCTTGTGCTCCTAAGTAAATGATATTTCATGGTGTTCTGTGATTATTTTCCGTGTACTGACCTGTTTTTTTGCCTTCTTTGGACCAAATCTTTTGCCTAACCCATTTTGTACCGTGTTTGATTGCTGCTTACCTGGTTTTGATCTGGACTGCTCATTTATATTGATTTGACAGTATCGTTCCCTCTGCTCCTGGTTCTTGCTCACATGGTTCCTGATTGCCTCATCTGAATTCAAAACAACACACCTGCAGACAATCAACTCATCAAATTGTCGTGCTTGTACAGATGTGTATGAATTTGTTGGTACCCTTTTCACAAAATAAGAAACCCACAATATTTACTTAAAATCTGACTTTGCTTTTGTTTTTTGATTTAACAATATTTTAAATAACTAAACGAAAAGAATGACATGGATAAAAGTATTTTGAGCATTTATCTAATGTTTTGTTGCACAAACTTTAAAGGCAATCATTGCAAACCAGTGGCTTCTGTATCACTCAATGAGACGTTTGGTCCACTGTTCCTGAGCAAACTGCTCCAGCTATCTCAGGTTTAAAAGGGGCAGGGGGACGCTGTGCCATCTGTTACTTAGGATAAGAAATGTGTTTTCCTCTTGCTACCGCCAATCTATGTGAAATAGTTATGAAATAATTATGAGCATGAATGTTTTAATGACTAAAATACAGCATGCTGTATTAACTTTGTAGGCTTCATCTCAACAAAGTTGGAAATAACAATAATAAACACAAGTATCACCAGGCTTTTTACAATTTTATTCAGTCTTGTCACAGTGAAAATGCAATCTTTATTTGATTTGCCCCCCTAAAGTGTAAAGTCACTACTGGTTTTAATAATTCAATAATATCAATTTGTAATCACAATATAACATTTTCTTTAGGATTCTCAGCCTGAATAATAATTTTAAAAATAGAAAATTAACTTGATGGGCATGTGTCATGGAGTGTTTTTCCTCCAGTCTCAATATGTAATTTACTTGAGTCTATGTTGATGTGTATATAAAGAGAAAGGTGCACATTCCTTTTGCTTATTTGATCAACATGTATATGAGCTGAGAATGTGATGTTTGTGAAATGTTTGCTCACTTATGTTCAGTGTTTCTGGCCATACAGGTTTAAATTGGGAGGGATACCCTTTAAGGAATATTTTTTTTTTCTAAAAAGTTGAGCTCAGTACCAAGCAGCACTGGTTGATGACCGATGGATTCCACCTGGGTCTAAGTGGAACTTATTTTAGAGAACCTCCCTGATTGGCTGCAGACAGGAAGTGACAGGGTATAAAACGTCTTTTCTTTTTTTTCTTTTTTTTTGTTTGGTTCTGCGAGAAGGTGTGCTTTGTTTTTGTTTGTTTTTTTGGTGTTGTTCGAAATACCTCTCATTTATATTTTTGGAAAAACCCTGCTTGCATGCTCGTCTGTTCTTCTCACTATCACTAGTATTACCACAGCCTGTTATGTTTAAAAGATATACATTCAACCACAATCTGGGGCCTATCTGGCCAAGAGTTAAGTCTCAGTTTTGGCATCTGGGTCTGTGGTGATAACTTCTACTTTCAGGTTTCTCAGGCTTAGAGAACATCCTCCTCCTCCAAAATACTGTCATTCTTGTAATCTTACCTCCCCCAGGAAGTCTAGCCAGAACCAAGGGAATATGATAGCTACTTCCAAAATGGTGCTGGGCCACTGAAAATACAACAATAGTGTTACACCAGCAATTGTCTGGTGCTTTTCAAAGGCAAGGAGGCTACCATAGTTTCCAGTGCTGGGAATTTGTTATATAATACACTCAGCTATGAGGAAACCAAGCAGAAAACTTGTTTGTGTTTGGCAGAGACACTCCTTCTTGAAGGGGTAAAATTCTTTCGAGTTTTCTGTGATTCCACAAGATATTTAGTAAAAGATTTTCATTGTGTTCTAAGGTAGTCAAATGTGCATGCTAATATAGTGCCGATGTTAAAAGTAACTGCACCATTGTGACAGCTATTACTGGGCTGTGTGAGTCAAAGTGGTGTCTGTTATGACATCAATATGTTTGTCTATTGTGGTGAGCTGTGGTAAAGGGACCTTTCAATCACATTTTGTTCCATTACATTGACTTAACTGGTACATTACTTGAGGGGGGAATTCAAAGTTTATTAGAGACATACCCTGCGTTCCATATCCATACTGCCATACTATTTAGTATGCCAGAAAAATATTTAGTATGTCCCAATACTTAGGATGTTAGATGTAGTATGCCAAAAGTACCAGGATGTCCCAGTACACTCGGTCGTATTTTGTATTATGCAGGCCAGCATGCTATTCGAGCTGTTCTGACCCACAATCCTTTGCGCAGCGGAAGCTGCGTCACATCAACTGAGCCGCACAGACAGTCTGTGGCATTAATGCTCTGCCCGGTTGCAATTTAAAAAAGGCCGGAGAAGAAGAAGAGGCATTTAAGAGGAAGCAGCCGAGAGCGCTTCGATAAAAGAAAAAAAAGAACGCATCATAGAGAGGGAGAATAAATCAAAATGAATAATGACCGCGCATTTAAGTGAGTGATGACAGCACATTTAAGTGTAAGTACTTACACCCGGGTCCTGCAGTGGGTTCATGACTCCCAATTCTCCGGGCACCCGGGTATACGATGCACTATAAGTTGGCTCTGTCGCTCCTTTTGGTGGCCATCGCTCAAGAATAACACCCGCACCTGTGTACTACCCTGTGCCACCTGTGCTCATGTCATTCCCTCTGACATCGTATCCGATCGGGGACCCCAGTTCTCTTCACAAGTTTGGAGGGCGTTCTGCCACACCCTCGGCGCCACCGCTAGCCTCTCCTCTGGCTTCCAACAAAAAACATCTGCCAGCATCAGTGTGAAAATGGGCCACATGCTTACAAGTGATGAGTCAAATAGAGAGTAATGAAAGAATAGGATGTGGTTTACTGAAAAAAAAAATCATAAAGATAACATTAACACCAAGAGAACAAGGTAACATTAGAGAAAGGCATGTATTTGTACTGTTGTGTATAGTTTATGTTACATAGTAACACCGGTAAGGCTTTACGGGTTGACCTGACCAGCACTGTTGTGTTCCTCCATGGTAAAGGAAGAGTGGCACTTGTTACAAATCGCATCTTTTTGTTTTTACTTCAAATGTCGTGCTATGGATGAACGGAGGAAAAAGGTCAAAGTTCAGGCTGCATTTTTATGACGACGTAGTACCTCCCAATTGTACACCTTACTGCAGCAACATTACATACCTTTTTAAAGGAGCTGCAGTCCGTACTAAAAGTAAAAAGAAATAGTATGTGATTTAGAACGCAGGGAAAATTATACAAATGACAGACATTTCCATTTCTGTTAAGCATTCTTTCGTCAGACAGAGCACTCTCCATGTTTTAAGTTGCATATGAAGTATTGTACTTTTCAAAGTACTTTGTGTCTGATATGGTTTTTCCACAAAAAAAATGTTGTTGTCACTTTATGTTGTGGATGCCAACCTCTGAGTCTGGTTCTGGCTGAGATATTTTCCTCTCTTTAATGTAATGCATTATAAAATATTACTTATGTTGTGATGTGGTGATATACATATTGAATTGAGATGAAACTGCAATGTGAAAAAAATCCTTGAAATAACTGGTAAATCTCAATCATTCAAATTTCTAGTCAATGAATATAGGAATATTTGTTTTATTTCAAAAGTTGGACACTGGAAAAAAATGTCTCTATAATGTCCATTTCCAGTAAATTCTTTAGAGGTTTAATATTTCCAATTCATACAAATGTCAGTTAAATGGGACCAAGATTGGCTTCCAAAGTAATTTTTTTTTTATGTCAAAAGCCATTTTAATGAATACAGAGAAACTTTCTCCAATCAGCATATGAATGTGAAAACATTATATTGTGACATCATCCTTCATAGTGAAGGTTAAACATTCAACCCTGTTTCCAAAAACATTGGAACCCAAACCCGATTCTTTTAACTACACTATGTAAACGTCTGGGAACTGAGGAGACCAGTTGCTGGACTTTTCAAAGTGAAATGTTGTCCCATTCTTGCCTGGTATATGATTTAACTTATCAATAGTTCTGGGTCTCCTTAGTCATATTTTCTGATTTATGATATACCAAATGTTTTCAATGGATGACAGGTCTAGTTTAGCACCCAGAATATTCTACAACGAAGACAAATTATTCTTAATTTTGGCACTATTTGCCCACGATATTTTTCACAGAGCATCTTCAATGCTGAGAGACTCAGCCTCTATGGGATTGTCTTTCATACTTTATTATGTTACTGGTCTGCTGCAAGGTAACCGACTTGGCGTGAAATGTTCAACCATGTGTTTCTTTTAACGTTACACAACTTTTCCAGTCTTTTGTGGTCCAAACTTTTTTGAAATGTTTTGCTGGCATCAAATTAAAAATGGGCAAATATTTTTCATAAAAACAATAACATTTTTCAGTTTCAACATATTGTGTTATTTTTTTTTTAATCTATTTTCAATTACCATTATGGGTTTATGGGATTTGCAAATCATTGTATTATGTTAACCATCTCTCCAGTTAGATATGGTGATGGTTGCATCATGGTTTGGCAGTGCTTCCCAGCAGCAGGGAAAGGGCTATGGGTCAAAAGAGGTCCCTGAAGAAAATCTGCTCCAGCATGCTCATGATCTGAGACTAAAGTTTATCTTTCAGCACAGCACTGAACCAAAGATACAGCTAAAACAATCTTGAGTGATGTGAAAGATTTTTTTTTTGAACTCAACTAATGTTTTTAGATCTTAATTTTAAAATGCTTAATGCTTATGATTATCGATGTATTTAATTTAACTAAAATACTTCTGTGAAGTGGGGTATTTTTTCTTATCATAGGAAGCTTAATGTCTTTGTTACACTTATTACATATATTTCATTAATTTATATAATGCATTTCCATACCTCACCTTAGTATATGACTATATATTCCACCAACTCTCGAGTCTTGTGCGTCATGACAGAAACCACTCCTTAGTAATGGCCCCCACTATCTCAGGCTCTTGCTCGGAAATGTTTACTGATCAATTAAAAACTTTTACCACCAACAGTAAACTTTGCTGTCAACTATATGAGCATCTGATTCTTGTAAACTGTTAGAACAAAGTTCATGTGGTAGTTGACAATGCTGGATTATCAACTGGGCAAAGGCGCCGCCAAATGATAAGTCCCCAAGTATACTGTGGGTCATTTGGTTTGAAATCTGTAACATTGAAATTTGTTTCCATTTTGTCAATATAACGACCTATTCACACACAAGTTATTTCAAGGCACTTAACATAATGCATTTAACAATGTCCTTCCCAGATATCCTTACAGTAGTATTGAGAGCAAATGAGCAATTTAACAATTCCCACGAGTGGGCAGCTAGGAAGAAAATAAACTCCACTTTAACAGGACAAAACCTCCAAAAGAATCAGGCTCACGGGTGGGAGGCCATCTGACTCAACCGATAGGGGCAAAGGGAGAGGTAGAGTGAAAACAACAGCATAGAGATCCAGGACAATATGTTGATGGAGTCGGTAATCACAGACCAGAAACATGGAGCTCCAGGGCCAGAGATACATGCAAAAAAAGCACAAAACTATGAAAGTAAGGAGAACTACAAAGAGATTAAAAAAATAATAGACCCATGTGCAAACTACCGGTCATAAAAAACTTTAATGCATCACCGTCTACCCCTGCAGTATCAATTTGGACAAGAAATGCATTCCCCATAAATAGGAAGAGTCATATTTTTGATTAATAAAACAGCAGGCTGTATTACATTGTCTGTTGGCTGCAGCACAAAGTAGGAAATGACAATAATAACCACAAAATGGACAAAAAAGGAACCGTTTAACGTTTACCCACGATAGAGGCACAGAAATCAAGAAAACATGACCAAATGAGGAAGGAAAATAAAACGGGCAGACAAAATGCTCCGTGTCTGACACGCTGCTTCTGTTTAGTGATTTAAAACCAAAGCTTGCTTTGTTTTTCATCTAGAGCAACTATGTGGTTGGATAAATAATTTCTCAGGTGTTTTGGGCAAAATACAATAACTTCAGTTTTGTCAGAATTTAGAAGATAATTACAGGTCGTCCAGGCCTGTGTATCTTTTCAACATTCTTGAAGTTTCACTAACTGATTTGTTTCATTCAGTTTCATACAAGAAATAACTGGGCGTCATCTGCATAACAATGGGAATGTGCAGTGTTTTCTTCGGTAAGCATGCATAATGTGGAAAGTATCTGATGTAACACCAAACCTTGTGTCACTCTTGTGTCACTATGGGTGTGAAGAAATTAAAATGTATCTGATACATATGATTTACGTCACCTGAGTGCAAAATAATGAATGTCTTCTGGGGCAGACAAAAAAAATGTGTGAAATTATCCTAATATTCATAGTATTGCATATACACTCTATATTGAATATAAACTTCATTTGTATAACATTTCTCAAAATGGATTTAAAATGTACTTTGTAGATAATGTTAAAATTGTGGAAACAATCAAGATGTATTCAATTTAAATACATTTTTATCATGGATTTCCTTGACTTTTGTCTCTTCTCTCTTTCCTCTCTTGTTTTTTTACCTGTGTCTGATATTAACTCCTCTGTGTGGCATCAGACAGAAAACAAACCTGTGTTCCAATAGCCTAGTAGGGTGCATTAGTTGGCATGTTGTTTACCACTGAGACAATGAAATACAATCCAGAACGTCTGGCTGAGTGCCATTTTGTCGTGCACTAGTGGAAGCAGGTTTGCTTATTAGCAGATTATTCATAATTATTCATAATTATCAGAGATAATAATTGGTCTCTGGTATCAGAGAGCCAATATCTGAGATGAATGAACACTTATGGTGTTCACTTCACAAGTGACGCCTGTCCGGCCCAGTTTCTCAAGTTCTCAAGTTCAGATGTAAATAAAAGGGCCGTTCTATCATTTGGTCTGCATATTGAATGGTAGCTGGTCCTCTGTGTGGCAGCGGAGAGTTGACTTTAGCGAAAGAGTGCAGAGCATAGCAGGTATCCTTCTCCTTAATGAACAACGGTGATCCGTAGCTTCCTTTTGCAGGTGAGCAGAGAGTCAGCTGTTTACACGCTGCTCCTTCTGGATCCACATTAGTCTGTTACTTGTCTATTGAAAGTAAAGGCTGTGGTCTATGCTGAGTAAAAAAGAAAAGCTTAAATGTTCATTGGGCATCTTCTTGCAGCAACGGGAGTTGCACAGCGAATAGAGTTCAGACTGGTGCCCGCTGGGCTTTATCCAAAAAGTGGCGTCGTGAGCACAGACTCAGATGTATTTTCCTGTAGGATACCAATGTTCTCAGCCACATCAGACTTTACACCTCGGTAAGAATTGCAAAGCCTGATGAGATTCATAGATGATGTTTCTTTCATGTGGCCTCCCCTCTGTTCCCCCCGCAAGAGCCCAAAAAGTTTAATGCAGGCAAAGGCCTGTTAGACATCATTGTCAGGAGGGTCATAATATACATAAGAGTTAACAACATAATACATCATTTAAGTTACAAAGTGATTATTGCTTCTCTGTACGTGGGAGGGCAATGCGGTGCCTTGACGGACGAGTATTTACAAATTATTATTCATACTACTTTAACTGTGTACTATCCAAACATTTGAACAAACTGTATCCAGGTGGCTTGGCGACATTGTTCTTGAAACTTGAATTGAATTGAATTGAATTGAATTGGTAAGTGCCGGGTTTTGCAGCAAAAGTTTAGCCTGGTTTTCCTCTTTTGTGGGATAACCTGCCTTGTTTTGCTCAGTATTTTGATTGTACTTTTGACCAAAAACAGTGAATATTGATTAAAAAATATGCAAACAGTGAATCTGTTTGTGGGTGTGTGGGAACCTAAGTATGAGTTAATGCAGCATGGTGTAATAGATGACTGCATGGTGCTCAAAATGAAAGTGCAAGAGGTTAGGTTAATAAATAGATATGGGGAGGAGCATAATGACTATCGTTGTGTTTATCCAGTGACAATGTGCTGAGATCATGGCAATAAAAATTCACCCCTCCCATTTCTACTGTATTTTTTACCGGCACTGATCACGAGGTTTCCAGTAAGATACGTGTGACACACATTTTGGCTAGTGGCCAAACCTACCTGCTCTACAGGTATGTTGACCTAGGAGGAGGAGACTCGAGTCACTCTCGCTTCAATAAGGTGTGTGTATGTGTCTCTGAGTATGCGTGTGTGTGTGTGTGTGTGTGCGTGCGTGTGTTTCTGTTGAAAGTAACTTGTCAAATAGCTAATAGTGCCAAGGTCTAACAATGACATTGAGTGAATATTAAACCTGTTGCAACTGATAAGCCTCTTTCTAAAATTATATTAAAAACAAGAGGAAAATGAATACATTATTGGATCACAATAATGTTTCCAGTAACTACAAACAGTGCTGCCAGCAAACACCGACTTGGGATCTGATCAAATCTTTTACTGCCCTGAGCTGTTCTCAGTGCTGCTAGACAAACTAAGAAATAGAGGCTTTTAATTTTGATCTGTCTATGGTCACTTTCACACTTCTCGGTCCTTAGGGTGTTTTGGACACTTTCACTCTGCCACCAAGCATCCAGCACCACCACTTTCTAGTGAGTGAACACGCACTGTTGCACACCTGTTACGCTCACCTTTCACCCTGGTCTTCCACATTCTTACTTTGCATTAAAAATATGACCATGCCCTTACTTTCCGCATTGCTCTAAACTCATCAGATATAAATGTATTTTCACTGGAGAGAGAGAGAGAGAGAGAGAGAGAGAGAGAGAGAGAGAGAATGAATGGTGCCAGTCGCTGGCACAAAAAGACATCCGTGTACATCAGGTTGGTCATCTAGATGTTATCATGCCCTGTCGCCTCCAACAGGTCTGACCTGTTGAACACAAAGCTGAAACCAGAAACCACTGTCTGCCAGTTGGAAAAGGCAGACAGAAAGTGTCAAAAAAACATGTGATACTTAATGTTGTAAATCAAACAATGGTGCCTTTATAGTGTCATTTAAAGGACCATTTAGTAATTATGCTGTTGTCTGTGTGTGTGTGTGCGCGTACTTGCCCACACAGTGCACCTGTGCAGTCCATTAGCATAGATCGGCTGACTCTATTCATGCACATTAACTTTCATTCAAGAGTTACACCTTGTATGGTTCATTTGAAAGTTTTGATGAAAAAGTTGGGTTGCATAAATCCATCAGGTGCACAGGTACCAATTGTTACTCTTAAAAGGTGACTGTTGTTGTATTGTGTAACACTGGCATTTTGTGAAGCCATTACAGTAAGCACTTCTTTCAAGTCTTTGTGGCACCACACTGGCAGGTCTACAATATGGATCTTGTAATTTGAATGATGTTCTCAGTTCATGGCTCTCTGTTCAAATTTGCAATACAGGTAAGAAGGTCAAACACAACGTGACCAGGTTAATGATAATGTTGAGTCAATATCATTTGTCATCTACAGTGTGATATCTGTGCCTGTTAGATCATTTATAAGCACCATATCTTACAAAGAGCTTTTACATGCAACTTTATTAACAATGTATCAGTGACAACATTCAGTGCAAAAGGTTGCAGACCGCAATAAGGGTGTAAAGGTCAGCGTGGTGTATGAGCATGTAGGGCAGTTGTGCTATAAAGAGGAGCAGGACTGATTGACACTCTGTGTGGCAGTCTTTGTGACTGGGGCAGTCAACTATTCCTCTGTGGGACTCAAAGACATCATAAAATGTTCTCAGGAAAACCTGGTCAGATTAAGTGATATGGCAGCAGTCCCGCTTTGGATGGTGTGACTAGATAGGAGTATCTAGTCTATAAGACACCCTAAAACAGGCATAAAAACAAGTTGTTCACAGCCTATTTGAAATTTGTCAATGGTCTGCAAGAGGCTGCCTGGCATGTAGGTGATATGATAAATAAAGCTAAGGTATAAATCTCTGAACTACTTCAAGACATCTGAACAGTAGACATTTACGCATTTAAGCAAGTGGGAGAGTGCATCTTAATTCATAGATGATATCTGTCCATAACCTTTGTGACAGGATGGTGTGGGGTTTGAGAGGGTAAACCCTGTGTGTGTGCTATGTATATGTGCTGGGATTACACTTGCACCAAGGAAAGGAAAGACTTGTCTTAATGACTCTAACAACCACTTTTGAATTGTCACTCTTGGAGAAAAAGAGAGGTGAAGTTGATTGTTCTAATTTCAGAGCAAATGGACTGATAGGTATTTCTTTGCCTTGTCAGCCACAAAAATTAATTAACTGGTCCGTTTGCTGCGCAACAATGGATTGCCGGGGTGAAATAACTCAATGTGAAGTGGCACTATAAGTCAAATCATGGCTTGTTTTCAGTTAATTCTTTTTAGTAATGTATCTGTGAGAAGTTATAAAAATGATCTGTCGTGTTTGTTGTAGCTCGTGTAAAAGATATTTGTTGCCATTAATTGACAAAATATTTTGTGTGGCCTCCAGTCATTTTATGTTTGGTCCTTTTGCTGATGACGTTGACATCATGACAATCCAAAATTGAGATGAGTTGGCAGACTAGAAAACCTTTGGTGGGTTGATTCCTCTTATTATCAGAATATATTAAGGAGTTTTTTCAGAGCACATGTGAAAACCAGTTCCAGGACAAGAAGTTAATACATATCAAAATTTATTTTTAAAAAAATCTAGAAAAACAATATGCCATTTTTCAATAGACATTATACATGATTTGAGATTTACTCCATACATATATCTTTATCAGTTCAATGATGAATGATAAGTGGATTAATCACATTAAAACAATCATACAAACAGCAAGCAAATGATGTTTGACTGAATCTTACAAATCATTTATACATCTCAGAATCACATATATCACGTGTATAGTTACTCATTAACAACATCAAATATTGTGTAAACACACTTTATAATAAGTGATACCAATAGACATGTACAGTAGTGCACATCGTTATTGTGTTAATGTGAAGTAATATCACCCACATTTATTTCTCTGTTCTGTTATCACATTGTATTTTCCAAGATTGGTCCTACATTCAGATCCACGATGGATTTTACATGTACATAGAAATAAGACAGTGATATGATGAGGAAGAAAAAGAGACCATTTCAATCGCCATAACACAGCAATTCATGCCCATATACCAAAATAAATGCCACAGTGACAGATGAGGATGAGTTTGACCTGCATCGGTGAAAAACAAACTAAATACAAAATTAAGAATTAATGCTGTACAACTGTAAAATTTGCATGTTGACCCTTTACTGTGGGGGATTGCAGAAACTCACAAGTATCAAAAACCGTGTACATTTCAGTTACTTCCCAAACACAGTTTCTATAGTGACAATCAAAAATACAGGTAAAACGTTAATATTGGTTCATAAAACCTACTAGAGCCAAAAACACTGGCTTACATGTTCTGCAATACCTTCCTCCTAAGAGGAAGTTAGTTTCTTAAACATTTGAGGCGGTAAGGATTTCTTTCAGGCAGGCCACATGGGCATTTCTAGTTCCTGAACTACTGCTCTGACTCGTTTTTTGCCTTCTACCCCCTTAGTGGCTTTTGCCTCACATGCCCATACCATTCTCCTCAATTTTCCAGCCGCTGGAGTTCTTCCCGAATTTGTATACAAGCCTCCGGCCGTCAACTCGCTCCAGGATCTCCCTCTTATAGTAATACCTGCCGGTGGAGAAGGATAAATTAGTCCCAGTCGATCCCTTTTATCACCAGTGGCACTTCACTGTTTAAAGCACTAGTTAATTAATTAAAATGCCCAAAGCAGCTTTTAGTCTCCTTAATAATAGTCTTTTATTGGTGACCAGAGAAGAATAAAAGGGACATATTACCAATTTTACATGTTAAATTCAATCTGGTCAATCTTCTACTCAAATGAAATATTACTGAGACTGTCAAAACAATTGTATGTTTTTTTGTGGCTCTGAAGGAGCTTTGTAAAATGAACAAGCTGAGACAACTCTGATGACATCACTATGAAATCACAAGGGTTTTGTTGGTTTGGACGATTAAAATGTAATGCTAAAGGCTGGCTTTACAAACTTGTGGTGTGCAATACTAAATCACCAACGGCACCGTTTAAATTTGGTGAAAGAGTTATGCTATGTTGTCTAGGATGCCACAGCGCTACAAAAACTGACATTTCAGATTCAGGCAATGGTTGCAATTGTCGCATCAAAATCTTCTTTATTAGCTGCTACATTAACTCACCTCATGGCACGGCTGAGTTTCTCATACGTCATGCTGCTGTTCTTCTTCTTCTGGCCCCACATCTGAGCAACAGCCTCAGACTTGAGGAACTTAAATATGCCTTCGTGGCGATCCTCCCATTTCATCAGGCCCTGATTCCTCTCTGGGTGCATCAGAATGTCCCTGATGAACTCCCACAGGTGCGTGCCACGGGGTGCTGCAGACAGAGGGGCACAGTAAGATAAATGTCTGTTTGCATGGGTGTATCAGCATGAGTATGCAAGGTGAACAGATATGCATCTGTTGTCTTATGAGTATGCAAAATGGATGCAAAGTAGAATGTGTAAAACAGCTCAGTAGTGTTCACTAACAGATGCCTATTGAGAAGTGTTTTACATGTTGAATAGTGCAGTATGATGAGCCTCCAAACATGAACTCACCGTGTTTGTTTTTCTTTGGGTTGTCATATATGGTGGTGCCATGATCTCTGTTGATTTTAGGCGGTCGCCCCCGTGGTCGCTTGAGTCGAGACTCTCCCTTCTCTGATTTGATGTGCACCTCTGTCAACACAACACATCATTGTAAGACATTTACTTGAACTTAGTGACACTGCAGTGAAATGAAATGCAAAAAACCTCACAAACAATGCTGCTTACTCACTTGGGGTCACAGGGCAGGATAATTCCAGGTCTGATTCACTGCTGCCAGACTGTGATGAGCCACTGTTTGCAAAGCCAAACATGCCACCTGAGCACATGAGAGATATGTTGAAGATACACAGGATTCTTGAGAACTTTGGATGGAGAACAACTAATTAAAGATTATAGTAAATGTGAGAAACATCAACATGAAATACTCACTGTTGGAGGAGGAGCTGTATTCACTGTCAGACTGATTATCAGACAAGTACTCGTTATCTCCCAGAGGTGTCATGGTCAAACATGTCAGATCATAATCATCCCGGTAGTCAAACTCTTTCTTGACGAAAGCTTCCTCAGCTGGAGGTAGTAAGTAAAAGCATTAGCCTATTGTTTTCCACATAATATCCATGATATGACAGTATATAACACCCTTATACAATATTTACCTTGACCAATTCTAATGGTGCTGAGCAAAGGGAAGTTTAGGTTGTCTAAGAAGTGGTCCAGGAGCTTACAGGTTTCATTCAGCTCTGGTACTGATAAATTCTGCAACTCTGGGAAGAAAAAAAGATAGAGGGAGATGCAAAAAATTAGGACCTTTTACCCATAAACTCTAATTACAGATTTTTACAGAACAGCTATGTCTATTTTTAGACCACATGAGACTTGTGAGATTCTATAAATCATGCATATGTACATGAGAGGGTGCAGTTTACCATATTTGGTCTTGTATTCCTGCAGACTCTGGTGGAGGATTGGACCAAGCTGTGGACCAAAGACCCCAATAATCTGGTCCTGCTTCATCTGGCAGAGGGTGTGGCCATCCATTGCACAGAATGCCAGACTCAGGGTGCTGGCATCAAACTTGGTGCTCTCTACATGGTCACTGAGCCACTCCAAAACATGGTCTGCTGTCCAGTAGTGAGGGTTGACCTGCCTGTACCACTGACCTGAGAAAGTAACAATCAGGAATTATTTGATATTCTTCGGAGAACAAATGGTGTGTTTAGGTTAATATCCCTAAGTGCTTTAGTTGCACTATTCAGCATCGAGTTTTAGCAGCTAGAAGTAGCGGTGAGGCACAGATTTAGAAATGGCAAAACCATCAGGAAAAACCTTCCTCCTAGTTTGTGCATCTAATTAAGTTGGATTAATTGACAGTTATCTTTTAGAAAACCACCCAAACAATATTGCAACACCTGCTTCTTAAATGAATTGTGCCTTGTCTACCTTCTTAGCTATTGAAATAATGTCAAGTCTGAATCATCATCCTGTAAGGATTTTGTCTTTGAGATGAGATAAACACAGCAAACAGAGCCGTTTCAACTATGAGGTCACAGCATTCTTCTCCTGTGGTTGTGTTGAGTTAAACATTGTCTGTCTGGTAAATAATTAAGCCAGCAGTGTCTGAATGAGGTCAAAGAGAAGTTAAGCGAGATAATGTTGACCGTGAGATTAGTCTTTAACTGAAACTACCCCGCAACTCAGACTGGTGTATGATGGTTAACAAAGGCTTCAGAACCCAAGGACTAAACATTTTTGACTCTATTGGTGTCACAAATATTCCACATACAACTGAGATGTCAGCAGGGATAAGGCAGCAGATGATGTTGCTCTCACCACTTATGTTGGAGCTGTATGGTGGATTGTTGATCTGCATGGCATTGATGCTGGGCAGCACACTCCTTTCCTGCGACAGGTCATCAGGCAAAGCAGTCTGATACATGGTGAAGTTGGCATGAGTCAGGACGCTACTTAGGCACGGTGATGACATGGAGACACTGAGAAACACAAGAAAATACTTGTTTACACACCAGTAAAAAAAAAAAAAAAATAGAAACGAGCTGCGGTAAATTCAAGGAGATTTGTCAGTTAATTTACAAGTATTACTTCTACACATGACCACTCTCATATCTCATTTAAATAGTTAGTCAATGTCCTTTACCTGATTAGAGCACAAGCCAAAAAAAGATGCAAAAAAGGGATGCTCCGAGACAATCCACTGTGTGTGTATTTGTATAGTTTCCACTGTGTGAGTATGAGCGCTCTCTTCTTCTTCTCTATGTAATCTCTCTTTCCGAGACAAAGATGCACCTGCTCCTGCTTTTAATAACCTCCTACAAAACTCCCTTATACCTCTGAGTGGGGGGCGGACTCAGGTGCATTCAGGGGAATTCCACCTGAAAGTGGCCACACCTCCTTCCCTCCTCCTCTTTCCTAAGAACTTGATCAACAAAACAAACCTGTCCTGCTTTTATTTCCCAGCTCTCTACCTATCTCTTGCACACCATTACTTAGGGTTAGATTATATTCCTACTTACACTGACTGTGTAAGCTATTATGGGTTTGCTTGCCCTTACGACATTCTTTTAACTCAAACATTGTGAACAATGCTGTAGTGTGTTGGAGGATTTTTACCCAGCACAAATACATAAAAGCAGCCATTACAAACATGTCATGTAGTTTGATTTGCTTCAGTAATTTCTGCAATTGCAATTTTAATTTGTTTGTAGAATGGAATATATAATGCAGCACTGGAACCTTATCAAAATTATACAGATAAACAAAAACATTTCAAGGTTTTCAATATCTTAAATTTTTTTCTATTCTTATTTTCTCAATTGTTTTTATTTTTTTTATAAATAATATATTTTCTGTCAGTATTTCCAGCAAAGTAAGCATTTCGTTGTACAAGACAACTGTTTTGAACTGACTTTACTTGAAGTTTGCAGAAAGTTGCAATTTCTAAAAGTAGACAGACACGCAGTGTGTGACGACGGGTATGACTTTTAACAGCCGAGCTTTTACGAGAGTGAGATAAGAACTTCATCAAGCTGTACTCAGATTGCTCCTCAAATGTATGTCACTAAGCCAATGTGGTAGCCATGTCTTTACAAAAAAGTTCCAAAGGAAATACACACACACTTAAAACCAAAAATATATATTTATATATAGTGAAATGTAGAGTAATATTAATGATCATTAATGATCACAAAAAAATGGGGGCAGCTTGTTTGTTTAGTGCTGTAACTGTGACTTACTCCGTTTCTAATCAACGTATCTCTGTTGGCAGTCATTATGCCAAGGTTGGTTGGAATGGCCAAAACAAACCATACCAGCCCAGCACCTATCAGTGCAACGTGCTGTTTAGATAAGAGTCACGCAGCCTTTGGCTCAATTCAGGTCACTCCACCATGCCAACAGCTCAACAGATCCAACTTGCTTGTTGACTTCAGAGGTGTTGTTTCATGTGTGACTTGGCAGCTGACCAATGCTGCCTATTAGCTAAGTTATTTTGGATTTGGCAGTACTGTCCAGTTTTTATGCCATTGCAGCCAGGACCATCTCACAGAGTACACAATGTATGGAAGCATTTTCTTACTCACCCGGGTAAAAAATATAATTTTAAGGGTAAAGTAAAACTGTGTAACTTTACAGCGGCCACAAGTGGTAATAACATTAAAAAAAAAAAAAATAGTAGTTACTGGACGTAACTCCAGAAGCACATACAAAATAGAATTATAATTTCAATACAAACACTCATGTCAAGTCGGAATACAGCTTAACTTTACAAATCTTGGATTCCCTTGACAAAATGTAACAAAAACTTAGATGGCAAGGAGGCCTGTAGAGCTTTGCATCAACTGGCACAGCAGTTGGGGGTGTGTGACTTAACGGTGTTACAGAGACCGCACCCAATCAACCCAAATTAGGTGCAACAGGTGTTAGTCAGCGGTGACATTCTTCCTAATACAAGTCAGCGCATCCTGAAGATGATTTTGAAGCTATTATATTTAGGTCGAATAGTTCCATGTTGTTACTTAAAGGCCATGTCATTTTTATTTTCCATTTCCACCTGCAAAAACATTTCAGGATTTAGTCAGTACAGCTGCAAAACTGCAAGGCCAAAATGAACAACCTTGGACAATTTCAAATACAATACCACCTGGACAGTGAGAATTTCAAACTGTGGCAAAAACTGGCAATATTACTTCTACCTAATCAAAAACTATAAATTGAGAGTAAGGTACAGCCTTACAACAATGACTTTGAAAACGTCCTGATTATAAAAGGGACTTAATGGTGTCATTTTGCACACAGAGTCGCGGGTTTTTTATGTCGCAGTAAACTGAGGGTGACTCACCGCTCGTATCCAGTGGTTAATAATTTCCTGCCAAAACCTCTCATACTTTGGGCTGCTGCTACCATAAACAATGTAGTGCTAAAATATGAGGAAAATTAAATAGGTAGCAGACTACATTATCACAATCATATGAACACACCTGAATATCAAAGCCACTTAGAGTAATCTCTGGTAGGGCCACACAATTTTGGGACCAGGCTGCAATGATTTGCTTCCATTCAGCCATCAGATTATTACTAAGGTTCAACAGTAATGTTGAGTGAAAGAAGAGGATGTTAAATTTCTTCCCAAAGGTTTTACATGTAATTGAGGTCAGGGCTCTGTGCAGGCCAGCCTCTTAAAACAGACGTGGTGTTCCACACAACAGTTGCTTTTTTTTTATATATATATGGTTAACTAACAACTAATACAAATAAAACGTCACCTGACATTTTTTCAGACCAAAATTAAATGGTGATGTAGGCACACATTTTTAGATTTAGCCTTTGGAATGCGTTTCAGCCAGTAATTGTCGGTAAACCTCTGTTTTCTCCCACATTTCCCAACATCACTCACGCCCAGTTTCTCCAGTGTGTAGCTGGAATGCAGCCATGCAGTTTTTTTCTTTCTGAAAAGGTAACAGCTTTCATGGCCTGAGGACTAACAGGCAAATAATTTCATCACTTGTAATTCATGCTGTCTTATTTATCCACACTTCATTACCTGGGCTATTGCTTAAGACAGTGCTTTCCACAGCAAGTATTAAGTATTCCCTTCTGTTTGTGTGCAATAAAAAAGACTGAAGGAGTGACGCTGTCGAGCAGTGTCATCATGGAAGGGTTAGGTAAACCATTACAATTGTATGTGGACATATCTGTGTGTGTTTTGCGTGTAGACACTAATAGGAATTTTATTAAAATATGAAAACTCAAATCTTTCCCTGGATGTAAAATTTCTATATCTTTATATATTGCACAAAACAGAAGGGAATACTTAATAAAACAATAAAAAGCAACAAACCTCAAGAGAAACAGTGGAAGAAATTTAGCTGCAACTCAACCTAAATAAAAAACTTTTACTCAACTCTGAGCAACATGTGAGCTCTATTGTACATTAACTAATTTTGAAACAGCATAGAGCTGCCGATGAAACATCAGGTGTCAATTACTTTTGAACTCTTGCAATTTGAGCAATATGTGTCAAGGCCAATTCATGGTTTTTGCACACGTGTGAACACAAAGATCATTAATCCATAACTGATCAATACATTTAGATTAGTTGTCTAATGTACATGTGAAGAAGGGGTCCTTATACACAGCAAATTTCTGGAGTGAAATATCCTGGAGTTAAACAAAGAGTTTGATTTTGGGAGTTTATTTTCTAAGTAAGACTACAGCTTGTGTTCAGGGAGACTCTTTCGTGGGTAGTATTTTGGGGTTCATTCGCTGAGTGTTGAGGAGCATGATTCAACACCACTCCCGGTGTTTACTGTGCAGCTTTGTTGCCGTATTGGCATTTCCCAAGATGCCTTAGTTATTTTTTCGGAATTTCTGAGAATAAAGCAACCACATTCAATCTAAGTGATGGGCAGAGATTATATTTACTTTTGTTAAAACATGCTGTTTATTAATATTTCAATGAAGACATAATGATAAATGAAATAGGGTTATCATTCAAAACTGTAAGTGTACAAGGTAGGAACGTAACGTAGATAGCAATCACAGTCTCACTTATGCATCGGTTAGTCTGCAACTTGTTACACAAAGTTCCCATGCAGCATTAATTGTTGCACACTGCATATAATTCTTGAATATAAATTTGTGAATTGTATCTTGTTATCTTGTCTTACCTAAAACCTTTATAGTGTGATGAAATTTGAACTCTATGAATGTCAAACCATACACACTTTTAAGCGTTGACTGTTAACATTGCAAAAGAGCTCACACTCAAACAACTCAAGGTTCAAGTAAAATGGAATCGTCATGGGAGTTGAGTTTTAACTCCTGAAGAGTTCAGGTTCAACTCCTGAAAAGAGTTACTTTCACTCTGCCTGAGAGTGAATTCGATGGTCTCACATGTACAAGCAAAAAGAGTTGATTTGAACTCAAAGAGAGTTTATTCCAAAGATGTGAATTTGCTGTGTACACTTACTTTTGGTTGTAGCATGTATAGAACAGTGTGAATGTATGTTTGTAACAAATGTCCGTTACTATGGTGGGTCCCCTGTTGCACAAATCACACGCACCCGCACCGTACTGTTCAATGGGTTTTATTTTACCACACGTTCTGCTCCATCCACAATCTGTCCTCTCTGACTGTCGTTCCATCCGGTGCATCACTGCTGGTTCATATGGAGAGAGAGACAATCAGTGATTGAGTTCAGCTGAGGCTAATTAAGCCTTTTCCTGGCACCGTTCCCTGAATCACTCTCCCGCTCTGTCCCTCCTACACCTGAGCCAAACCACGCCCCGCTACCACAATGCTGTTTTTAGTTTTAATTCATAGCTGTCTTTGGACATGAATGGAAACCATAAACGTCTATGAAGAGCGATATCTCCCTCCTTGTTAAAAACCTTTCCAAATAAAAGTTGAGACTTGGTGAATTAATGTAATATATTCAAATTGAATGTGCGTAGCGCCTGAAGAACAATACCAATGGCCAAATACATTCCGATCTAGATTGTATCCATATAGTCAGCTTAAAAACTATTGCACGGATATTGTTTTAATATATTCGTACTTTGTATGAAAAAAAGCAGCTTTGTGAGAAATCCTTTTGTCTTTGTTTAGATCCCCATTATTATTATTATTATTGTTATTATTATTATTATTATGGATTCAAGCAGCATTGCTTGCATCATGAAAATCCATCTCGTCTTTGTTCTGATTATTAGGGCCATAGTGCTGAGTTGAGAAAAGGCCCTGTTGTTCTGTAAGGATTTAACATTAGCAGTCGGAACACCAAGTCGTGCGATGGTGGTGAAAAATGTACAAGTAACACAGAGTTGATTTCTAAGCAATTTATTACATATATACTGCATGTGTGTGTATGAGTATACTAAGGGACTGTATGCCTAATAGATGCAAACACTTCTGTTTCATACAGTATGAAAGATTTTCCATTGTCCAACTAGCGGGACACTTTTATTGTGAAGTAGTTACAGGAAATGTTTATTCGCATTCCAGTAAAACAGGAATGTTTTGAACAACCAGATATTGTTGGTTTGCTTTTTCATTCCAGTCACCGTCATCTGTTTTGTATGTTTGTATGTGGTCGCAGTCGCTGCGCAAACTATAAAACGAAGAACGCTGTCAAACCAGTGCAAGCCTTACACATAGCTGCTTAACGTTAGCATCAGCATGCCTGATTAGTGTTGAAAATGGTATTGTGCATGAACAGGATTCATTTCTCATCACAGAAACATACACTTTGCTTTACGCTACTAAAAATTGAAGACCAGCTGCACCAACTACTTCACTGCATGTGCCTTTTTGATCGAATTTAAAATACTATATTGTGTGACATCCTGTGGCCAGCGATTACCAGCCTATGGTATGCCTATGCATATTTCATGTATTGTGGCCTCATTGTGTTTGTGATGCATATGAATTATTACCACTTCATATACGCCTGGGATTAAAAGGTCAGCCTAATTATCCACATTGAGCTCAAATGCAATTATTAATAGCTAATGTCTGATGTTTCCGTCACAGTCTGTAAAATTTGAATGTCCATACATTTTGTACTTTGAGATCTGACATTACTTCCATTTTCAGTTACTTCGTATATTGCCCTCACTGATCAGCACTGTGAATGCATCAGCTGCTTCTCAGAATTTTAATTGGGTTTCTGGAGAGCAAGCTACACAACACTGTGTGCTATTAGTGTCTCTCCGCAACTCTGAATTATTTTCACACACTCTGTTAGTGTCTTCTTTTATTCATGTGAAAATAATGCTGAGAGGATGTCTTTTTAACAGGGGAAACACATTTTGAGGCTGGATTGGTTACATAACAAACATTAAGGTATTACTCATTGTATTTTGGTTTTAAGGTGTATGTAAACAGTCATCCAAGCAAAGAATGCACCAGGATGTCATTTGGAGAATGTGCCATTTAAAAGGTTTGAACAAGCTCTGGAATCGTATTAGTCACACACAATGAAAAAAAAAAAAAAGTCACCACACGCAGTTTACCATTTTTCGAATCCCAAAAAGTGAGAGAATACCAACAAAACTGGGACATCATGCTAGGGCTCACCACTATTTTAATAACTAATTAAACTGTTGATTATAACTTAAACTAATCAGACTCAATCAGTTTATAGTCTGATAAAATTCCTTGGCTTCATTTTGAATCTGTCACTGGAAAGTATAGACATGAAGTGTACATGATGTAAACAGTGACATTGAACATTAACCAGAGCTCTGCCTTGATTGGAGGATTCTGTTTAAATTCAACCTGGCGTCCGTCCAAATACTTCATGTTGACTTTGAACTCTCCACCTCTGGTATAATGATTCAGGTAAAGGAAGAGTCACACAAAACAGCATGGGAAGAATGTGTATCGGGGTGACGAGCGCAACTCATCACGCATCATATACATCACACCAAAACAGCCTGCATGTGCAGATTGATAAGGTCATTAGGCAAGTTGCTGTTGCAGACCGAGGTCTCTAATGCATTTGCAAAATGTCAAAATAAAAATTGGATTGGGCAGTCCTGAATAATCAAATCCCACGGCTGTGTTTGCTGCTGCTGTATGCGACACTTTGCAAAGAAATTTCAAAGGTGATATGAGAGAATTTCAATGAGAAATACAGTACCAGCAAATTACATTATAATTACAGCTGAGCTCTCATTTCTGAAAAATGAATAGGTACTGTTGGTCAAAATCTACAAATGATTGCAAAGTACCAAGTGAAGTACATAATTCCATTTTACAGAACTGTATCTCACAACTACAGTATTTAAATGTCTTTACCAGGTGTTTATGTCGAAGATGAATTGTGCCTGCATGGTCTGCAGCCTCTGGAACAATCACACTGAATCTTTCTAGCTGCTGGAGCCAAAAGCTCTTATATTCTGCACTCTGCTGGACATCTGGGGTATGTACAGCACTTTTTAAATCTTTGCAGTCCTGAAAAAAACCTTACAATTGTGTGGGATCACACGCTAAAGGCATTTTGCTGTAAATTTCCTCTTTAAAGACAGAAACTAGAAATACCTGGTGGTTCTTATTTTGGGAAGTGTTGATTATATTCTATCTAATTTAAATACATATCATCATTTTATGGTGGCTGAACTAAAAGTTTCTGTAAGAGTAAATTGGGGCCATGTGATTTAAGCGGTGTGGTCAGGGTTTAAGCTTAAATGGTGGAAATGAGCAACAAACAACAGTCTTCTGTGTTGAAAGTCCAAAGTTCAGCCTACATCATCAGCCTACATCCTGTGGGGGGGGGGGGGGGTGATGATGAAGTCCAGGCTTTGTTAACATTCAGAGGGAATTTGACATCATTGCATTTGTGATACATCGGCAGAAAACTTTATTTCATCTTTCCAGGGCTTTGGCCTGCTGTGAAGTGCAAATTACTGTGCTTTCTGGAACCTTTACAGGTTTCAGTTCCTAAGAAATCAAACTTTTAGATGAAGAGCAGTCAGGACGGAGTCACTTGCGGCGAGTGTCCGTAAGCATCACTGAAGTGTTACATTCCCACTGAGAAGACGGAGTGATATCTCTAGTAATGAGCAGGGTGTGCTGTTATGCTGATTTGAGCACGTTACAAATGTACAGTTGACCAATCAAATCGCTGGGTCGGAACTACTTGTTGAATAATCATCATTTGAACATTGGTAACTGCAAAACTGACAAGAGTTGAGTGTTGGATCACTAACAGGTGAGACGATGCCTGCACACTATTTCCACAAGTGTTCATCAGGCCATTAGGAAATCCGAGTATGAGCCAGTAAATAATAAGAGCGCTTAAATGTGTACCTGTTTTTGATGCAGTAAATCAAATTTATTGTTTGAAACCTTGAGCCACAGTGTTGTCCTCAGGGTCAGACTGTCAACGCAGGGGTTTTACTGTGATGTTCTCGGGTGTCTGAGGGAAAACATTCAGCGTAAACAACCTGAACTGTGCCACAATAGCGCCTGGATTTCCCACACACCTCACATTGAAAACACTTCAGTTTCACGCTCATAGCAACACAGTCCTGCTATGTTTGTGTGCGACAGCAACTGGTGGGGTGGAGAAAGTTGTGTTGATAGATTTGTCAGTAGCTTCTCAACAGTAAGATTTATTCTTTTGTCAATACATTCTATCTGTTATAGCCACTGCTCTTCATTTGTAGAGAATTCTCTGCCTCCCTCACGTCACGCTCTATAACTGCTTCTCCCGCAGGCAAACCTACCCTCTCCCCAGTTTTTCTTTCCATCAGTGCCCCCACCCCACCCACCCACCCACACATTCAGCAGGAACCTGTCCTTGAAAGGTCTGAGTCCAAACTAGGGTGCCAGACGGCATCCCACTCTCTGACAGTGGATTGTGGTAATTAGTGTCAGCTAGCCTAATTAATGTCAACATTTTCAGACCAGGTAGAACCCTGAGGAAACCACACAGCCTGTTACTGCTTTGTAGACCAGCACACAAACACGTCCAGCCATCTGCAATAAGGATGCAGTAAACAAATGTTCCACCGTCACAAAAAGAAAACGCAAGTAATCAACATCATTCTTATGAGTTCAACTTGTGTAACAGCAACACCAACCACATTATGTTTGCAGTGAGCGGTAACCTTTCAAGGAGAATCTACCTTTCTCCTCTATTCAACCCCATCATGGTTACCTTTTTTTTTTTTTTATAGCAACACTTCTAGTTTGTCTATAACATAACTAGTTACTTAACCTCATTCTCAGGCTGCCACTTCCTCTAAAATGCCAAATTTTTATATGGTATAAATATATATATATATATATATATTGTCAACATATATGTTTATATATATATATTTATGTGACATAACTGACATACATAAACTTTGTTTTAGCAGCTGCCTTTGTGAAGGCAATATCCCATAGGGCCGACGCCTATGGGGTTAATTGCCACCATCTTGACAGAAGAACCTTGTTAAGTGTTAATACTTAGTCCAAACATGGCTGAACAGGAAAGGCTGAACATTTTTCTGACAGATCAGACCATTGCAAAGAAGCAGAAGTGTTCAGTGTTCAATGTTCAATGTAAAAACAAGTCATGAATGCCAAAATGTGTCAGGTTAATTGGTGATTCTACAAATTGAGTGTGTGAATGGCCTTTGTTTCTGTCTGTCTTTTTGTGCAGGCCCTGGGATGAACTGGAGACCTGTCCAGGGTGTACCCTGCCTTTGCCCTTCAGTATATGCAGTGCAGTCAAGCGCTGCAGAGGGGAAGCGTGTGCATGACTCTGGTGTATGTGAAACAGACATAATTATCTTGACTTCATTTGCTGTCTGACAGCACAAAGAGTTTGATTCACTAAAGGCTCTAATTACAGAACTTATACTGAGGGAGAAAACTCCTCTGCTGCCTGACTGGTCTCCTCGTCTCTCTTCACTCAGTGAAGCTCTTTTTGACTACAGTACCAGGACTCAGGAGCTTGTATTTTTGTCTGTCTGCCTGTCTGTCTGACTTTCCAGTTGGCTTCCCACCAGATGTCTTTTTTCCACCTCATGGAGCCCGAATCACTGCTGGCAGAATAAAATACTCAAATATAATTTTCCATTTCAGTTTATTTTTTTCATGTCTGCTTTTTAGCTTGATGTTTTGTCTTGCTTGTTGGCCATGTTTTAAGAAGTCATCAAACTACCCCCAAAACAAGTGAGTAAAATATATAAGTACATGGCCTTCAGTGAGAAAAAGAAAATCCTTTTTGCATTTCATGATGGCTGTCTTTGTCTTCTCCTTTTGCTTATTGTGACTCTGTCTGAAAAACGCCTGTCCTTGTTCAGTATAATCTGATCGTAACTCAATGTAATCTTACTGCTAATATCAACATTCTGTATAACAGTGAATTAAAATCACAGTGGCCTTCTAGCCTTTTATTTACTGCTCTTTATTCATCATCTCCATGCAGCCTTCTGTCTGTGTCCCAACCCTCAGCCTTCAGTATCCTTTTATCTCTGTATTGAAAACCAGGACTGCATTATTCATTATAAAAATTAACTTGGTATCAGTCGTGTGGGCACACACATGCCTAATTACAAAATGCTTTGCAAATCCCTTTTAGGTGAATGGAAAATATTGAAATTTGAAATGATGGGGGATGTGACAGTGTAATTCTGTATTGGCCCAACTGTGAATTGACTCCATGTGCTTTCAAGGCAATTACCCATTTGCAACACCTGATTTTGAATAAGAGACATTTTAACAACAACAAATCACATAAATAACTATCAGAAGTAACTACTGGTAATATATTGTTCAAGTTAAAATGACAGAAAAGTGGGTTTCACTCATCTGTTAATATCACTTATTCAATCTAAAAGTTAAAATGGCTTTAAACTCCTGTCAAGCTTCAGATTTGTTCAAATGTTTAAGTGGCGTGCATGGAATGGTAGTAAGATCTATTTTTTTTTTAATCACCGTTAAAACAACAAAATTATAATTTTGCAAATTGTTTGCAAACACTTTCTTATTCAAACATCCAGCAGTTATGGAGCAAAAATTTCATTCATTTCTAATTGAGTTTTAGACTTAGTTTGAGACTACCTGATTAATGCAAGTCCTCTCTTTTTGTATCACTGTTTATGGTCTCCTCCAACTTCTGAGGTAAATATCTGGCTCTTCAGCTGTTAACTTCTCTGCTACGTTGACCAATAAGTCTCTACCTGTGTACCAGGTCCTCTAACTGGATGACGTCAGGATTGTTTGTCAGAACTGAAACTGGTTGGCTGGACTGAAACTGCACATCAAGATTGAAACTGGGCATTGGGAATGATGTTGCGCAGTGCGTTGTTAGAACGTTTACACTGAACAATAACTATTAGAAATTCCCCTTAAATGAAAAGTGAGCGTACAGTGTGAGAAGATAAGTCACAGGTTCTGGCTGCGGGAAGGCCATTTAAAACATGTAGTGTGAGTTAACACATGCACAAGAAAATTTAAATTCTCACAGCAGTTGCCTACGTTTTAAAATATTGCTAGCATTCTACTGCATACCTGAGAAACAATAACTGGTGCACTGGCCAAAACGTTCCGGGTTGACCCCGTGCTTGAGAATTTTGTTCCAGGAGTGTGAGTACAAAGACATAAGACTTTTTAGAGTAATTGTTTGTATCACAGGGCATGTCAAACCAAAGAAATGTCATACTAAACTAAACATTGTGTACTTCTGCACTGTTTCTATATCGTATATAAACTATGCACCTCCTTTGGTAATTGCACACATCATCTGTACATACTGTGTGTTAGGCCTCAGTATTAAACATCAGAGGTCATGGCTATAATTTCTTTTCTCAAAAATCCAACCCATAGATGATGATGATATGACTTCTCAATAATCACAGCTACACTTGTTTTTAAACAATAGTAGTAAATATAGGAAAGGTTCAGATTACACCTTTGCCACTTTAATTTCACCCTGAATGGCAGCAAATAGCAGAACATGCAGAGAAGAGCCACTGCTACTGAAAATATCCCTGCTGTCTGTATTGGAGGTGGTGCACTTGTTGCGAGAGAACAGAGGTCTCAGCAGTGCTTAGAAGTAGGAAGAGGTACATTTATCTTCCTACTGAGAGGCACAGCTACTCCGCAGCGAGTCATCTCTCACTGTGCTGTTCAGTCCAAAGGGGAAACTCCGCCATCTGTTTCCTTGCAGGGAAAATCTTATATGGCTGAATGAGACGACCTGTGTGACCCTAGAAGCTTGTGAGCTTCATGTGATGGTGGGTAGTTGTGTGTGCCTGCTCATGTCTATGCTCTCTCTGCCGTCGTGTGGCGATGCTTGTGTAATAGGTTACACTGAAAATGACTAAACTTATTAAAAAAAAAAAGGGACACGCTGTGCAATTACAGTAAGAAGAACATGGAATACCCTGTTCTTTATTGTTAATGATTGGAAGGCTTTCTAACATCAGCTGTTACCATTGCTATTTTCTGCAACAGTGTGTGTTTTAAGTGTTGATGTTCAGAGTGGCCAGTCTTAGTCTCAGTATAACCGCAAGACCCTGCAGCGCATAGTGATGGCAGCTGGCAGGATCATTGGTTCTGCACTCCTCTCCCTCCTGGACATCTACAACACCCGCCTTACCCACAAAACAGTCAGCATTGTGAGAGACTCAACCCATCTCTCACACAGCCTCTTCAGCCTCTTGCCTTCTGGGAGGATGTACCGCAGCCTCCGTGCAGCTCCCCCAGACTGAGGAACAGCTTCGCCCATGAGGTTGTGAGGATGCTGAAGTCTCTCCCCTCTCAATATCTCAATCTCTGTATGTGTATTGTACATATGGGGAATTGAAAATAAAGTTGACTTTGACTTTGAGTTACGACTGATGAGACAACTGGTGACAATGTACAATGTAATGCTCTTATTTTAACCCAGCCTGGTCTCACATCAACATGCGAAAATACTACATTTGTCCACAGTTGAGAATTCATTCATTTCACAATAAGAGCTCTAAAATTGGGAAATGGTTGCATTTTAGACTGAGTTGTCAAAGAAGAAAGTCATGTGATGGAGTATAAAGAGTGACATCGTTCGTCAAGGGAGGGTGGTTAGATGAGTCAAACACTGTACGTTTACTGTCACCCAGGAGACCACTGTTCAAGGCCATGAGAAAGCAAAAATCAACGTGAATTTATTTAATATTCAAGTGACATATTTCATTTACATAACAAATGTAACATGACTTAATCTACCTACGTACCATAATTTGTGTAGGTAACAGTCTTTATTTAGATCTTTATCTAACCCACATTCACCTAACATGAATGCAGGCCAAAAGATATAATATGGCATGAATAATTGAGGCTTCTTCACAATTTGTGAGCTGTCATTATGAAACTAATTACCTATTTTACATTTTAATGTGAGGCTGTGATGTGTAATCAAAAAAAAACAAAAGCATCAACTGAACCGATCCTGTATATTATCCCACTGATGACTATTAAAGAGCCTCAGCACAGAAGAGAAAAACAGGCCATGCAGTAAGATGTAACACTGGCTTAATTAAAATGATGTACTGTCACTCATTTGCACTTGGTTTGTATGATATTGGTAACAAACTATATTACAAATCTGAATTAAGCCCTAAATCAGTTGCCCCCCCTCTCCCACCTCCCACTGTATGCAGTAGACCCTATAATACATACCATTTGAGAATTATATTAATACTACCAAGATGATGGAAAGAACTTACTTTATGTACTGAATCAAAAACATCATCATGTTCTCAGACTCATGACATATGCGAATAATGTGAGCACAACTCAAATGATCACAATTCCCTTTATAGGACAGACAGGACAGTCTTGGTCATGTTCAGCACTTCCCTGAAAAAGTTGGAACATGTAGTTAACTAATTTATCTACAGTATATTTGACAGTTATTTTTTGTTTTGTATCGTGATGTACAGTATTTTGCCTGTTTGAGTAATGTCTGTTAAAAACTACAGTGCCCAGGATCTATATCGATCTATACATCCAAATACAAAGATGCAAAAACTGTATTCTTGTTCATTCTTAATTTTTGGTGATTATTGACGTCACAAGCCAACATAATCGTTGTCTTTGTCACAGTTTTATATCTCAGGAACTTTTTTTTATTTTGGTTGCTTGTTTTTCTGCTTAGAACTCACCTGTTGTTTCAGACCAGCCAATCCCCATTGCCTAGCTAACCTGCCAGTAACATCATGAGATCTTCCATGCACTCCTGCTTTCCTACAGCTACATCATTCATTAGTTCCATCAGTGTATACACTACGGGTCGACCATTCATTTTTCGCTGGTTTGTCTCTATTGACTACACTTGTGCTTTACGCCCTTCCATGTGTTCTTTCATTCTTGACCGCTTTTAACCGCCACCTTATGACCCTAAACTCGATTTTGCTTGCAGGACCGGGCTTTCATGCTTTTTCTCCCTCCAGTGTGAAGTGAACTCAATTAGAGTAAACTACAAGTTGACTTTTTATCTTCCTTTCTCAGTGTGGTGCATTTGAGCCTGACAGTGTCTTTCATTTCGGAAAACTACATTAGTAGTGACTTCCAAGTACAGTCGTACTTTAAAGTATATGAATCCCTCAGAATTGAGAACACAAACCCTAAACGTTGATTAAAAGAACTCAGAAAACAAAAATATTATACACTGTAATTTATTTATTGAGAGAAATTATCCAATATTACATATCTGTGAGTGACAAAATGAGCCATTTGTCTGTAAAGAACAGCTTTAACTCTTTAATGGTGGTGGGTTTCCCCAAATATACTGCTCTCTTCTGGTCCTTCTGCAAGAAATCTATTAGACTGGAGTCAGGACTTTGACTTGGCCATTCCAAAACATGAATTGTATTCTTCTTTAACCATTCTTTGGTAGAACGACTTGTATGCTTAGGATCATTGTATGGCTGCATGACCTACATTTTGTCTTGGGGTTGTTTTCATGGACATATGTCCTGACATTTCCCTTTAGAATTTGTGGTTAAAATTCTGAATTCATTGTTTCAGCAATGATGGCAAGTTGTCCTGGTCCTGATGCAGCAAATCATGTCAAAACCATGACATTACCACCACCATGTTCCACAGATGGGATCTCCTGCTCTCCTTTGTTTTTGCCATGACACACTTCTGTATACTGTACATATAAAGCTCTGGCTTTGATGGATCTCTGTTCTATAAATAAAGCAAGGCACTCACTCACACTATTATCTCATTGACTGAAAACCCTTGACTTTGATGTTGCAATTAAATTAGCTGCAAATCACTTTCTTTTAAGACTTGCAGAAATCTAATATGGAATCATATTCCACAATAAATAAAAGAGCAAGTATACGATGTTTGTCTCGGTTGGTTAATCAGGTTCTCTTTATCTACTTTAAGGATTTGCGAGCCAATCTGAGAACGTTATAGGTCATTTTTATGTAGAAATAATCAGATAATTCAAAAAGGTTGACATACTTAGTACTTAGACCTTAATGTTTTTGTATTAATTTTTCCTTTTTCTAAGGGTTTGTTTCAGGACTTATAGAATTTCCCTGTACACAGATTTTATAAGATGTATTATTCTTACAGTAAATGCAGAATCACCACAGACTGAAAAAAACATTGCCATTTGTTCATTAAACAATATATTATAAGAATGCACTTCCTCATTATTAGGATGCTTGTTACCTGTTATATCTCTAAAAAAAAATGACCTTGGGTCATATGATGAATTTTGCAATAAACGCGAATTAGTTGGATCTATTGCAAAGTGGAAAACGATGCCAATGAACACCATCCTGAGCTGTATTTTGTTTTGTTCTTGCACACACCCATTTCAAAGCTTTTCATTTCCACAATTGGAAGTTGGTATTATCAACAAATATTCTCGATCAGGTTTATTACCTTCCTGCCTGCAACTGTATGCGTTCGACCCTGCTTGGATGGAATGAAAAGAAAGGGAGAGAGCTCAATGTTTGCTCATCAAATATGAAAAAGTCTTATTGGTGCCAGCAGCTCCACAGGATAGATTTAAATTTGTTGTAATGCTGTGTGTGTGTGTGTGTGTGTGTGTGTGTGTGTGTGTGTGTGTGTGTGTGTGTGTGTGTACACTACATTCCCTCCATGTGTGTGGGTGTGTGTGTGTACACTACCTTCCCTTGTTATGTGTGTGTGTGTGTGTGTGTGTGTGTGTGTGTGTGTGTGTGTGTGTGTGTGTGTGTGTGTGTGTGTGTGTGTGTGCTTCAATGAGCGAGAGAGAGAGAGAAACTTGCCCTGTACTTAAGGACAATCCTACTGAAGAATGTTCCAGGCCAATCTGCTGGCTGTATTGTGTTAATTGTGTGAGTGTGTGTTCATACATCCTTATGACATTATCTTATTTGTAATGTATCATTTTTACTGTACATGATGTTATAAATACTTGCTTCTGTATTCTGCACAATGAAGCACTTCACTGCACTGACATGATAGCACAGCCATATCTAATGCAAAATTTACTCGCTATCATGTGGTGGTACCATTCTAAGACCAAAAAAGGACCTTCACCATGTGAACTCGAGGCCAGTTTGTGTTGTCAATGCGGCTCAAGGCAGATGTACAGTAATCACCATCGACTATTTTGAGTTTTATAACATTGTGACAAGCAGAGAAGATAAACATGCCTTCATGTTCAGTGAAGTGAAGTATGTATAATTTTGTTAGTCATCAGATTAAAATCAGTTTTTTGATTTTTTTTTTTTTTTTTTTGGTGTTGTTTTTTTTGTCCTGCGATAATTCAGAACGACAGACCACCAACACGGTCCAATAAATTGTTCTCATGTCAACATGTCTTGTTTACAACTCATGAATGGTTTGTAATAAAGCACGGTCATGAAAGGCTTACCTCTCACCCTGTGCTTTACGTGTCATGGAGGCTGTGCAAACCTGGCGTTACGATCTGTTCTGATCTGTCCTGGCCTGAACATATTACAAGTGGTCAGTTTCTGAATTACCAAATTCACAGAATTTTTACAAACGTGAAATACGTGACATGTTTTTTAATAGACATAGCATTGAAATGAGGTGCAGTGCAACCCAGTATCACGACAAAACGTGAAATAGACATGCCAATCCACGACAGCAAAATGTGAAATAGCTACACTTTGGCCTCGCTAGGCGGGACAGTTTCACCGTTTCCTGTAGTGGATGAAAATGAAACCTACAGCATGCATACAGTCATGTGATTTACAGGGAAATGAAACTTTTTTGAAAAACACATGGTTGGGGTGAGGAAATCATCACAGGGTTGGGGTTTGTGACAAAAAAATACATTTTAACATCTTGGATTTGAAACTTGTGCCTCCTGCGTGGCAGGCTCTGATTCATGCCACCAGACCACCGCTCCTGCCGCAAAATATTGTCTAAAAATGTCTTTTCTACTTGGTCACATGATACTTCGTTACGTTAGTTTTATGTGCCTGTACGTTTCACTATTACCAAACTTGAAATTGTCACGTGTGGAGAGGCCAAAGCCTGGCTATCTCACATTTTGCTATAGTAGTCTGGCGTGTCAATTTGACCCTTTGTTGTGATACTGGGTTGTGCAGTGCGAAGAAGTAAAAACATGTTTTAATGCCAGTAGCTTCAACTCCTCTTCTCCTCTCCTACATGCTCACTTGCATATAGACTGGGGAAGTGAGATCCAATCACAAGTGGTCACACGAGACACATTTGGGTCACGTGATAATGCCAGGTGTGAACGGTCAGCTTATAGCTGGCCACTTGTTATCCTATCACACCAGTATGGATCAGGACGTATTGATAATGCCATTTGTGCACAACCTCATGGTGACTGCTAACCTTATTTTGCACCTTGCTACCGCAGTTGTCATTCTGCCACGCACTTTTCCCCCATCACTTCATAATCGCTTAAGTAGAGACAACGGTGATAAGCAACCAAACTAAAATCAGCTTGAAAGATCTAGGGGCTTTCTCCTCTGATGAACATTTTTGTGATTTTTTTTTTTTTGTGAGACACGCAGCTCGTTCTGTTCATACTAGTGCGAACGCAAAGGCTTTCATCAGCGGGTCACTGGTTCATTTGCAACTGCATTACCTCATTCAGTCACATAATGTCACATCCAAGCCATAATGAGTTTTTACTGCCTGCTGTGTTTATTTGAACCACTGCTTCTGTATTTGGTCTGCTTTCTCGTGCCCTTTTAGTCTTAGTTGTGTGATGCTGACCTCTGCACTGGTTGTGAGTAGTGCACACACAGATTCAAAAAATAAACAGCAGCCTTTTGGCTTTAGTACAACTTGGCTCTGTTGTTCCATTTGTCTGAGGGAATATGATTACAGTCTTATGGAGGAATGTGAACCACGTGAGAACAAGCTTAAATAAAATAGCCTTAAAACTAGACTTTGACACATGGCTTCTTGACAAAATGGACCTGTCTTGGTTGATTCCGTTCTTTGCTGATACAAATATGCTATAAACCATTGTTACACTGTAAACCCAGGGGTTTTGAGGCCAGTGAATGCTGAGATACCCTGGCGCCTGGACCTGCTTTGGATAACTGGTCAAAGAAGGCTTTTATTGCATGAGCATTAATTTATATTTGGCAGTATGGCTCTGTCCTGGGACCTTCCTGCCCTTCCACATGCTTTCATGGAAATCCTAAAAGAGCACACCTCAGGCTCAGACAGGCTGAATCAGTTTAAATAAGGCGCCCTGTTTGAAATTTGCCCATGAATACACCCCAGGGAATCCGCTGATGTGGGCCAGCCCCGAGATCAGCTGTTAAACTGAGCATGACTTCGTGGCCTGCCGAAACTAATGCTATGCTAGATTTAATTCATAAACAATTCAAATAATCCAACATAGACAGTTTTTTTTCTGCTTCGGTTTGACTCATAACTTGGCTGCTGTAATAACACCAACCACGCATTCATTAGTGAATAATTCAGTCAGAAATTCAGAGGTTCCATTGGAGAGCTGGTGTCTGATTGTTTGTTCTTCCCTCGATCTGACAAACAGATCAACATCTAAAATTAATGAACAAATGAGAAATGATGGAAATATTTTGTTTGTTGTTTATCATAGATTTGTCTAGATCTGTCATCTAGTCCTGTCTGAACTATGTAACAGTGAAAGGGAAACGTATACAAAGTACATATGAATATACAGGAAACTTGCATGAACACGTAACAGGAATAAACTTGAAATGTAGATCACCATCATTTCAAGGCAATAGAGTTGAGAAGAGAGATGAAATAGTGGAAACTGAGTGCAGGCAGCAGCAACAGATTCCAATGGGATTTCTTTTAATTCTGTAACATGCCAATTAATCTGGTAGGAAAAATGTAGTGGTTCATTGTTTTTTAATTTCCTCCTCCCTGTTTTTATTTCAGAAAACCCAGCTGATCTTTCACCTCTGGCATCTTTTATCATGCACTACCCCAGCTCTTGTGACTCTGCAGTTGCTTGTAAACGTGATATAGATGAGAGTTGAAATTTTGGGTCGCCATAGAAGTTGGGAAAGTTGTGCCATAATAAATGTCGCTTGTACGTGTGTTAAAACTGACTGTACAAAACAAAGCATGCACATGCTCATCACTGATTCAGACATCCTTATCTATGCTTGCGCTGTAATGAAAGCAGCTCGGCCAATCTGTGTAGGCAGGCAGGCAGGCAGGCATGTATGTATTACAAAGTCAAGGTAAGTGCCCTTTCAATTTTAATGTGCTGGAGTTGTGCAACCCACAGACTGATTCTAAAGGTGGTTGTAACAAGGTGTGATGTCATCCACTGGTTTGCATTGAACCTGCTTTGCTGGCCAGAATTGCAGCTTATGATCAGTGCCATCTTTTCTTTTTATAGCCAGATTGTTCCAGCTGGTCACACGCAGGTTTTCTTCAACAACTTTCTCTCTGTCTTCTAACCTCCTACAGAGCTTGAAGGAGCTGTTGGAAGATGCATTTAATGTCCAATTAAATTTGCCAACAGTTATTTGCTCATTCAATGTGAATACACCAGACTGGCACTGCACATGTGATCTGTGCACAAATGTAATATTTGCATCTAATATAGTTCAAAGCAGTTGTAGAATAACTTCTTGAATGCTTTACTTAAAAGTTAAAAGACCAGTGCAACTTTGTAAAAATACTCCATTACAAGTGCAAAACGGTACTAGTCCTGAATTCAAAAAGCTGAGAAGTATGAATATAATTATATACCTAAAGTATCCAAAGTAAAAGTGCATGTTCTGCAGACAAATGTCTCCCTGACAGAAATCTATTATTACATGATTATGCCAATGCTGATGCATTAATTTGTAAGTAGCATTTTACAGTTGTAGTTGGTTTTAACTACTTCTTTTTTGGTTTAATCTACTGGTTTCCAACCTAAAAGTACAGCCCCTCTCAGAGGTCTAAAAACAAATCTGAAGGGTCATGTTGAAGATTAATGAGAGAGTAAAAAAGGAATAACATGTCTACTGTGTTACATACATTTTGATTTAAGATTATACAGTTATCAGGTACGGGCCGCAGGTAGACCGTTTTTTTTTTTTTTATAATGTCACTAAATGAAAAGTTTGGCTGCCACAGTTTTAATGAAGTGGCAGCTGCCATGTATTGAGGCTGAAGCCAAGAAAAATGTGCAGATGCAAACCATTAGCTGACATCCCACCTTGCTATGTCCATCTTTATACGGTATGGTATTGTGTTGTATAAGATTATATGTTTTTTAATCTAATCTAAAAAGTAACCGTAGCTGTCAGATTAATGTAGTAGAGTAAAGGCATGAAGTAGCGTAATATAGAAGTACTAATACAAGTATCTCGTGAGTTGTGCTTAAGTACAATACTAGAGTAAGTCCACATATTTACTTTCCACTACTCGGTCAAGGGATCATTGCTCTGTTCATTTAATGTTTACTTCTTTATTGAGATGTAAAACTGATCCACATCCTATAGCGCTAACAGTAGAAATTCAGCTCATGGCCTTTCCTTCCCAGTGCTGTCTAATATACGCATCCAAGCCACAAGTAATGTGGAGCGAAACATGCTACTTCCAATAGAAACTGAAAAATTCCCTCAGTAGGGAAGCGCAGGACTGATGGGACTGCTGTGGCATTGCTCAGTCCTGAACATTACATAGAAACTATAGAAGGTTTAGAACAGCATCTGAACTCCTTAAATCAAACTTATTGTAGCAGGGAATTGGTTTTGTCCTCAGATGTTACAAAGTATGAATGAAACAACTTACACAACTCATGTATGTCTCCTGTGGCCCTGCAAACTGAATGTGTTGGTGCTGTGTGAAGTCACAAGGGGGGCCTGAATCACTCTCCGTGCACAACGGCTCATGTTCTCATGTTACCACTGACATTAATCATCACTGTCCTGAACACACAACACAGTGCTACAGTTGCCCTTTATATAATACAATCTCTTTGAATGGACTGTAATACCTGTTGAGTCACCACTGCTAGAATCACTTTTCTGTTATCTGGGGAGAGGGGAGTTCTGTAATGTGTGTCTGTGTGACAGAATGAGAGGACCAAAAAAGGGTACTGCAGGGTTTGCGGTTAGACTCGCATTGAGCCCAGTACAGGAGGTTATAAGCTGACCGTTCACATTTGCAGCATTCTGAAAAATTGTTTGGGCAAGGCAACATGACTTCTTATTGCCTTTTTTTTTTTATTATTATTTTATTTTTTACAAATTACAAACCAGACCTGCTCGGGGCACTTTTTATTCAAGTGTGTCCGTTTTTGGACTTCTCTAATCTTCCTCTGATTTTTGGTGAGATATAACTTAAACATTTATTGAAATTAAACTTTGTGAGAAATTTTAAGGGAAAAAACAATATTTGGTGGAGCTGTTTTCATCTCATAAACATCTGAACAGTGAACCCGACTACACACTGCTTTTTTATAAGCAGCATGTAGCTGGGCCTTTCTCTTTTGTACTCTCTACCTCTCGGTCCCAACTTTCCTTTTCTTTGAACTGTACATTTTGCTCATTTAAAGGTTTGTCGGTAAAGAGGCAGGTAGACGGTTGCTGCTTTGTGCCACGCCAAGAGACGTGATGATGTCACTTTTGGCACATGTATCAGGGTACACTAAGTCATGCCTGGTGATTGGATTCTCAAGGGTCTGTCAACTTATTCCTGCTTGTTATGTGTCAGCACTGGTCAAGTTGACTGTTCATGGCAGGCCAAAATAACCCTCAGGCCACCAGAAAATGTCCCAGTAGTCCTAACAGGCCTACTGTTATAGAATATAAAGTATTCTCGATACTTTATAAGACTTTTTTAGCTGTTGCACTTTCAGCATCCTGTTTTGCTTTTCATCTTGGCCGGCAACAATCCAAAATTTCAAATAATGATATAATGTTGTTGTTTTATGATACAGGAAGGGTCCCAACATCACCCTAATCCATCCCAAGGACAATTTGACTCCGCAGTTCCACAACTTACAAAGAACTGGACACATTGAAATTGTCATCAGATGACTGGGCCTCCTCTGCAGGGGGTAGGGGTGGGGTTTGTGACTGTTGTCGTTATTACTATTATTAAGAGCATAAATGTAAATGAAAATGAGTAACTGTGGCCGGGCTAGTGTGACAAAAAGGTGTTTTCATAGTAACTCAAGTATCTTTTGTTTTTTAGTATTGTGCCACTTATTCAGCCCAGTATCACGGCAATGCATGTAATACACACAAGTCCACTAAAGAGCGTCCGCTAGACATGAACGTAAACAGAGTAAGCAGAGGCAGGTCAAGTGACAGAGGTCATGTGACAAACATCAGTCAATGAGACACACACAAAAAAAAAACCTCAAGTCTATGTCAAGAGAAAGGTTGGGTGGCTTGGTGGTGTAAGTCCCAGACTTACACCCGGGAGGCGACGGAGTGTTTTTTGGGAGTTTTTTTTCCTGACCATGACCACAAGGTTTTTCCCTTAGCCTAACCAAGGTTTGTTTTTTCATACTCTTAAGCACATGGGTGTCCACAAGGTTTTGTTTTGCTAGAGCACATGATACTGATATGTGTCCGGGGCAACACTGACACTAATACGCTTCCCTCTAGTGGACGGGTGTGTGCATTACACGCTTTGCTGTGATCAACACTGCAATGAAAAGTCACAATAAAATCTACAATTTCAGGCAATACTTCTCTGCAGGTTCATCCCTACAAGCAACACAATGTTTTTACATTGTGATACATTATTATTATAAGCCTATTCATTATTGGCACTGGAAATAGTCATTGAGAAAAGGTTTTTAGAGTGGGTGATCAGTGGTAAAGATAAAATATTTAATAATTTGATTTTGGTCCAGATACCCTGATGCCCTTTTCAGTCAGGTGGGTCTATCTGATGAATTATGAATGAACTTTAAACTACAGAGACAAAATAACAAAGAAAATGTCCTGAAAGAGGAGAATGAACATAAAGCATCGACCCTTTTCCAAAGGCTGCCTAATTAGAAAGTGGTATCATACTTCGTCCATGTATGTTGTTTTATGACAGAACAAAGCAAATACCCAGACTGCTTTATGAAAAGGAATTTCCTGAGAATAAACCTGATACATGCTTATCCTTTTTCTGTATTCATGGTAATTATCCATACAGTACCTGTCAGTTCTCACATTTCAGCGATGACACTCAAGCTTTGCTGTCGTCTCACAGCACTAAAGCAAAGTGAAAATCCAATTGCCACATTGTCAAACAAATTAAAGGGTGTGAATCGTACTCCCAGTGCACTGCTAAAATTCCTGTCTTTGCTTTCTGTGCCGCTGACAGCGATGTCAGCAGAGGTGGAGATCTTATAGTGTCTGCAAGATGTTAAGGTTGCCCTCACAAGTGTTGCACAGAAGTAAGAGGTACAAAGGCAGGTACAGTCTGTTATACCACTCCAAGATAAATGTGACTCAACACCTATGAGTGCATTTAAATTACAGAGTCTACTCCAGCGGAACATGTTTTCACTGCATGCCAAACACAGTGGCTCTGTGTGTTTCATGCTATCAGCAGCTGCTTTCATTGTTGTTTTTTAATTCTCACACTGACTTATTTTGTACTGACAGAATGACTAATAGGATCAGTCATATCAAACAAGGTATAAATATATACAGCTGATGGAGAAATGCTCCACTGTTAAAAAGGGATATGCAAACATACATTCATAGTTGTGAGGACCCTAATTGACATAACGCATTCTCTAGCCCCCCAACCTAAACCTAAACTTCACAATTGAATGCCCAACCACAAAAACAACCCTTTCTCAACCTTAAACTAAACCTAAAACCTTACCCAAACAAAACCTAACCTTGAACTAACCTGAACCTATTTTAAACCATACCTTCCCCTAACCCTAAACTAAAGCAAAAGCTAACCTAAACCTGCGATTATGGGATTTGAGTCCCCACATTGGTGCTTGTGTAAACATATATATCTCCCCACATCATGACAAAGACAGAAAGATGTTATGTTGAGACTAAAGACAGGGCTGTGTCACGAAGGTGGCTCTCATTTAAACTGGCTAGATCACCACGGTAACTTATGCTGCAAACTTAACCTGGTCTGCAGCAGGTTGTTCGAGATATCAGATCAAAACATATAAAAGCACCGCCGACTGACCAATCAATTGTCTGGGAAAAATGACATCGCCAATCGTAGAAGATCCCGTGAAGCTCGGTGCGCTGAGTGACGCAGTCCACAGAGTGTTCAGAGACCGACCGACCTCTTTGGCTTTCCCAGGCTATTTTTTTTTTAAAAAGAGAAAGCTTATAGATTTAATTTCATTATGTTTTTTTGGCTGATATTATGCTGGTTCTTATTTCTTCCTCGGTAGTTCGTTTGACATTGCTGGAGCTGCAAGTGAAAGAATAAGACAAAAACTGTCACACCTGCCATGCGAATACATCTAAGCATAAATTAATTTAATTAAATACACACGTGAAATCAAAATTAGATCTTCAAGCGCGCTCGTGATAAAGTGTCATAAGCCTTTCAAATTTGTCTACACACTCAACCAGTCGGTGGTATTTTGTGCACATTCTTCCTGCATTTAGCAGTTGTGCTGCTTTCAGATGGATTGTGTGTTTAACTTCCTCACATTTTTCGAAAATTATATTCTGCTCCGCATTTGTAAAATATGTCACTCTGCTGCCAGTACAATTGTCCGTGTATGGTATTGGTCGGACACTGCAAACGCCTCCTCTTTTATTTGAATGTGCTCAAAGCCTAAAATAGAAAACGCCTGGATTAACAAAGAAAGTTGATAACCACCGTCGCGGAATCAATTATCTTTGACTGCGAGTTTCCGCTTTGTTGAGCCAGCTTGGTATGCTGAAATTGCTTCATAGAACACCCCTCTGGTGCAATAGGCTGCCTCCCACAGATTAAAAATGTATGGATCGGATTTACACAATAATTACCGCGGTAGGGCACTCATGGTATATGCATACATATACCATGAGTGCATGGTATACGTATGAGTATACATACAAATATACACACATGCAGACATGTACACGCTGAACACTAAACACTTTTATATAGGCTACGATCGTCCATGTACTCAAGCGCACACGCTTTCGTAGATGCCAGTGTGTGTGTGTGTGTGTGTGTGTGTGACAATCCTGTCAACATCAGGGGCTGCTCAGGAGGAGAACGATGGATAGGAGGAGGCTCGTGCTATGCAGAGTGGTGATTGGCCGTTGCCATACCAACGAGGGCGGGACAAAGTCAGGGATTGGTGCGGGAGGAGCCCCAGGCTGATTATAAATTCCTCCTGTGCAGCGGCGTCTTCTCTCCCGAGCTGTCTCCGATGCGTTTCTGTGGCTTTATTTCGTCTTTCCTGTTATCTGGCGCAGCGAGGTGCCCCGCGCGGAGGACGGAAGGTTTGAGGCGCCAGACGGACTCGTGGACGGGGTCAGTCCGTTTCCCCCCCCCACCCGACCCCATCCCCCCCCCTCGTCCCCCCCCCCCCCCCCCGCCCCCTGCAGAGCCGCGTGTCCATCACAGTAACAGAGCTGTCTGCATTTTGTGGATTTACCTCTCCCCGTGAGTGACACCTGGGAAGGCGAGGGGAAACCTGAGTGGAGAGGCAGGAGGCTGTTCATCCCAGCCTGTCACCCCTGCATCGATCCATCCGTCCATCCGTCCATCTGTCCTTACACCCTGTGTGTAGATGACCTCTGCTCTTCTGTAAGTTAGCTGCTCTGCTGCAGCCACATCCACTCACAGTTGTTATTAAGACATACCGACCTTAAAGCAAAGGGTCAGAGGATCAGGGGAGGCAGAAACTGGAGGTACCTGTTGTTCTTTGATATATATATATATATATATATTTTTTTTTTTTTTTTGTCTAATCAGGATTTCTCATTAGCTCACCGGACATCTCAGGGACTCTTCACAGGGGTCTTTCTAATTGGCCGCATTAGCTGTTAACTTTCTCTCTTGCCGGTTTGAAGCTTCATCTTGAGGTCGATCTTTTACGCTCCTCTTTATGTAATGACATTCGGAGGTTACATAATAGTAAAAAAAAATAAAAAATAAAAAAAATAAAAAAAATCGAACTGGTGTAAAGTGACTTGCAGCATTGAGAAGGCGCGTTTACAAAACGATGGTTGTATTACTGACATTTCTCTTTCTCATTGGAATCACAAATAGAAGGTCATACTACACATTGTTCTTCCATAATGATCGCAGCCATGACGTCATGTGTGGTGGGTACAACAGGTACTGATATGAGGATGGGGAAGACTGCATCTTTCAAAAAAGTTTGAAATGTCTTTTCAGTAACTGTTGCTCCTGCAATACAAACATGCTCGGACATCTGAAACCCTTGCATGCACACATGCACCCACAAACCCACTCACTCATCAGCACTCTCCTCATGCATTAGTACTCACATGTCACTGGATGCGGGGATAGTAGTGTTGTAGGACGGGCCATTCACGTAAGTCCTTCTTTAATCATGTACACAAGGCACTGTTAACTTATAAGGGCCTGCAGGGGTAATTGGATTTGTAGTGTGTGTGTGTGTGTGTGTGTGTGTGCAAACCTGCCTCCGTTTTCCATATCACTGTCATGTGTTGTTGAATCACGCAGTTAGGTCTTAAAAACAGTAGTTTTTTGCTTAAAGTGTTGCATGTTGCACATGTTGTGCGGCGCAGTGGTGCTGTGGTGAGCATTGTCCCCTCACAGTAAAAAGGTTCCGGGTTCGAATCCGGTTCTGGGCCTTTCTGTGCGGGGTTTGCATGTTCTCCCCGTGCTCGCGTGGGTTCTCTCCGCATGCTGTGGCTTCCTCCCAACATCCAAAAACATGCACCTCAGGTTAATTGGTGGTTCTAGAAATTGCCCTTAGGTGAGAGTGTGAATGGTCTTTGTTTCCGTCAGTCTCTCTGTTGCCCTGGGAGGGAGGCTGAAGCTCAGTCAGTAGACTGGGTTGCACACCAATCAGAAGGTTGGTGGCTCAGTCCCCAGCTCCTTCTGCCCACATGCCCAAGTGTCCTTGAGCAAGACACTGAACCCTAAATTGCTCCCGATGGTGTCCCATCGGTATGTTGTAAGTCGCTTTGGATAAAAGCGTCAGCTAAATGTAATGTTGAATAAATGTGTCAAGTAATGATTAGAGTGGATAGATGCATCAAAACACCTTATTAGATATATATTGTTTTTCTTTATCATGGCATGTAGGGTTATTTTGAATTGAGTTTAATTTTGCTGCAGCTATGACATTTTATGCAGACATAGGCAACTGTTTAAACGCTTCTACCCTGGATGTCCCTGTATGAGGGACAGGCCGCATCTGTTATAAAATCAGAACTCGTCCCAGTTTTTAAGGCTGCCTGGCACCACTATCACTAAAATGGAAGTAGCTTTGTTGTTCCATGACAGTTGAATTTAAGAATTATTAGAATAGGTTCAGCAACATCATTGCTTACTATAAGGCTGCTTTAAACTCTAATATAAAATTGGGTGTCAAGAATCAGGTGGAAGAAGTACAAATGTCCATTTTTGGTGGATTTAAAAAAAAAAAAAAAAAAAAAATCTTCTCTGACCTTTTAATAAGGACACACAGATTTAAAAAAGTGTCTCTTGTCCATAGATATCAAGGTTGTTGATTTTTGAACTTACAGTTGTGCAGCTGTTACTAACTAAATTTGGGGATCTTTTATTATGAGGTCATTTCAAATAGTAGTCCACCGGGTTAAATGGACAATTTGCTAAACCTTTTCTGTACAACATTTCAATTACTGCATAACAACAGTAACAAGGCCGGGCTTCGCCATCCAGCTTTATTTTTGTCAACATGGCAGAGCAGTGTGTGTATGAGGCTGTCACTGTAATTCAATTTTAGTTAATGATTAACGGTCATGCAAATAATTGTGAATAATGATTTAATTGTCGGTTTCTACTCATTTTATGCCCTCAATTATTGTGTAAGCCAAATCCTAATTTAATAATGCATAATTTAAGAAGAAGAAGAGCCATTTTTGGCCATTTAACATTGGAAAATGTAAATAAAAAATACTTTTCTGTTTGTGTTGACTTTGTAATCAGAGATGCACAGGGCAGATAAAACATAACAACTTAAATATACAAAGCTTATTACTGAAATACACAAGGGTATTGCTGACAATGATGGGTATCAATATTTTATATAAACAATGGAAAACATGATACAAATGATATTTCTGTCAGTATCATCCAGCTGTTTTTACAGATGAATGGAAAGAATTAAAAGATTACTCAAAATAAATGTGGTCAGCTATAATAATCACTATTAGGCGATTATCTAATAATTGTGACAGGCCATGCATTGGGTTTTAACAATGGAAACAACAATAAAGATTCAAAGAATGGATTAAATTATGTGTTTTGTCTGCTCCAACATTATCAGTTAACATAGGATGGATAACTACAGTTTTAAAACGGTATATTCCTATAGTGCAATGAATATCAAAATTAACATCCTGCGTGTCTGTGTTTTCCAGACAAAGTAGTGTTGAACAATTGTAAACTCACAACGTCAGAAGTATGCCTCTGAACTGCTTAGGTGGATCCTTGATGAGTGAGGACATCCTGTGTGTGAGGCAGAAATGGTTCATCAGACAATCAGTGCCTTCCCAATAAAAGTAGCCTTGCATAACCTCCAAGTTACTAAGTCACAAAGGGGAGGGGGGGGACCCCTTCGATGAATCTCATTTTGTCAGAGAGGAGGTCATAGGCTCAGACTTGAAGAAAACAAGAGAGCTGCTACATTACAATACATATTTGTTTAATCATTTTACAGTTTAATTCCACCTTATTATGCAACAGGCAGCTTATACAGGGAATTTTCTCAATAACTTACTCTTCTCAGCAACCCTGTCCATGACCATGTCAGACTCCAATGGCATTGCATTTCTAGGCAGCCATCAATTGTGTTGACAGACTGCTTCTAAGAGTCTGCTTTTGATTATTTTAAGTGTTGACAGCGTTCTTTTACAGCCCTCATGAGTCTGGGAAAAGTTCCATCTGAAATTGTACGAAAGCCCAAGAAAAAAAAAAAGTATCCAACAACATACTGAACCACCTCAATACACTCATTAAAGTAGCAATCAAGCCATGTTGAAGTAGAAGATTTTATTCACCAGTTGTGCTTTTTTGCTCAGTTTTATCAAGGGGATTCTAAAGGGTTCCTGGACTAATAGCCTAATAATAAGGCTGATCATACTATAGGGTTTTTAAACTAGGATTAACTACCTCTACATGAACATTCCTATTTCTATCCAGCAGACCCCTTTGTTTAGTTCTCATTTTAAAATGGGGTACCAGACAGAGTTCATCACCAAATCATAGAGTCAATGTTAAGTAGCTATGGCTGGAAGTAATAAGATCTCCAAGCAGCAGTTGCCAATTCAGCTGGCAAAATGTTTGCCGCCTAAAGGAAGCTGTCTTTGCCCACTTTTACCTGAAATGAAGCCCCAGTTATTTTGAATTTTTAAAATTAGTATACATTTTGAGTGTTGAATCTGCCACTATTTATAGTTTCACAGGCATAGCAACAATGGCAATGACAATGAGTGGGGGAAGGTTCCATAAGTATGGAAGCAAAATTTAGAGGTAAATGAAATAAAATTAGATAAATATGAATGTTGTATTTGTTACACCACCTGTGTGTTGAGTTAAATGGAAAATGTGTCCCATCTATGCAGTTTTTAGGATTAATGCAAAACTATTATAGTCACTATATTTCATTCCTGCTTTTTTGTACTGTCGGTCTTTACTCTGCTGTCTTTGTTAGCTTTCAGTTTCCAATAATATTAAGACAGCAGTATAGTACCTGTGTACATGCCACACATGATAATAATAGTTAAATTTCTGAAGAATTAGACAGAAAAAGGGTTTTACTGAAATTTTCAGTTCATAATAGCAATCTTTTTGCCTTAGCATGCTGCAGCTTAGGCACAAGAGTACAGTTTACATAAGCAGCTTATTACTGAGTCCCTGATTCACCACACAGCCCCGGGCCCACTCAGCCATGTTAATGTGAAGATAGAACCTACCATATTTAACAACAGCCCTGGCACCAGCACTAAACACCACTCAGAGATGAACAAACACATGCAGACATTTGGTCAAACATAACAAATGGAAGGCAGTTTGCACGTCACACAACACTGTGTTCGACTACTCTAACAGCTACTGTGATGCAACATTGAAAGGTTAAATGCTTCAGCAAAGCAAGAATCTTTTGTAAAAATATATTCATCATTTCCATAATTCGAGACTCCATTGGTCCTTGGTATGAGTCTACATATTACAAAGGCTGTGTTGTAGTTATGAAACCTACACTCACCAGCCACTTCATTAGGTACACCTTGCTAGTACCATGTTGGACCCCCTTTTGCCTTCAGAACTGCCTTAATTCTTCGTGGCATAGATTCAACAAGGTGCTGGAAACATTCCTCAGAGATTTTGGTCCATATTGACATGATAGCATCACGCGGTTGCTGCAGATTTGTCGGCTGCACATCCATGATGTGAATCTCCCGTTCCACCACATCCCAAAGGTGCTCTATTGGATCGAGATCTGGTGACTGTGGAGGCCATTGGAGTACGGTGAAATCATTGTCATGTTCAAGAAACCAGTTTGAGATGATTTGAGCTTCGTGACATGGCGTGTTATCCTGCTGGAAGTAGCCATCAGAAGATGGGTACCCTGTGGCCATAAAGGTATGGACATTTAGCAACAATAATGCTATGGCGTTTAAACGATGCTCAATTGGTACTAAGGGGCCCAAAGTGTGGCAAGAAAATATCCCCCACACCATTAAACCACCATCACCAGCCTGAACCATTGGATCCATGCTTTCATGTTTACGCCAAATTTCCTAAAATGAGGCAGTGCATAGTACAGGAAATCCCCTGGCATCTAGACATTGGTGGTGGTGGTAATGGAATTAATTAAATTATTTTTATTTTTTTTATAGAACGCCAAATTAGTCATAAATAAATGACAGGCACTTAACACCGAAAAGTTCTGATGCAGAACTTTACAACATTATAGAGAGAAATCTAACAGTTAAGCAATTCCCCCTTTCACTTCCAGTCTTCATACCAAAGTGCCCAGGTCGAGCTCATCCGAATCCACTTCTCATGTCATCCAGATCTACGGTCACGGGCACCACCAACCTCCCCAATATTTAATGTTGTGTCTCCTTGTGCTGTTCTTTTCTCTTTCCATTCTCTCCTCACCACAACCAGTTGAGGCAGATGATCTCCCACCTTTGAGCCTGGTTTCTAAAACAAAGATAAAAAAAAAAATTTAAAAAAAAAAAAATCCCTTTCAATTCATCTGCAGAACCACAAAGTATTAAGATTCTGTCTTTGTGTGTATGACCAGCAGCCACATACTTCATCCTGTGCAGCTGCTGCTGCCAAGGTTGCATTAAATTACAAAAAAAAAAAAAAAGCCCTAAAGGACCTTAATTGTTGCTGGGCATGTTTCCTTGCTTATAGCCAGTATGCTTCACAAACTCCTTACAGGTATGCAGGCGGTGCTTTCACACCCACGCAATCCAGCTAATGTAGAATTGTTCACCTTATCTGAGGCAGCTAGTGCTTATGTTTAGAATTATAGTGCTTTCAGGTACCGCTGGAATAATACAAATGCTGTGACAGGCACAGTCTATTGGAGAGAAGCTGTTTGATGTTTAACTGTGCATCCTGCATCTCAGGATTTGCTTGCTTCTGTGAGCAGGAGGGCGGCCAGTCGGTTCACTTTTAGCTGTTGAGCTCAGCAGTGTGTTTGGGCACTTTGCATAATTGCAGGTCTTAACCGCACTAGTTGCTAGTCTTGTGCTGCAGCTGTGACACATTATTAGATGCTAGCTCGCACACTGACACATGCAGAAGCCACCTTGGGAAATGTATCTTGTGTTGTGTGTGAATGGTGTGAGGTAAGCTGTGAGTCACAGAGCTGGTACTGTCAGAAACATGACCAGAAGCTAAAACCTGAGGGAAAATTTCCAACACACCAGAATAATTGCACACACAATGTGATTTAAAGCAATCTGACATATATATAAAGGTCTGAAACCCTGTTGCATGTTTCTGACATTAAATTGAAAAAGACCTGAACTGCACTCTCAAGTCATGTGTCATTAATTTGATGGTCATGGTTTGTTTTGTCTGCTTTGTCAAGTAAAAGTAATTCTCAGCTTTGTAAGAGTGAATGATCACTGATGGAAATGTCAAAAATAATGTGTCAGCTGCTAAACAGGTCTGTGACTATTCACAGTACCTCACTGGTAAATATCAATAATCATCTCCCTGACACAAGGAACCTTCAGGCCGTAAAGAGTCACAGATCTACACCAGATGTTGTGTGAAATTTGTCACAAGTTTTCTTTGGCTAGATAAGGTCCCCAGAAATGTCACGCCCAACGTCGAGGGACAATCAATGTGAACGTGGCACGATGGCAGTTGGGTTATAGTTTCTCGCCCTAGAGCAACACAATTATTCGCTCCCCACCCCGCTGCCCACCAGATTTGGCTCACTGCTACTCCTTTTTGTTCCTTAAAACTGACACAAAATTGAATGTGTGGTCTCTGCTCGAGCTTTATGTCCAGGGTAAAATGGCAAATGCAAGTGCTCGTCACAAAAATGTGGGTAAATCAGGTGCTGATTTTCATCAAACAATGTAACTTGGTATATTAAACACTGTGTGCGCATGTAACTGGAGCAGTCTCATACAGTATGTGCGATTTCAGTCCACAGAACAATGATGGACTTTGCTGCTAAAGTTTAAGACGCTAAGGTGTTGGCTAAAGGTGAAGTAATTCGCTATCTAATGCCTGAGTGACAGTCAGAATGGCATGTGTTAGTGATGGCTGACCTGCTGCACTGCTGCGGTTCGCTTGCATGTTTGTGTCCACACTCTTAGCATGTCTACTGCAGTGCTGATACTGCTTGCCATTACGTTGGCCTTGGATAATGGTCATCACCAATCAAATGTTTGAGATCCAACAAGTGAAGAGTTGTAACCGAAAAGCTTTCTTGTGATTTTTGTTTACCATCGTTCAGAGCAAGAAAAACACGCACAGACAGAGAAATAGAGATAGGGAGTGCATTAGAAAAGGACTGCCCTTCACCTTTTTAATTCATGATATAATTACAGCCTGTACTGGGTTTCTGCTGGGACTGTTGCACACGTGGGCTCCATTGTCTGCACATACAATTATATACTAAAATGGTGAAAAATAATTTAGCAGGAGTCAGTTCAGGCTTAATCCTTGACCTATCCAGGTCCTCTGACAATCATCTGCATCCTTAAGACTGAGTACCTTCAATAAGTTTCGCTCACATTGGCTCTGCTGTTTTTGTCTATAATTGTATGCATATAAGTTATACATGAGCAAGTACCCACACCTCACATTAAAAAGCCTCCTGCATGGACATATGTTCAGTGCGTGGACGTAGCAAACACAAGAGTCAACACACAGGGACTTGTGTGGAATGATTTTATTTATACTTCCTCATTGATTTGAAGTTGTGCCCACAGCCATGAATTTTTACTAAAAGATGTATTTTTTTTTTAACATTACACAGCTTTTTCAGATTACCTATTGGGAACCCGCTGGTCCTCAAAAAGATAGGGTTAAAAGCAGTGGGAATGAGATCAGTGTGGAACTGTTGTGCCTGAAGAAGTCACTTGAGGAGGTTTGTGTAACCCATCAGTATGCTTCCTGTAGAAATTTCCCTGGCACATCTAACTGGTTGGAAGTCAGACCCAGAATATGCTGGAGGGTGTACATAACCCATAGGTATGGGTACATTTTGGAACCCTTCAGGACTCCCTGAAGAGGAATGGATGGGACACTATGGTCCTTCTGCTGATGGGACCTGGACCCATGTAAGTGGCATGAAATTAATTCATGATTCGAATTAATTCATCTACATGCGGGGAATTCTTTTATTGCATAAATAATTGCAATAATAATAATTCTATTTACTGCCAAAAATGAGAAAACTTTTGGAAGTTAGACTAACTATGCTTGCATTGACACAGAGTTAATAGTGAAAACTATGAATTTTCAAACAGAACAACCACCATGACATGCGGGCCCATTGCACAAATCATCATGCCCTGGAACACAATGGGCCAGTCTGATGTTGACCTCAGAACTGTTGTTATTCACTCATGGCCCCTGAACACAGTAGGGCTACTGTTGACATGGAGCCAGGGGGTGACATGTAGACAGAAAATGTGGAAAAACACAAAAGGATTTGTTGTCACTCTCGAAACTGTTGTCAGTGTTATTGCTAGTGATGCCTTCGATATTAACATGTATCTTGAGGAGTCTGAGCAAAAGTCAAAACAGACATTAATTGGATGAGGACTCAAGGAAAATAAGAGATAAACAAAGGGGGGAAAAAAGGCAGTCCTGTCAGGCAGACAAACTGAGGGAGTTTGATGTATAGCCATATAACAGACAAACAAATAATGCTGTGCTTGTTGTCTGATGAGGCCTCACTCCGAAGAGAGATGAGATGGAGGGGAACAAAAGGTCATCTTTGTTACGGCTTCAGCCTGAAGACAAAGTGGAGGCGAGAACGTGACATCATATTTCAAACTACACGTATTGTGTAAAACATTGTGCAGATGTCAAGCAAGGGAATTCTGGATTTTTCATAACTGAATACTGAGTGACATGGACTTTCTGTCTGTGCCCGACTTCCTTCTGCACAACACAGCAAAGAGACAAGTCTGGTAGACTTGATTATCACTGTGTGGCATGGGAGGGGAACCCTCTTGGTTGCCTCCATAATTTAAATATTCCGTTTGTGGGATTACAGGGGTCTGTTGGCAGAAATGGAATAAAATATTTATAATTATCTTTCTGTTGAGTATAATTACCTAAAACAACAAATCTTTGTGGTATTGTTACCTTTGAATAAGCCCTTCCTATCTATAGAGGAAGAGGGTCCTCTTCCATGGAGCGTGCCATGTTGCACCACTTACTTTGCAGAGTGGCCCAGAAAGGACAAACCAAAGACTGGCTATAGAAAGGGCCTTTTGCGAGTTTTGTGAACACCATAGACTCTCTTGCATACCTTGGAAGATGAGGGTGAGGCGAGGCAAGGGCCTGGTTGTATACAATGCCTTCTATGTAAAGTTCTTGACATGTTCTGTATGTATGGTCAGCAGTGAACTGAAAAGCCGTACAGGATGTTAAGTTCCTGTAACAGACCAAACAACCTGAAAGATGTCACAGATGTCTGGGCTGCGTTACCAACAAAGTTTATTGTGTGACTTCCACAAGGAACATGTATCGCATTGCTGTTTAATTACAGCATTCTTTCTTGGACCCTTCAATTTTTACTCTACGTGCTACTCCCATACTCATAACTATTGTAAATATCCAAACCTAGTTTTTCCAGATGGCCAAAAAATTAAGCCTCTTTCCTCTTTGAGTCAAGTGCCTGAAGAAAACCAACAAAGTTCTCATGGATGGAGAAACTGTTTTAGGTCTCACAATTTAATTTACACCACTGGTAGCTGCTCATTGTTACTGAGGTCTGGAGGGCAGGCCATGATTGCTGCATACATTTGGATTTATTTACTATGTCTACAATAATATCACTCGTAGGCAAATGAGGTCATTTTGAATGGCTTGCTTAAATAAGTGTCACTTGGCTCTTTTGTCTAAATCCTCAAGTGTCCTTGCATGACATATTGACTGAACCATCAACTTTCTATTTGCTAAAGGAAATTTCTATTGCTATAGACTCAAACAACCTATCCAAGTGACCACAAAATCCAACAATACACTCTGCCAAGTGGTTCACAGCAGTTCTTAAAATCTCTTTCCAGTGGTTCACCTGATCTATAGCTGTGTTTGCCGTGTCTGTGATAGACTGTGCCAGGTATCAATATTTATAATGTGATCAGCAGACTTTTCATGCTGTCTCAACTGGGCTGAACATATTATCCAGTCATTGAATGCACCCTCATTTAGCAACAACAAAACAAGTTTTGTCTCCAAACAGGCAGCAACAAAAGCACATAACAGTCCATCTTTTCTCCATTCTTCATTTGCATGTTGTAGCTACTTGATAGTCTGCACTGCTCCTGATGTTTTGGAAAAAAATTATCCTTGACTTGAATTGGTCTTCTTTAAACAGGCAACATGGCAGCCCCTAGAAAATGTTCTATGCTTTCAGAATGTGAAAACACGCTATGGTTTCAGGCCCTCTTTATGTAACCTTCTATTTAGTGGTGGATTTCAGCAAACACTTAACTGCTACAAATATGTCTGTCATATCTGTGATATGTGTGTATTGTTGTTGTGGTGTGACTGGATTAAGGCAGCTGTAATTGGATCAGATGCATTGAAGCACAGACATGCCAGCTGTTTACCAGCGATTCTCTCTTACCATTCTGTTTTTTCTGAGGCTGCACTGTCACCACCATTCATCACCTTTTGGGAAAGTGTGTGTGTGTGTGTGTGTGTGTGTGTGTGTGTGTGTGTGTGTGTGTGTGTGTGTGTGTGTGTGTGTGTGTGTGCGTGCGTGCGTGCGTGTGTGCGTGCGTGCGTGCGTGCGTGTGTGTGTGTACAAGCAAAGCTTCTTCTTTTTTTTCATCTATAAGAAGCACTGGCGCATCCAGTAATGTAACCCCAGGCCTAAGGTCAGTTTTAGAGCACATGACCCATCACACACACACACAAATGACAGAGACATATGTGCTTCTCTTCATTTCTCTCCCACACAAAGTATGTTTATCAGCATGGAAATTAAGCCAGGTATGAGGAAAGTGAAAGAGTAGGGCAAAGGAAAGCACATGGTTGATTCCCTCTCATTAATTATGTTGAATTTATATCTCTGTGATTTCACTAAGGCACTGTTGGTATTCTCTGTCATGTGTTGGATCTCTGTTCAGGAGTTTGAAGAAGCTCCTCCTCCTTTCATTTATTTCCCTTTCCTTTCCTTAAGAGTGATGAAAAATGATTCTTCCATAAACCTTTTACATTACCTTGGCCTAGCCTGAGCAGCATGAAAAGGTCCAGATAAGAGAATGGTGTGTATGTGGAATAGAATAGAAAAAATAGAATAGGACTAATGTGAAATAAAGCATCTGTACTATCAGTGTGCTTCTAATGCAGACAGACCACATGCAGTATTCTTTTGTATCATTATGAGATGTAGGCACAGCGCCCAGAGCTGGGTAATTAACTCAATTACTTTCATGACATTGACCAAATTGCTCTGATATGAATCCCTTAAAAAGCCTTGTTATTCGGTAACAAATTTCAATACCCTCTCTACATCCACACTAACATGTTTTCATTTTAAAACACATAACGTTTGCTCATTTTACACAGGTGTAAATGTCATCAGTGTCAGTGAGCTAACTGTGCAAACTCTAATACGAGCTGGGTTACCAGACGTTATCACAGCAAAGAAAACTGAAGCTGTGAGCCAAGGTCGGCACAGCCAGGCTATAAATCGTCAGCCTGTGCGGAGGAATAATAAACACATGCTGTGTGGTAACCACTGGTGCAGATGGTGGACTTAATCAGAATATTGTCCAGCATTTTATTAGGTTCATGTCACCCATTGCCATTTAGGATGTCGGTTGTCCAATCCTTGTCCGGTCAGTCTTTCAGGAATAATCACCCCAAAAAGTGTTTGATTTGTTTTAATTTAACCAAAAGCAGAAGTTTCTTAAGACAGGTAAAAAAAAAAATCATAGCATCTCTCGTTATTTTTACTGCAGAAACGAAACAGAGAGAAAATATAAATAAATCAAACTCAAGAGACAAAAATTATGATTGTTACACGTTGCACTCAAAAAGACTGGAAAATGCAGTCTGAAAAACAAGAAAACCCTGAAGTGGTCACAAATTTGGGGTTCCACTCTACTTTGGCATATCAATTAATTTATGTCACACTGACCCATGCGAACCATCGTGGTAAAATCGGTGTGGAAACTAAGTACTGGTACTGGTGTTTCTGTTTGAGTACACTAAAGCGCACCCATTTATATTGTTCAAATTTGTCTTCGTAATAACAATGCAATACTGGCTTTTAGGAAAATGTTCTGTAAATGTTGTGGAAAATCCCTTTCAATCACAAACAGACAGCAATGACAATCTCTTTCAATTGACCAGCAAGGGCCAGCCTGATAAAAAAAAAAGTGAATGTTGGTCAGTGAGTAAGTGAGTGATTATTACAGTGAAATTACACCTTTGACCTGCCAAATTCTGTGACCTCCTGTATCAGTTTCAAATTAAAAGCTATTATTTTAAATTACAAGCCCTCTTGCATTTCATACACGGTTCAGCCATGTACTAGGTTTTGACCTTGTCTTGTTAAGTTAGTGAAATATAAAACAAAGGTGCATAAACATCAGAGGTTAGCCCATCAGTTTGCAGCAGGTGTTACACACCTTTTGCTTCGCACTGTAGGTGACTAAAGGCTATTACTATTAATGGGACATTAACACAATGTATCACCAACATACTTAAAAGATAAGAAACCATTGAGGAATTATACAAATAAACTTATTTGCAGCTCCAAAGCAGACCGCATGTGATCTATAAAGTCTTCTTTCTTTCTTTCTTTTTCATTGCTTTCTGTGTCTCCGTTATGGCCCAACTCCCACTTGACCTTCCCAGAGATCACAGCTTGTTTTGGCAGCCTGTCAGAAACAAGAAACTGCCATGCCCGGTTTCTCTAGACAAACATAGCAGTAAGACAAAGCAGTGGTCTCTGTGTTAGTTGGCTAATAGTCAGCTCTGACACAGTGTCAGAGCTGCTTTTCACCAGCCGCCCAGTCATTCATTCATTCATTCACTTTCAACAGAAGAAAGAAAAAAAAGAAAATATTTGATTGAGGTTTTATATCCGAGTATGTGCATGTGTAAAACTCTTCACCCAGCGTGAGTCACAGTTGTGTATCTCCGTGTCTGTGCTTTATGCCACATACAAATGGGCTGTTGAATGTGTGTCATATTTTCTGATGACTGTGCTCACTGACCTGCATAAAACCATGAAGCCCGTCTAAACGAGCCGCACATCTTTTTCTATCTACTGGCCTCATTCTAAATGAGCACACACGAGGAGAGTTGTGTGTATTAATTTAGCCAGTGCTGACATGGGTCACTTGACCACTGACATATGGCTTTTTGCTGAATCAAACACACTCATCCTCATCTGCTCTGAGGCAACAACCACTGAACTGCTCCATTGTATTTGATCACTGACCAAAGGACAATATTTACTTAGCACTGGGCAGCTCATGTTTGGACCCAAGTTAATTAGTACACTTATTTGTTCTGGGTACCTATTAGCTTTCTAAAATGAACAGGTTTCTTTAATTTGATGTATACAAGAAGCTGTTTCCATCTTAAAAGTAGGAAAGAAAGGGTATTTCTTAGCCATGTTTAAGCATCTCAATATGTTTCTGCTGTTAAGTTAGGCATTTTAACATGGGTGTCTATAAGGATTGACTCGCTTTTGGAGCTGGCTTCAAGTGGCATTTCGAGGAACAGCAATTTTTGGCACTCCCACGTTTGCTTCATTTTTCAGCCTCGGAGGTTGCTGCGTGTTGAACGTTAAATTCCCATCTACATTACTGATCACACCTACATTTAAAATGGAAAAATTCTGTTCACCAAAGTAAATCCATGCAAATCTTTAATGTTCATACTTGGTGAACTTCAGTGCATTTGCACTTTACTTGACCAATAGCTAAACTCTCCTTACAGTGCTGAGAAAACAGAGAGCCAGATAGTCCAAATGAAAAAAGCTAACTCGTTTGCTAGAAAGTGCTGATTCAGTTTATTTACCTCCTCTGCCAATCTCCTCAAAAGAGACTAGTACTATTAGTACTATTTTGATTGTTTTGATGTGTACGCACACTTATGACTTACTGTTACAGGGGTGCTGGTATCTAGAAATTGTTTTTCGTTTGAATCATGAGGCTTTGCATTTTCAAATGATGTGTAGTTGAGGCTCTTCACAGCAGTGCCAATAGCCCACCCCTATTTCCAGCCCCACCCCAACTCACTGTAGGCTTTTGTGAATGGTTGTTTCACTGTTAGTCAACTGGTCCCTAAACTAATCCTAACCCTAACTTTAGCCCTCCTACAACGTGAGGCTTCACAGGGGTGGAGCAGGATCGTTATTTAGGGGCTGGACCTCTCGGCACGCATTTGGGCCCGTAAGTGTTAAGAGCTTGTGTACTCTAAATATATTTTGGAGTATATTCCCTAATAATGTTGTGTCCCAATTTAGGACTTATTTACAGAATAATTATTGGTACCTCACATAAGGTCCGGTTGCTGGGCTTAGTGGGAACCTGGAGGTAGCAGGGTTCATACAGTATAGGTTGGATTGGACAGCAAATCTTTTCCCCAGCACACACACAGTACATTTTCATATTTCCTCTACCTCCTGATTTCTCCCTGTTACCTGAGGGGTGTACGACTTGGCAAGTTCAACATACCCAGGCTTTCTTTGCCTGAGCTGGCTCAACAAAGCGGAAACTCGCCTTCAGAGATAATCAGTACTACAACGGTAGTCATCAGCTTTCTCTGTTAACTCAGGCTCTCTGCTTTCATCTCTGAGCACGTTCACATAAAAGGGGGAGTGTTTGTTGCATCTGACCAATTACAAACATGGACAAGTGTACTGATAGCAGAGCGACAAATTTTAAAAACGAGGAGCAAACTGTGATCTTAAAAAAACTATAATGAAGTTAAACACATAATCCACACTGAAAGCAGCATATCTGCAGCTGCTAAATGATGGAAGGATGGGCAAAAAAAAATCCCCACCTGTGTGAATGCCGCCTTTCTTTACGTTTTGATCCAATATCTCCAACATAACCTGCTCCGGACCAGTTTAAGCTTGCAGCGTAAATTACCATGGTGATCTAGCCATCTTTAAAGAGAGACACCTTGGTGATACTGACAACCCTGGCTTTAGTCTCAACATACCTTGCTAACCCACTAATCTCGCTTCGTAGTACACCCCTCTGGTTTCTTGTGTGTATGTAAACATAGTAAATGTCGTGGGGCTTGACCTATGTTGACTACAGAAACATGCTCTCACTATATCCCGTGTCTCTCTGATACGATCTCTATTTTGGCACTAGACAGCACAAAAGAACAATAATTGCTCAGCCAGGGCTGTAGCTGTGATTCTTATTGAGGTTATGAGCCCCCACCCCCCACTTGAAATCTTGTGTATTGTAATTTAGAGTCATTTGAACATTTGTACACTATATTTAGTTAAGTGCTCATACACTAAAAAAAAAAAAAGGCACTATCTACTACAAAACTTTAGCAAAAAGGTGAGAGTGTGCAGTATCTCACTGGGGTTATCAAGTGGGCAGCTCCCTTCCGTGTTTCACCGAGTTCGAACCACAAAACCTCGGGAAGGCTCAACAGCAGTCCTGGCGTTCCAGGACTACTCGCCTCAGTACTCACACCCACCACCAATGCTCTACCTGTTTTACATCTAAACTAGTATCACTTGTGCCTTCATGCCTTGGCAATGTTATCTTTGCTCAAAGCCACAAGATCACACATGCTATATATGACCACTAATACTATTCCTTCTCCACTAAGACCAGAGACAACCCTGCCTGCATCATTTGGAAACGTCTTTTTTATTTTTATAACAGCTCGACATATCAGGAGAGAAATAAACAGTCAACCCTAATTGCTGAACAATTCTGGTTTGGAACTCCAGTGACAGTCTGAAAGTCACAAAAACACAGATTCAGAGTTTTCTCTTTCATTAGGCTGCCAACTCAAGTTGCACGCAAACAATGGAGAGATGGGTGAAGATAGAGGTGGGGACTATTTGCATATTCATAGATCTACACGGACTGAATGACAGCAAAGGTGTTGAGTTGTATCAGAGCTGACTAAAAGCTGCATAGGGATTTTTTTTTTTTCTTCTTTTTGGAAACACCTTCTGAACCCCACACAACCGAAGATTAGTTTTTCATCATTTTTAATCAATTGCAGCAGGGGGACTTTAATAAAGACTTCCTGATACCTCCACTTTTACTCTTTGGCAAGTACGCTTCCATGTCAGTTAACCATAGACACAGATTACTTGAGGGCTTTGAGCAAACAACAAATACTGTCATTTTTACTTGTGTCTCTAAAAGCCTCAAATTCCCAGTAATAACAATACATGACCTGAGTGTCCTGGCTTGTACTGCAACTGCAGCCCTGTCTACAGCCAGGACCAGAGGTGCTTGTTATTGGCCTTTTCCTGCCATCATTCTCCCCTTTGTGCAACATTGTGCTGACAATCTGGCAATTTTGGCTACAGCCCTTTTACATTAAGTACACTTGTTTGCAGATTAATTTTTCAAAGCTGTGAATCTGTTTAATTTCAGTAATCACATGGAATTACTCGGTGATCCCCTCTGTAATATTGCAGAAACTGGCTTTTAAATGGTTTACTGTTGCCTGCACTGTCAATTTAAAAAATCTAATGATTCAAGAAATTGATGTGACAGGAGTGACATTTCTGAAAATGCAAACAGGAAAATTATAAATCGTCATGAAAATGCATGAGGCAGGATGTTGGGGGAGAAAGGGGGGGATCAAAGAGGAAGGGGCATTTAAAAAAAGAGGAGTGTGGTCACCATGGCAACATGAAGTGTGTTTCTGTCCAAGGAGGATCACAGCTGCGGGGAAGATGTGGTCGAGATTTGTTGGCATCTTGCTTTAGGCAGATGCACTGGTGTGTGTCCGAATTTCTATATCAGACAGTGTCACACAACCAAAACAACAAAGACCATCCTCCTTTAGATAGCGAAGGTCTGAGAGGGATGCCAAATACTCCTGATTGGCTGCAAGGATCCAGACTATAAGATTGTACCCATCACTAAACAGAGGAGTCTGTTGTCTGGAAGAAAAATGGGGCACACTGCCAGTCTCTGTCTCACGCACACATACACCGATTGTCCGTCGCAATCAAGCACTTTCTCACTCACGACGCATCCAGTTAAGTTGTTCAAGAGGGCAAATAAGGGAACTAAGCGAATGAAGAAAGGGCTTTCAATAAGACACTTTTTTGTGTCCTGTTTGAAACAAAAATACACTTCAGGTTTTCTTTTAAATGAGTTGAGGAGAGTAGTATGGATAAGCAGGGACATGATGAAGACAATGTGATGCAGGGGATGATAGACCGCAAACATCAAACATGTTGCATCTTTAGGTTGCGGCTTTTTGTCCAAGGGAATGCAATTGATTTTCAAGGAAGATTTGCAGATTTTGAAGTACATTTTGGTAGATCTGTAGTATATTGAAAAAAAGACTTTTTTTTTCTTTTTTCTTTTTTTTACCTGGAGGAGTTTTCAAAGACCTCATTCAGATTCAAATGTGTAGGTGAAGAGCAAGAAATCTTGAAATCACGAACTTTGTTTTTGTTTTCTTTACCAATTTGTGTCAAACAATATTTGTCACAAAAAAATGCTTTCAACTTAGAATTATTGTGTTTATGATTACAGAATTTGACACTAATGTCTAATAGGATGAAGTGAAGAAGTGAGGATATCTCATTCCAAAAAGTCAAATTCACATAAAAATTATAATGTTATGCTGAAAACACATTTGTAGCCATTATTCAACCCCATAAATCAGGAGCAGAAGTTAGATTTTAACCACATTTCACATTTGATCAGATACTGAATTGGTGACACCAGTCTTGGGTGTTAGTCTCAAAACAGTGGGGATTATAAAAATCTTCTGTGCTGACGGGTTAAGGATGTGTGTGTGAAGCATCAGTGTTTTTGAAATAGTTCCTTATTTGCACTAACATTTATATTTGAACCATTGTTGAGTATAAGGGCTGCTTTTGTGTTGTATAAGAGATTGTGAACACAGACAAGGATTCCTTCAAAATCTTCAGTAACTCTAAATCTGGTCAGACATTGATGTGAAGGATGTAAAAAGCAACTTGACTGGTTGGTAAAGACATAATACTCAGAGGCAGTAATTGGTGGTAAATGTAGTTTTCTGCATGTATTTATAAAAGGCTAGGCTATATAGGTAGATTAGATTACGGTAACTTTACCAATAGAAAAATATAAATTATAGATACATTTCATTTGCAGGTAGAGTAGAGTGAAAATGATCCATTTCCTTTTTTTGCTGTAAAATGTTTTCAAGGATAAAAAAAAATATTCAAGTCAACACAGATTTTAATAGCACAGTACAGTTATTGTAATAGTTACAGATGTGACCATATTTCAATCCCAAACCATGACCTCCAAAAGAGTGCTGAATACAAAATATGACATCACTTTTCAATACAAACTAACAATGAACACCATCTGTTGCCTCAGATAGAGAAAAACAAAACAAACTAGTAATCCACTGCTGCTACTCAGCCTTAGCCACAAAATAAGTCTTTGTATTGTTGTTTGTTTGGACTGGATATGTCTGTTTTGGACTACAGTGTCAACTACAGTGTGCTTTTGTTCATCTAAGCTTCTGTATGAAGTGTACTGGAGGTACTTGTCTTTAGTACAGTTCCATACCCTGCTGAGACACTGGTTAAGTCTTCCTTCTCAAAAGCTCCCACACAAATTCTCACAGGGTAAAACATCAACTGCAACCACAAACACACCAGCACTTTAGTCAATGGTATTGATTTCTCTCTGCGCAGTAAGCTTCCTCATCCATGCTTAACCCCTTAATCTGCTTTGTATCTGATTGCTTTTATTACACCAACTTCCTAAAATTACAGCTTAGTGTGTATTATGTCTAACAATTAACATTAAATGCCTCTTTATTATCCAGTTTACACATACTGTATATACATTCTCACCAATTCTAATAAACTGCAGTAAAAAATTGCCACCATGATACCTATATGTATTTGGAATAGCACCTTCACCATTGCCCATCCATCCATTTTCTTCCGCTTATCTGGGATCAGGTCGCGGTGGCAGCAGGCCAAGCAAGTTGGACCAGACTTCCCTCTCCCCTGCAACATTTTCCAGCTCATCATGGCGGATCCCGAGGCATTCCCAGGCCAGCTGGGATACATAATCCCTTCAGTGTGTTCTGGGTCTTCCCGTTGGGCGTGCCCGGAAAACTCTCCAGTGAGAGGCAAGCAGGAGGCATCCTGTTCAGATGCCCGAATCACCTCAACTGACTCCTTTGGAGTAGCGTCTCTACTGCGAGTTTCCTCCTGATGTCCAAGCTCCTTACCCTGTCTCTAAAGCTGAGCCCAGCCACCCTATGGAGGAAACTCATTTCAGCTGCTTGTAGCAGCGATCTTTTTCTTTCGGTCACGACCCAGAGCTCGTGACCATAGGTGAGGGTCGGAACGCAGATCGACCGGTAAATGGAAAGCCCTCTTCACCATCATGGTCCGGTGCACCGATCAGCCTTTCAATCTCCCGCTCCAACATACCCTCACTCGTGAACAAGACCCAGAGATACTTAAACTCCTTTGCTTGGGGCAGGCACTCTGTCCCCACCTGGAGGGAGCAATCCACCAGTTTCCACCAGAGAACCATGGCCTCAGATTTGGAGGTGCTAACTCTCATCCCCGCCGCTTCACACTCGACTGCCAGGGGGCATGCTGGTCGGGTTTAGGAGTTCCTCAAAGTGCTCTTTCCACCACCCGATGATATCCCCTGTCCGAGTCAGCAGTTCCCCCGGGTGCTGAGAACAGCCTGCGGTAGGCCCTGCTTTCCCTTCCTGAGTCGTCGGATAGTTTACCAGAACTTCCTTAAAGGGCAACCGAAAGTCCTTCTGCATGGCCTCCCTGAACTCTTCCCATCCCTGAGTTTTTGCATCCGCGAGCACCGCAGCCACAGACCTTCTGGCCTGCCAGTACCACTCAGCTGTTTCAGGAGAGCCCTGAGCAAACCAGACCTGAAAGGCCTCCTTCTTCATCTTGAGCTCTATGTTTTGGCTTCAGCTGCTCAATGGACATGATTGTGTTATTAGCAGTATAAAAATGATTGGTTTCGCTGCTTTTGACAGTGCTGTGTCAGTGACTTTAGTCTTTGCCTCCACACAGAGGAGTCACATGAGCTGAATTAGATTGATTTCTAAAGGCTTACCCTTTTTAGAAATTAGAAATCCTCCCTTTCTCTGCACTGATCTGGGGATTATTTGCTTTCACCGTCGCCTTTCGAGCTGCTCCCTCTCCCCGAGTAGCTGTTCAATTTATGGCTGCCACCTACATATCTCTGAGTCTGAGAATGCCTTCATTATCTCCTCTCAACACTCATGCCTGTGTACATATTCTACCGTACACCTATTTAGATATTTTTTACCTCTACAAATGGGAGTGCATAATTTATTTTGGTGTCTTAATCTGGTTTCACAATCTGAACTTTTTTCAATTCAACCACTAGTATTTGGAACTGAACAGGATTTTGTGACAGTGCTGTCAAAAAAATGTAGTTATTCAGGTTTTAAAATGACCCAGTCTTTGTCAACTAAATCCGAGCTGCTGAATAGCTGCGCCGTGGATACTGTCTCCAAGCTATAGCTGTCTTAATGTATTTATCATGACCAAGGCCATGAAACAATAATTGACTAAACCATCCCTGTTATGTTATGTTATGTTGTTATGTTATGTTATGTTTGTTATGTTATGTTATGTTATGTTATGTTATGTTATGTTATGTTATGTTATGTTATGTTATGTTATGTTATGTTATGTACAGAATTTGTCTAATGGCAGCCATAATGATACAATATCATAATATTTAATGTTGTGAAGATTTTCAGTATTCAGAAAAAAGCAACAGGAAACTAGCACAAATGTAAGTTTAATTTATATGTTTTCTTCTCGTGAACATGGTAAACGCCATTGGAAGACAACAATAAACTCCTGTTTACTTTTATACATAAGTCCAATCACATAACTAACTTAATCTAGTATTTCTTTGTTAAGCAGTAAAAAATGTATACAAGGTGTCCGTATGATACATGTTAACATAATGCATGTTAACATTTAAATTACCTTTTAAAGCATGTGAATCTTACTTGTAATAATGATTGTGCTGCCAAAAGATCAGAGACGAGGAGAGCGATGAATTTTTTTTAAACAAGAAACTTGTGCATTGTAAATTTTGGAGAATCCAATTGCCATGGTGCCACAGTTCAGGTAGTTTGACCTGAATATTTCTCCTCAGATGCCTAAAAATGTCACCATAGAATTTGGTGTTGTCTGTCTGACCCAGGGGAACAAAGAAACGGTGCAAAATCCTGCAAGTGTCAAAGCAACCACCAGCATTCGGTGTGCTTCTGACCTGATGGGACCTCTCTGGTCTTGGACAGTGATAATCTGCCTCTCTGAAACATGAATGTGACTCAAAACACTTCACCCAGCTTATTGTGTCATTGCCGTAGTCTTTCTGTAACATTCCAAAGATCTCTGTTTCCAATTTTTCCAGTCTGACACAGAATTTAATGTTTGCTCTATGCTCAAGTTACATGTCCAGAGAGAAATTGTAAATGTAAATGTACCAGGGGTCACAAAAACCTGTGTAACACAGGTTCTGATGTTGATCAAGCAACAGAAATGGAAAATTATTGCTTCCCCCTGTCTGATGCGCATTACTGTGGAGCACTCCATTCATTGATCACAATTCATCGTGTTGGCTCAAAGGTCACTGCTGTCAGAGGTAGTATTAGAAAGTTTGGATGGACTATTGTCACTTTGATTGTGATGGACCTTGTCACTTTGTATGTATTTATGTATACAGGGTTAAAGGATGACTGGGCTTAGGCAGCTATCTAATGTAAGTAAGCTACTGTAGTAATGTAAGCTACTGTAGCAGGCACTGTAATCTCACTGCAAGCAATGCTTTCTCTTAGACATTTATACCCCAATGATCTTATGAGGCCTAAAAAAAATAACAGGAGGGAATATGGAATCTGGCTGTTATTGAACCCACCATTCAAATCTCTTAGCTTTTCGCAAATGATGAGCAGAAGCACACGCCCACACATATGCACATATCCATGACCGTAAATAAATCATGGAGACCCCATGACACCACTTTCTGCAGCAGACCAGAGAAAAAATATAAAGATAAGTTGGAAAAAGAGCAGGAGAGTTACAGCTAACTAGTTGGGCTGGCTGTGATTGTGCAACCTACTGAGGGAAAGAGGAGATGGATTAGCAGTTTTCCTGCTGCTTTCTGCCTCATTATCCGATGACACGGATGACTGTGTTTGGTCAAGCTGCAAATCAAAATCATCAGCTTGTTACATGAAGGCAGTGTACTTTATGTGTGCTAGATTCTCTGACATCTATTTTGCTTAAATGTTCTGCGGTCAAAAATATATTGTTTTTGATTCATTGTTGTGTGCTGTTATGGAACAAATTGCACCTTTAAGTTTTTCTTTTGGATTGATAGTAACTTTTAATGACAATCATTCTCTCACTGCCCTTCTTCTCACAGAATCTGCTCTTAAGCACCATGAACAAGATGAAGAACTTTAAGAGGCGTTTCTCTCTATCAGTTCCTCGTACCGAGACCATTGAGGAGAATGAATTCACTGAGCAGATCAACCAGCTCAACATACAACACACTCAGGGTAAGAACACCTTTTTTACTTGCTAACGTTTTAAAATGTTGCATTACTTAAACACCAATGCATAGCTATTGGATGATAATTCAAAATAGTAAAAATGCAACATGTGAACATCACTCTTAGTGATGGATCCACACAGAACTTGTCCACAACTTTGCAGTTTCCCTGAACATTTTAACATGTATTGATTCACGCTCAATGAGAAGCTGAAAATAACTGTACTCTACCTACCTGGTATCGAACAGCCGATTTTGAAAGTAGCGACTAAACTCAGTGGAGCATTTGAAGCCAAAGAGCCCAATATTTCCCTTGAAGTTGGTGGGGACCAAAGCAGACCTGAAAGAGAATGAGAGGACCGGTTTGCCATATCAGCTTTTTAAGGAAATAGTGCATAAATGTTTTGTTTTCAGTTAGTGCCTCCATGTAACCAAAATAATATCTATTAATGCTGCTTTAATTATTTTTGCTTAAATTTAGGGAAAGATTGTGGTCATGGTTAAAAATGACCAAACTTATTTGTAATTCTCAGAAGGATGACTCCAACATGAAAGGGAGACATCTCAGACAGCCATCCAAAGCCCCAACCTTCACATACTTATTTTCCAACTAATGCACTGCTTCGGTACTGTAATCAATACAGTTAAGCCCCAAATCATTCATACTCATGTCAGATTTTTATGTCCAGTGAATTTGACCAATACTTTACTTCTGGCTGAAAATGGCATAACCAAATAAAACAGGATGGTAAGACATTGTGCTAGAGATGTGAATTTAAACATGACCTATTTTTATGTTATTGTTGTTTTTTTTTACATTCCTATAAAAACTATCATATCCATAATGTAAAGCAGCCACACTGCGCAACCAGGGGTCCTCACTCAGCTTTTTGGTTTTAGCCATGACTTGCAATGGACTAGTTATGGACAAGAAACTACTGCATGAGCTGTTCTCAATTTATAGTTGATGAGAACGCTGAGAATTTTGGACATTGCCATTTTAGTAAAAAGTGTATAAAAAAAAAAAACATGGACCTAGTTAGGATTTATTATTTACATCTCTGGCGAAATGTCTTCTAATGTTTTGTCACTTGTCAAGTCATTTACAGATAGTGAAACCTACTGGTCAAATAAAAATTCACTAGACATGAAAATTAGACATGGGTATGAATAATTTGGGGCTTAACTGTATGTGTTGAATGCAAAGGATTCACTCTCAGTGACAAATCCACAGAAGATTATCACTCGACTCTTTTAGCAAGTCTCTTGTCATTCTTTTGGTTTAACTGCTCACTTTAAAGCAACAAAATGCAACCTCTGCTGAGCAGAGGCAACAGCGGCCTCTGTGGCCACAGACTTTATTTACAGGATTCTGGTCCACTAAATTCTGCTTCGCAACTGTGCATGTACATGGGGATAAACCCAACAGTGACAGCACTGGGTCATTGTAGCTATGCCTATGCTCATGGAATCCAAGTTTATTTATATGAACATCCACTTTTAGTCGGAAGAAATAAGACACCGAACAATTTATGAACTTGTAAAGACTTTTGCTGGCAAAGCCAGGGGAAAGGCCAAGACCCACTCCTCCTGTGCAGTGCTTCAGTACCCATCAACCGTGTCCACAGTCTGTTGAGGAAGGGTAACCATGTGGAACATGTCTGCGCTGGAGCTGCAGTGAGTGACCCCATGGTGCTGAAATAGCTGACCACTGAGATGCTGGAGCTGGGCGGAAAAGCTGCCCGTGATAACAAGCAAACCAGGATCATTCCCTGTCACCTGCAGCTGGCCATCCGCGACAGCAAGAAGCTCAATAAGATGCTGCTGGAAAAGAGTGCACTTTTCGCATGAAATCAGACCCACTCACCAGTCACATAGTGAACGAACAGGCATTAGGGGCGTCCACTTTGAATGCAAGAGGTGCCACTCTCCCTACAGAGAGGTAAAAAAAAAAAAAGGCATATATGGGTGTAATGTTTTGGTTCACATTAAGTGCTCTCATCTACCTCTCTTTCAGCTGCAACAAGGTGCAATTTTCAGAATGGAAAAAAGTACACAACCTACCCCAAACAAAAAACTTAGCGACCAGCTGTTGAATACATTGAAGAGCCAAATATTTCCTCCTGGTGGGAGGGCGAAGAGAGAATGTTAGATTTTCATTCATCAGGTGGACAAAAGCATGATTTTAAATGAAAAATAATGCTGCTCAGAAAGTGTTGGATGTGTAATTGTATGCTCTAAAGGTGAAAAGTCGATGCTGTGTTCACAACTTGCTCACACTGCCCCACCATAAAACAGTTATGCTGGGTTAAAGTAATCACTAGAGCAAGCTGTTACCACTGATATCTAACTGTTAAGAAAACCAAATCTCTCCACTGTCACAGCTTAATTGTTAGAATCGCATTCTTAAGGATTTAAGTTTTTCAAAGAGTGTTTAGTAGCTAAACAAACCAGTAAAGCACTGGTTAATCACGCACCCTCAGCTCTAATGCTTTCTTGTCTTTTGGTCCCGATGTGTGAATGAATGGCTCATGTCTAATAATAGAGCATAAACTGTAATCCCACTCTGGATTTTAATGGCAAATACAAAAGCCCTCCTTCCTTCCGTGTCAGTTGGCCCTCATAGATTAGTTGTTTTTTTTCCGGCGATGGCTGGTACCACCACCGAGCCACAGAGGATCAGCAGGCTTCAAAAGGAAATGAGGTTTATGGTGGGAATAAGTAGAGGTAAATAATCTAAAGGAACTGAATACCTTCAGAATTAGGTCTTTGAGTGTCTCTGCTTTATTATGTAGCATTTGCTGTTAAGATACAAAGCAATGGGATAACAGTGCTATGGGTGCATATAATGCATCTGATTGACATTTTCATCAGTTTGTTCTAACTGTGCACTGTTTTATAGGTGTTTTAATGCTAATAAACAACGATAAAAACATACAAAGTGAATAGGAGAAAAGAAGTGAATCATGCGAGATTTAAGATCACTCTAGGTGAACTTAAATTGCTGCCAAGTCAAGTGCACAGGCATTACAATGTAAGCATGATGTACCATCAGCAGTTACATCAGACTTGCTGGGATGTTACCAACCCAGTAATCAAAATCAAGCCACGAAAGCTTCTGCCTCTTGTGTGAACATACAGTGACGCTCTTGTTCGGCTGCCTGGAGGAGAGAAGCAGCTGGCTATGTAGTTAAACCCCCCCAGAGGCCATCATTCTACATCACTGTCTACTCTGGAAGGTCAGGAAAGTGGTAACCAGACAGAGACAGACCGAGAGAGAAAGACAGAGAGAGAAAACCATTCATCTCTCATTCATCTCAGTCTCCTCTTTTTTTCTGTCTTGCCCTGCGTCCCCCCTTCCGAGTGAGGGATTATATCATGCTCGCACAGCAATCCCCACGCCGTATACTACCGATTAGATGGAAAATATCACCTGACATCTTCGCTCAGATTAAATCATCAAATGCCCAAAATATGTTGTACATATGCATTTTATTATTGGTTCCAGTGGACATCAAAGTTAGTAAATGCTAAAGTAATGGATTGACATTTTGATAAATACATTAGGACCAGAGTTAGACTACATAATCTGTTATGTACGGAGTTATAATCGAGGGCTGGTGGTTTATCTTAACGTAAAGACTTGAGCAGTGAAAAATGTCTGGCTTTGCAAGGCTCCAGGGTGTCCTGAATTTAAAATAATATGCCTATCAACATCACTAAAGTTACAGAACTCCTGAGGGGTCACAGTGAAAAAATTATTGTGGACTACTTTTGCGCTACTTTTACCCCGGAATATTTTGTGTTCCCTCACAGCATGTTTTCCGTTAGCTGGCAATACTTTTCTTCTTCCATTCCTTTTGAGCCATACGTGTATTTCCACTCAGCTGTTGTGGTCCACATGAACAGTTGGTGTGTTGGTCCAGTTCAGGTATAATACACTGACAGTTAAAGGAAACACTCTGCGGATACTATAAGAAGGAAAATGTATGTGACACTTCACGTGATTTATTAAGTGTTCATTCATTTTAAAACATTAGGCTGTTGGCTGTTTAATTTTGATATTGGATTTTTGTATCATTGTAGCACCATTATGGTACTTTGGCACACATGCAAAAACAGACATTGCTAATAAAATTAGAGAATACTTTATAAATGCTCAGGTGAGTTTAACTACTAAATGTGGAGTCATTTCTCTCATTTAAAATCAAGAGCCGCGGAATCAAACTGAACAAACACAAAGCAAGTCATCCAGTCTCAGATCACAGAGCTCAGTGACTCATTAGCATCACAGAAGAATGCACACGCACAGAAATACACACAAGACAAAAAACATACGCACATTTTTCGGATAGCTGGTTTAGTCACATATTATAGCTCGGCAGATATTATCAGCATTAATTTAGATTTATACAAACGCACTTTAGTGTAGAAATATGGTTTACGTGTGCATGTCTGTGTGAGGGTACGTGCTGCACTAACCACTATTTCGCATTAGGCATAATCCCCTTGTTCACTCTCCATAATTATGTTAGTCCATTTAAAGCTATTTTGCTGAGCTCACATATAAATAAGCTGTAATTTAATATCAAGAGTATTCACATAAGCCACTCTTGCACTTTATCGCTCAATCATCTGTCACTGCAGATGATGAGCTGCAAAAAAGGAACAACAAAAGTTATTCAAGTCATTTAGTTTAGTAGGAGACATTTTTATTTATTTTAACTGTCAAACTGTAGATTGCCACATAGTGTTTTATTGTAGTATGGTAGTAACTTGTAAGGCTGCAAAAGTGAGTACATCCTTAAGCTGTCTGATGACTGCATTGAACAGATTGGTTCATGTTGAATTATGAAAATGTCTCAAGCATTGCCTGGATATTTTTTCTGCCATTATTTGTTAAGCTTCCATGGTTATTTCTGTCCCCCTCATCTCTGCCTCGTCCTCCCTCCCCTCTCAATGTAAGGACAATTTCAGATGGAAACCTTACAAAAACATGATGTGGTGTACCGTATTGGATTGTCCTTTTCGTAACGAGATATCTAGGAGGCATCCATCCATATCTCACAGCAATCAGGCACTGTGTGTGTGTGTGTGTGTGTGTGTGTGTGTGTGTGTGTGTGTGTGTGTGTGTGCGTGCTCATGTCAATGTCGCCTTTACTGATCCTAATTTACATGAGAAGATCAAAGGAGCACTGAAGCTGTGATATTCAAATGACGAGCCAACAGGTTGTCATTTCATCCCCCCAGCCCATTTAGACTGACAATCAATATGACACACAGCGTGGATTGTCAAAGGCCTCTATGTAGCGCTGTTAAACTGTCTTGTTAATCTCACCCGAATATTTTCAAATCAGAAACCTTCCCTGGCCTCACTCTGCTTTATCTCGTTACCGTCACTGATACATGTGCAGCTTGTTATGAGGTATTTTTGTGTATGTCGTATAAGAGAGGCCACAGGTCATACAGTAATTAGTGTTTGCGTGCATACATATAAATGTGTGCGTGTTGAGTTGGAACCTTTAAAGAAACACACCGTATGATACGTCCATAACACCCTAGACCTGCTTCCCTTGTTAGCCATTGTCCCCATGGAAACAGGGAGCGCTTCATGTTGTACTGCACGCATACACACGCCTGGAGGCTGCCGACGAAATGTCCACCATGGCCAATATTCGCCATTGAAATGGGAGATCAAACCGCAGCTGAAACCTCGCGGCAGATAGCGTTTGAAAGACGCCGACCATCAAACACACATCAATTACGGTGTACAATGCTGCATCATGAGGATCAAAGTCCTGTCTCCCCAACACGCAGGTCGGTAGCTGTTGCACTAGTTATGCTGGTGTGCTCACCGTATAATTGTCTGAGAGGTTTGCTTCAGCAGCCTGAACTGTGATGTCTTTAGTCATGATGAGCATCATCTCTTCAAACAAGAGGGTCCATTTTGTGGTTGTGTGGAGGCAACTATCCTTTTCTTTGTTCTGTGCTCACATCAACACACACAGTATGTTGGCTAATTGCTATTTATAATCATCTTTTCACAACAATTTTTGTACTAAGGAATGTTTTGCTAGATGTGTGACTACAAAAGAAGACTACTGATTCTTTCACTTTGTAGAGCTCGTTTTGGGTAAAAACTGTTGCCTGCCGCTGCCAAAAACAAGACAGATAACAGTAGTGGGGCAAAGCTGAAAGATGCTAAACTGCTCCATACAGGACGTGGAGTTTGGTGACAGTTCTAATAAGTACTAAGGGCAATACACTGTTTGGAACACAGCCACATACAACATAACAGTCCAAGTCCTGACCACCCAGACCTTTGTTATGTCATGCCCCCTCTCACCTCATTTCATGTCTGTGTTTTAACAAATGCTATTAAATAAAATGTAAAAATGCAAATAATAATTTAGAATATAAGAAAAAAGATTACTTTATGTAAAAAAAAAAAAAGTGCTTTACTGACTTCATAGCCACATGGATATCAGAGTCAGATATGTAGCTTTGAAGCTGGACTTAATGAATTGCATGGACCGGGGATTGATGTTGAAACATCAGCTCTAGTTCTCTGATTACAGAAGCATCTCTGCAGCAGGTAACTCTGGGAAATAAATAAATAAATGAGTGGATAAACAAAACAAAATGCAGATACTTCCACATAGGGGACAGGGACTCACTAAATGCTTTCACAGAGACTCAGAGGTTGTCTACAGATGAGCACTGAAACTGTTCTAAAACCTTGTTGTGGACCAACACCATTATTTGATTTCCTCTCTGTTAGGCCTGACAACAGACAGGCTGGGTCCTCCATCTCATGATGTCAGCCCAATGAGCCCCGAACCAACCACACCGGTGGATCAGTCTCCATCCCACCTCCACTACCACAGCAAAGCCCAGCACAGACGTTTCTCCATGGAGGTAAGTGGCAGAGGCTCAAAGGGCACCTGTAGATGGACACCGGTTTGTATTAAAGATGAAGGGGTTAACAGACCGATTGTTCACTTTGGTTTCCAGTTATGTTGCATAAGTGCCAAGCAAGCCAACTTACTGATAGGTCTGTCTAGGTCAGATGGAGATGGCACAAGAGTTTCTTGATAATAGATGAGTCACTTCAGAAGCTTTTAACGATTCCTGCAGCACCAGATTTTTTTTTTATTGGAAATGTGAGAGAGTTCACAGTTCCACCTTTTCAGAAAAAGTCCCCACGGAGTGAGTGTGATTCACTCCGACTCTTGCTCCGCCACCACACATCTTGTAGACAGTCAAGTGAAGCAATGCCAAGAGGGAAGTGTAGTGCTCAGAAAGATGCAGTGAAGACATAAATAACAGTGTGGCATAGAGAGGACCTGGAGCTTCGTCAGATCTTGATTTTGTGTTCTTTGTTGTTGTGCAATATTTCTATAAAAACATTCTAAAAATAGTTTTTGTTAATATCCTTAAAATGTGTTTCATAACATCAACATTAGGCTATGCCCTAATTCAAAAAATGTTTTCAGTAGCAATTTTCTTTTGGTTCCTAGAATGATATTATTTTAGAGTAGGATAATGTGCTTAGAACCATTATACAAAAATGTTGTTATTACATTTTTATTCTTATTTTTTAGAACATTATCTTACCTTTAAAAATAATATTCTGAGAACAAAAATAATGTCCTCTTTAAAACATGTATAAAACATTGCATGATTTCTAGTTGGGTATCCTATGTCAACAAGCACAGTAAATGTATAATGTTGTTGTACGTACATTGTTGTAGCTAAATAATGCTTAAAAGATCAGTACAGGATTAATAACAAGTATTTTTATGGTTTTCCAGAATGTAAAACAAAATTCTTTGGCTGTTGTGTCATGATGTTATTTTAGCTAGATCTTTCTTTCATCACAGCAACATTTCCAATCAAACCAACCACTTAAGTTACCTAAATCGATTTATCAATAACTTATTAACTTTCCGTACTTGTGTTATGGTAATGGAAGAGTACTTCATTCATTAATGAATTATTACTCACCCACACGGAAGATTTCACTTTTGACTAACTAGCCTCATCTCAAGATTACAATGGTGTGAACAGACTAAGACACACAGCTCAAGTGCAGCTCCACTCACCTTCAACCTTGCCGGAGGTCACAATCAGTCAATAACACTTTGGGGTGATTGCCCCTTAAGTGAGGGAGACATGACACTTTATTGATCTACCCAGTGTAGACCTCACACTGCAGCTACTAAAGCTGTGTTGCGAAAATTACTCAAGGATGGGCAATTACTGTTTATTCGCAATTCATTTACTCTACCTTACTTCATCCGTTATGAACGGGAGGGTCATTTACAGTATTTGTATTTAACTCTCAAATGTATTGTTGTTGTTTTTTTTTCTCCAGACATTATTATATACCTCGAAGTTGCCAGTGCTGGCACTTATACAAGGCAGATTAAACATACCGTAAATCGCAGATTTGTTCGCACCTTTGTCCTTATATTGATGATTACCATGGTCCTCATAATTTGAAACGCTGTTAAATGCTGATGTCCAAAAGGGGGCATGAGACTGCAGTGTCTTGTGTACAGGGGGTCACAGACATTTAGCTGGAAAAGAGAAGTCCAGAGAAGCATGAATAATGCCAAACGACGGTTAATAACGGGACTCCAAGAGAAAGAACAACTTCGGTAGTTCTGAATGGAAGGTGCTGCGGCAGGAAGTGGATAGCAAAAGTGCTGTCATAATGCTTTCTTAAGTAACTACAATAATTAATAAAATCATGAATTATAAAAAAAAAATATCATTATAGATTAAATATTATAGTATCAATCAAGTATAGTTGATAAAAAACAAACAAACAAAAAAACATGTCAGCATACGCTTATGCATACCTAACAACAAATTCCAAACACGAAAACACTGGTGGATATAAGAATCGTTGTAAAAACTGCGTAAGGGGATTTCAAGAAGAAATTTGTTCTTAAGAACTGTTGGTGAATGGGTTTAGGCATTGTAACGGAGAGACAACACTGCCACCATGAGGTTAAATTTTGAATTATAATTTTGCCTTCTAAAATTCTCATCCAGTATTAAAAAAAAAAAAAAAAAAAAAAAAACGTTTTTAAGTTTTTCAGCCAAAAAGATATTGATGTCGGCCTAGGAGTTGAAGATATCACAAAGTTTTGACACCAACAACATGTCCGCCTCCAGAACGACGAGCTTTATGAATCAGTTTCATTTTTAAATGAATTATTTTTAAAGAAATGAAATGTGCAAAATACTAGCCCACGTTTTAACTTAATCGCTGACCCTCGTTGTGTGTGGTGACTTTTTTCAGGATGTCAGTAAGCGCATGTCTCTGCCCATGGACATCCGCCTGCCTCCAGAGTTTCTCAAGAAGCTGCAGCTAGAGAGTGAAACCTCCCCGCTTTGCAAACCTCTCAGTCGCATGTCTCGACGTGCTTCACTGGTTAGTTATCTGTCTGTCTGTCTGTCTGTCTGTCTGTCTGACAACAGTACATGTAATGTTTCATATATTCGTAAAATCTCATTTTAGCAGCCTCATTGGCTTCCTGCTTTTGTTACAATCCATTAGGTAGATTAGTTTCGAATCAGTGACAGTCTCAGCTCACGTTACAGAGTATATTTCCATTTCCAATTACTTTCCATGCCTTCTTGTTGTTATTGTTATCATAATTTTGTTTCCTTCTGTATTATTATAATGAATCCATTAGTTTCTTGAATATTCTCCTTTCTCAATTAAGTGGTCTTTGCATCCTGCCTGGGTGACAGGGTAAACCAGGATTTATGCTTGATTTACAAATAGAAACATTACTTGCTCAGTGTAATCAGTGTAATCACTGCAGTGGACACAATAGGATTAATGTATTTTCCTTTGTGACTCTAGTCTGACATCGGATTTGGAAAACTGGAGACGTACGTGAAGCTCGGCAAACTGGGTGAGGTATGTCACTGCCAGTTGCTTACACCTTTTAGCCATTTTCAGATGGTCAATGAAGACAGCTGACACACAGTCCAGTGAAGGATGAGTATACAACAACTACAACCATTACTGCAGCCACAGAGCAACAACTTGAAGCTAGAGTGAACATCAAACAAGGATCGAGCACCTCTGGTGGTAATGTTGAGCATGCTGACTGCAGCTCATCTTCAAGTCTTCTTTTTACTTGTTAGGCCGGCAGTGAGTCAGTCCTCTCAGGAGACACAACAGCTTGTCAGATTCAGTACAACACTGTGTCTGTGTAGCTTTGTTTATATGCCAAAAAAAAAACACAAGACAAACTAGCTTACCTTTAAGTCTAGCTTTTTCATGGCTTACTAAGACATAATAATTCACACCATGTGCTGAAGCAAAAAAACAAGATTACAGTTCATGGATTTGCTGAGGAGGAGGAGGGCTCATGGGCCCATGCACTGAAATCCCACACCATTTATGTGAGAACGGTTATTGCCTTAAGGAGTGAGGAATGATTAGTGACAGAAGCTGTCTGCATTAATTTCAGTCACAAGACTCAGCAGCAGCTAACAGTGGTAACGAGAAATCTAAAAGAGCTGCTTTTGTTGTCAATTGTTATGACGGGTGCTTCAAAAAGTCACAGTTTGCGTTGCAACCAGTGGCAGGCAGCAATTCACACTTGTGGTCATTAGAAAAGTACATAATTTACTACAGTTTATCTGCTAAATATCCAAAATGATTTGCTCTCTTTTCAGCCCGCAGTAGTTGATTCTGAGTTATTAGAACACCTACAATCAGTTACATAATGGTTGAAGAATAGTCAGCAGTGGAAGACCATTATAGATGAAGAATAACATGTGAGGGTGATGACAGTATTTAAATCTCAATAATCAGATCCCAAATAAGTAAATATACATTTAATTGGCGCATAAAACCAAAGCCTGTCGCATTACCTTGATGTGAGGATTTGATGGCACTCATGGATAATGTTTTAAACTTCTAACCCCATTCAATCAGTCAGGATTAATTATTTGGTGAGCCTAATGTTTCTTAAGTCAGCTGAGACAGGCTCCAGCCCCCCCCCCCCCGTCCCCCCCCCCCCCCCGTCCCCCTCCTCCCCCGAGACCCCGTTCAGGATAAAGTGGGTATAGATAAAGGATGGAGGGTTGGGCTTTATGTTTATGCACAATACAGTAGATGATGATGAAAAATAAATCAGTGAAAGTAAACAGGTTCTAATCAAATTAACTTCATTATTGTGCTCTTCTTAACAGAAAAAAGGTATATCTGTTTTCATATGAGCGACATTCCATCCATATATAAATCCATCCATCCATCCATCCATCCATCCAGCTCTTTCATGGGGATCTTGAGGTGTTCTCAGGCCAGATAAGATATCCAATGTCTCCAGTGTGGTTTGGGGCTACCCCTGGGGTAGATGTGCCTGGAAAATAGCATTTAAGGGCATCCCAATCAGATATCAAAGCCATCTCAACTGGTTATTTTTTGATGCAACGCCACACCAAGATTACTGACGTTTTGTCGATCTGCCCGTCAATCTGTTGCTCCATTTTACCTCCACGTGTGAACAAGAATCTGAGATACTTAAACTCCTTCACTTGGGGCAACAACTCACTCCCAACTGGGAGGGAGAAATTCAAGGTGTTCTTGTAGAGAAGAAGTGACTTGGAGGTGATGACTGTTCACCCAGCAGCTTCACACTTGGCTGCCACAGTGTATTGTGAAGGTCGCAATCTGATGCCAACAGAACTACATTATCTGCCAAGAGAAGAGAGGCAATTCTGAGGTTCCCAAAGCGGACACACTCCTGTGCGCCTAGAAATGAATTTATTCCACTAAAGTATATTTCAATTCTGCTTCATCAGAATATCAGTATGTTTGTGTTTGTGTGTTTGTATTTGTAGGGTACGTACGCCACAGTGTTCAAAGGCCGGAGCAAACTAACAGAGAACCTTGTGGCATTGAAGGAGATTCGCCTGGAGCATGAAGAGGGAGCACCTTGCACTGCTATCAGAGAGGGTACGCACACATAAGCACATGCACTCACCACGCACATACACATTTTCCAGTCCAAGGTTGTTGTGTTTTGTTTAGTCTTTTTTTAATCTACTTGCATTTTTGATCATCATTTTAACAAAAAAGTACCTCACATCACAGAACAGTTAGCTCCCACAATAATAGTGTTCATAGTAATAATAGTTGTTGTCCCCTTACAATCTCCTGAAGTATTAGTAATCGGATATATTATCTTATCTTAAATTACAAACAGAATTGGTCATACAGTAGCCAGAGGTATGTGACTGTGAACTGACCCGTCTGCAGCTATTAGACATTTACTACTGTGTTAGTTCATAAGTATTCGCAATGAACTAACCTCCTGTGTGTGTCAGCTTGTATATGCCATTATACAAACATCATATTAACACTCACAATAGTATGACATTCATAGATTCATAGAAAGATTTGAACTTTTAGAAATACATAAAGTAATGAGCTGTATAATTCCTCCCTTATTATGAACTCCATGACCATGACAAGCACTGTTAACATGCAGATTTCAAATGGTGTTTTGTTTCATAAATGACTACCATTAAAAGATCACAGGAAAACCTGTGGGTCATTAGAGATCGGCAGGAGGCAGGACATCAAAACCACGTCTCTACTCCCCGGTTATCACCACACAGAGTCTGCTTGCAGATGATGTAAACACCTCAAGATTGCAGGACCATCTTATTTTGATTTGACATTTAGTTCAGTGGGAGACAGTGGTGATGTGTCGTCCACATTTATATATACAGTAGGTAAAACATCTCCTTTAATCATAGACAAGCTGCGATAGAATTACTGTTGCTGTGTCCCTGGAAGTACCTGGAGGAAAACAACACATTTAATGTCTCCTTCCTCTGTCCAACCAGTGTCTCTACTGAAGAACCTGAAACATGCCAACATTGTCACACTGCACGACATCATCCACACTGACCGGTGCCTCACTCTGGTGTTTGAGTATCTTGTGAGTAGCAGTTCAAAATTTGTACGATTTCTCAATCGTGTGGACTTCAATTACCTGAAGGAAATATGAATTGAGTGTAAACACTTGCAGTTGTTCTGTTTTACAGGACAGTGACCTCAAACAGTACTTGGACAACTGCGGGAATCTCATGAGCATGTATAACGTCAAGGTGAGCACATGCATGGAAATATGAAAATGACTAAGCAGCAGCAGCCTCACATGGTAGTGACTGTATGCCAAAGAAAGAAAGCTTATTTTAATAGCATGCCTCACCGCTACTTTTGAGTCACAGAGCTGGGCGTCTAATTTTCCGAAAAATAAATGTCCAACCCTTTTTGAAAATAAGACGTACCATTGTTCTTAAGGTATTCACATGTGGAGGGGAAAAAAAGTAAACTCCGGCACGATAAAAACATTTTTTTTTTAAAAGATTTTACTCAAGCTGCAACTGTGTTTTTTCTAATCTGTGTCAATTTTGTAAAACATAAGCAAAGTAATAACAAATGATTTAACATGAAAATGTTAGAAAGAAACATCAACATGCAGTCTACCAATATAACCGGCTCAGTTCGGATACATGTAAAGAGACATCTGAGGTTATTTTCATCATTAAAATGTTTGAATAGCCTAAAGAGATTTAGGCTACCACTTTTTTGAGCTAGACTGTTACAATCTAATACAATGCAATAGAATATTCTGCCCTCCTCACATTTTTTTTAAGGGTCCTGTATTTTCCAGCTAATTTCAAGAAAATGTACCTCATAATTTCAAGAAAATTAGCTGTCAATTACAAAGATGTGCTCAATGTTGTACTGATTTGAGGGGTTTTAGTTGCTACATTTTTGAATAGCTGTTTATGTTTTCAAGAAAAAAAATGTAGGAAAGTATGGTCAGGGAAATTGCTTCGTAAAAAGACATCTTTATTCATTGGTTTTCCAAAACAATGAACACATTTTTGTTAGTTTTTTTTTTCAGGAAACTCCAATGACATCAATACAATTTCTCATGAATCTCCAATGGAAACTGTTTACTATTCGTCATCTACTAAATAGCCTACATCAGGGGTGTCAAACTCATTTTAGTTAAGGGGCCACATACTGCCCACTTTGTTCTCAAGTGGGCCAGACCAGTAAAATCATAGCATAATAACGCATACATAACGACAATATTTCTCTATGTTTGAATCATTGGTGAAGGTTTTTGGATGATAAACCCTATTTTAAGGTCTTTCTACAATAAACTAGAAACATAAAGACCAAAAACTCAGACATCAGCCCACTGTTTATCTGCCTGGGCTCTCCTCTGCAGATTCCCTCGCGCTGCTGCCTGTGGCAATGAACGCTTCTGCCTCCGGAGCAGACGTCGCATTTACGCTGTTTTTGAAGCAATTACTGGATCGATTAAAAAAAAATTACAAAACGTTTGTACTCATAAACCTCCATATTCTCATAGAAATGCAATTTATGTCTTTCTGTAATTTTCACACTTAGCAAAGTCATCCGGCGGGCTGAGCTGGACCCCCTGGCGGGCTGGATGCGGCCCGCGGGCCGTATGTTTGACACCCCTGGCCTACATGATACTGAGTTTTTTTCTTGAACATAAAAGCAGTTACATTTCTGCCAGTTGCCAAAAACAAAACACTGAGCTTCCTAAAGAGTGATCTTACACTGCAGCAGAGCGTATGTGCTTTGGGCACACAAAGGTGTGCCAAATAAAGAGGCCACTGATTGTATTTTTAGCAAAATCAGATGTTTTGCTCTGTGACTCAACCGCAATGGAAAGTAAGTAAGTAAGTGGTCCAAACTGGGTCTCTGTGATTGTCCGATTTCTGTGTTATTCCCAAATATATCCGATACTTTGAAAATGTAAAAACATTTGTCAGTTCCAGACTTTTGAGGAACTGGAGGGTTCGTAGGGGTGAATAGGAGCTGACAAATTATGTTGATTTCTTAAAGAAGGTTGTTAAAGGTTAAAGGTTTATTCCCAACAAAGGTACACACTCGTTCTAAAAACCTATATTTCTTTATAATCATTTATGCAGACATTTTTATCTTTGTTATTTTCCTCTGCAGATCTTCATGTTCCAGCTGCTGCGTGGTCTATCCTACTGTCACAAGAGGAAAATCCTCCACAGAGACCTTAAGCCTCAGAACCTACTCATCAACGACAAGGGCGAGCTGAAACTGGCTGACTTTGGTAGGCATGCTCAAAGCACCTATTAACATCAACAGATGCAAATGGGGTCGTAAAGACACAGACTCTTGGTATTAAAATAGCACGTCCCCTAGCACGATTGCTTTCCAATTTCATTTTACTGCCACTCTGAAATCGTCTATCCTGATTACTTTAGCACCCTTACTTCCTGTATCCTAGCAACTGTTCTCCTCGCTCTGACTTTTCTCAGTTTTGTGCTGTAAGTGGGTAGATAAGCCCAACCTCCCTGATTATTTTTTAATAGTTTTGACTGAACACAATAGGCTGATAGAGCAATCTTTGCACCTTTTTTTTTTTTTAATTTGCCAGGCACTCAATTATAAAACACTGTGTAGATGTTGGGTGTATTGTTCTCTGTGTTTTACTTCCAAAGTGTTAACATAGAAAAACAGCCAGCCAAACTCCTTTTCAAGAGCCAGGAATGCGAGTGTGCTTACTCCTTTAATGACTTCATACAAAATTAAATCAGGTTGACAACGTTGAATCGGAGTGAAACTAGAAAAGAAAATACAAAACATTTTAACTGACTGCAATATGAGTGACGGATAAATATAAACAGCCTTATGTTCACATTTACCTTCAAGTCCTAACAAAAGTCACCATTCTTAATCATCCAATACATGAAAAACATAAAACACTTACAGCCATTGCTTTCTGAGGAATACACACGAATGATTACTGTGGATTAAACATGGGATGCCACACAGCTGCGACCGTGCTCCCTGCAGTTTACATCTCTCAGCTTCCTTCTTCCTGCTTCATTACAGGCATCAAAATAAAAGCACCACACCGATTTATGCACGAAACAATGAAAACACATTTCAACAGTTAACTTGAACACTTCTTCAACGTATAAATATATTCTGGACAGAACATTGGGGCTAAGATGCTACTAGGTGTTCCTGACTCACAAAATGCAGGCTTGCTAAAAAAAAAAAACAACAACTTACGAAATCCATTATGCAGTTACTCAGGTCTTACAACTTTAAACCCTGTGCTGTCCAGGTCTGGCAAGGGCCAAGTCCGTCCCCACTAAGACCTATTCAAATGAAGTGGTAACTCTTTGGTATCGGCCCCCTGATGTGCTGCTGGGCTCCACAGAATACTCCACGCCCATCGACATGTGGTAAGTAGAACAATATTCTGTTGATGTAGATGTTTGAGGAAGGATTCTTCTCTCTTCATTGCGCACTGATCCAAAGGTCCACAATGGCAATCTGAGCTCCTTAATTTAGGCCTACTACACTATGGTTTGTAATACACAAAAGCTGATGCCGTGGAGCAAAGGAGTACACTGAAGTTCAAGATTTAAATATTGTGAATAACATGAAAAATAATTCTTATTTTAATGAAAAATAAGGAATTCTTAGCCAGGGATACAGCACTTGTAGTTTCCAGGGGATACATAGAGAGATTGTAAAAATCAACATTATTTGATTTAAAGATATTTGCACCCAGCTGTAACACTTAAACACGTTCTGCCATTTAGACAGCATAAAAAGTAATCAGCAGAGAAATCGAGTTAAAAATAATTGATTATTTGTTCCTGTATATGGCTTAAAGTAATGCATAAACTTTAGATTATTATAGATTGTCGAACTACAGTAGATCAAAGTACGGAATGATGATTAAAATGTAATGATAAACAATAATAGTCAGCTGAATGTATAGGAAAAACTGATAATTTCCTTAATTTACTGTAGGAACACTTTAATAGTTTGCTAAAAGTGATGAATAAATTGTTGATACATGCAAAAGATGCAATGTTATTGTAATGTATTGTAATCCCATTGTAATGTTTTAGCAGGATAATGTTATATTTTGTGGTAAGATTCTTAAAAAAGTTTTTCATAACAGTCAAAACATTATGCCCTCAAATCTTTTTTTCAGGCGCAATTAAAACCAAAAAATACCAGAACTTGTTATTATTAAAAGAGGCTAATGTATTAGTTTTAGGGAGAACAGTTTGTTCTCATTTATTATTATAATATTGAGAAATCATTCAACTTTCTGACACTAACCAGTAAATTGTTAATTACTCACATACGCACAAGACAGTTTTTAATGGTAAATAAATGCACTGCCCTCGGCTCTCATCCATATTACTTGATGATTCACTTGGTTAATCTGATAGATGTACAGTAGCGTGAGGATCATCCAAGATTTCCATGGGACATTCTTATCTATTAAAGTCTCCCAGGTTATTAGCAGAAAGATGAGTCACTAGTCTTTCAAAGGAGTGTAGCTCATTTGCATTAACTTACCTTGTGTATTTTTGCTCATTAGCAGTTTTATATGGTGAGAGCACCCACACAGTTCCTGTAAACCACAGATGATTAAATGTGGCTCGAGCTGCACGACAGCCTTTTATAAGCTCACTTATCACCGTATCCTTTCACCAAACCACAGGTTGCCTCTTCCCCACACCGTCCTGCATGGAACAAAAAGGCTGTGCCCACTCACGCAATACTTGTTTGCACTTATTATCAGCACTCTTTGAAGTGTGTGTGTGTGTGTGTGTGTGTGTGTGTGTGTGTGTGTGTGTGTGTGTGTGTGTGTGTGTGTGTGTGTGTGTGTGTGTGGGCGTATGTCGTTTTCTCCTCCTACCGGCATCTTTATTTCCCCCTGTCTTTCTCCAGGGGCGTGGGCTGTATCCTCTATGAGATGGCAACAGGTCGTCCGATGTTTCCTGGTGCCACTGTGAAAGAGGAGCTTCATCTGATTTTTAGGCTCATGGGTAAGACAACAGCATTATGTCGCAAGATCGTGAAGGTCAGTCTAAAAAGTACAGTGGCAAGAAAAAGTAAGTGAGTGGTTTGGAGTTATCTACATCCCAGGGTAACAGCTTAAGTCTTAAAGGAATCATTGGTTGTGATTTACAGCTGTGTTAATAAGTTTACCTTGTGCAAATCCTGGTGTCCATGGCAAGACACCACGGAGCAAGCCTCACTTGACGATGCTACAGGGAAAATGTTTGATGGGCTGGTGAAACAAAGGCTGCATTGTTTGCAATGAACAGAACGTATGTAAAAATGGCACTGAAGACCAACGTGAAAACATCATCCCAAATGTGAAGCATGGTGGCGGTACCATCATGATTTTTGGACTTCTTGCTGCTCTGGGCCTGGATAGCCATCATTGAAGGGTAAATAAATTCCCACGTTTATCATCTAGGATATTGTCAGGGTTACTGTCAGGCAGCTGAAGCGCAGTAGAAGTTTGGTGATGTAGCGGGACATGACCTCAAACATTCAAACATCAGTTGTGCAGGTTTGATTGACAGCTAGCCACTGGAAACACTTGTATAAAGGGGAATTCTGCCAACAAAGGTTTGACAACCGATTGAATCCGTGTTTCCCGCCAGCACAGTACATTTTTAATGGGTGTGTTCAGAAAAGACACAAAAGATGATGATGGTTGTGTGTTTCTAGTTGAAGCACCCTGTCTTGTGTCAATACTTGTGACTGAAATCACATTTTATGACTAATTAACGCAGACAGTCAGACCATTCCAATGGATCCATATACTTTTTCTTGCCGCTGTAAATGGCAGTGTCTTGTGATATAAGATGATGAAACATTTCTTTGTCTTCCAGGTACTCCAACAGAAGAGACTTGGCCTGGTATCAGCAGTAATGAGGAGTTTAGGTCCTACCTCTTTCCTCAGTACAGACTTCAAGGTCTCATCAACCATGTGCCCCGGTAAATCGTATACATTTCTGCTCATGTCTGTCCTGCTTAGTGGTTACTGAAAAGGGCTTATCATGCTAATGTAGCATGGTAATATGCTAATATTTGACTATTTCCATTAAATGGCTCCTAGTGAATGTTTTAAGCAAATAATAATAATAATAATAATTATAATTATAATTATAATAATAATAGCAGTTGAAATATTTTAGTCTTGACCAAGGTCAAAATCACACCGCAAGCATCCTGTTACATCCTCTGCATGGCTTCATAACACACCAGGAGCATTTCAGAAGCTTTCTGTGTGCCCTTTGTTTTTACTTGCTGATTTGGTCATTTTTCCCTTGATTTTTGTGCTTTGAGCAGGTAAATGTTGTTAAATGGTTTCTTTTTTTGTCCGTTTTGTGTTTATCATTCCCTACATTGTGCAGTAGCCTACAAAGGTAATACAGCTCGCTGTGTTTTAGTTGTTCAGAAATATTCAAAGTAGTGATTATTTTGTAACTATTTCACATACAGTGTCTGTTGGCAGGAGTAGAACGTAATTCTTCTTCTACTTAAAAGATCAGCGGGGTAGACGTTGATATCGTCATGTGTATACGAACAGTCCGGTGTTCTTGCCAGAACTAGAACACGACACAGACAGAACCGGTGAAAACTTATCGTTCGACTTAGGAGTAATCTAAGTAATCAATAGTTGGCCCAGTTAACAAAAGAATTTTGAAATTTCAGATGTTCAGTCAAAACAAGGAATAAATCGATTTCTCCCCCGGCACACAATTTCCATTCTGTATTTCCTACAAGTGCTCCAACCTGAGCAATCATATAGATTGTTTGTAGCTACCCTCTGAACACTACTCATTGGTGCGTAATGTAACACAAATACTGTATATGGTATAGCACAGATTTTTTTTTTTTTTTTGTGCCTCTGTTTTGGTTTGGGTTAAAGTAGACAACCTGTATCGTCTTGGCAACAAGTTATGGTTAAAAGTAATGTTGACTATTTGTTTGACAAAGGAAACGGATGCCATTCATTGCCACCGTTACATTAATAATCACACGGGAAAGGGTTCGGATCAGGCATATTTCAAATTAACACTGACTATCAGTTTGAAACGGGAAAAAAAAAACTGTATTTTTTTGATACAACTATCCAACCCAAATTGTGTGACCCTGTCACCTCACCAACCCTCTTTTGCTTCCGTCGTAATTACTGTGGCCATGGCAGGGCCGTGTCACAATTAAACATATGGGTTGTAATAAGCCGCTTGCAAAAATGACCTGAAGACTCATTAGTTCTGAGAGGACAGTTTTGTATTTGCATATAGTTTGGTGCTAAAGTCAAGGAGGCACATGAGCAGAGCAGCCCAATTTGGGTCCCATGGGAGAGATCGAGGCGGTGGCACATTGACAAAAGAACATTTGGATAAAAATTGGCAGGACGATGGTTTTTGACAAGAATTTCTGCAAAATGATTAAATTACTTTTATGCAGATTAAAGAGTTGTGTTTTAATTATCCAGACATTTTATTTTAGATTTAGAATATACATGTTCTGTCAAATATTACATCCTAATGAATGTAATTTCACATAACAAACATTTATTTTTGGCCTGAAGCCCTTCATCCAGATTAAGTTTTGACCCTTCATAGGGAAAAAAAAATTAGACACCTCCGCAATAGAGGCTGCTTTTGTCAACTAAAAACAAACTTTTCTTTTCAGTGCAATTTGTATATTGAACTTACCATAAAACTGAGCTGTTTTGCTGTGCAGTATTTTATAAGGTCATGTTTATGCTTTATGTTAAAGTACTGTGTTTTTTTTACCTTTGTGGTATTTTGTTACCAAAATTTGTGCATGTTCTTATTGTTCTTACATGCTACAATTTTATTATGTTAAGTATCCATGTACTGTTATCTTCTGCTCTTTTGGTTAGTTAAATTTGACTTCTTAGCCTAAATTGTTTTCGATCATTTTGAATGATGGGGGTCATTTTGAAAAAAATAACATACAACCAAGAAAATGTATTTACTTTGATGATGATTTTCTGCTTGTAAATCCTTCCTGACTTTTGCTGTGTCTCCGTCAGGTTGGACACAGAGGGGATTGAGATACTGTCTGCTTTGTTGCTGGTACGAGACAAAATCACCTACCTGCACCTGGATATGGGACAGAAGGAAACTGTGATTTCAGAGATGCTATAATAAGCTGGGTTTTTTTGTACTGTGATTGCAGTACAACACCAGGACCAGACTGACCTCTGAGGCCTCCCTACGACACCCCTACTTCCTGAGTCTGGTAGACAACATACACAATTTGGCAGACAGTAAGACAAACACACATACACACACACACACACACACACAAACACAGCTCCTCTGATTTCCAGCTGAGTGGCAGACTCCACTTTCACTGTAAATTTGCTACAAAAAGTACATACGAAAAAAAGGCCAGAAAAAGATCTGAGAAAATGCTCTGTTCCTTACTGAATTAAACCGCTAAAGTCACCAAGGTTCTTACGAACTACCATGTCAGCAGAAATATTTTTCAATAAATACAACTAATTACATTAGTTGATGATGGCCCTGTTCCTACCAGTGAGCCGCCAGTCAAATAGTATTAATCACAACCTATGAATTGTGTTTTCTACTGTGACATGTCAACATGCCTGCTGTGAAAAATGTCTGCAGCAAGCTTGTCAGTGTAAACAAAGCCAAACTAATTTTAGACGTCAGAGTCTTCAAAGTAGCCACCTTTTTGCTTTGATAGCAGCTTTACAAACATTCTCTCAACCAGTGTCATGAGGTCGCTACCTGGAGCCCAACTGTTTTGTGTTTCCGCACATTCATTGGCTCGTTTTATTTCTGTAACTTTGTAGCACACCCCGCAGTTTGATGTCTCAACATGTAGCCAACATATTTCATTTATATTAATGAGTGAGGACACAGTATCTGTTTCAGCAGTCAATGATTCCAGATAGATAGATAGATAGATAGATAGATAGATAGATAGATAGATAGATAGATAGATAGATAGATAGATAGATAGATAGATAGACAGACAGACAGACAGACAGACAGACAGACAGACAGACAGACAGACAGACAGATAGATAGATAGTTACTTTATTAATCCCCAAGGGGAATTTTTTTTCCACTACAGCAGCATTTATAGATACAGGAAAGAAATAAAATAACAGTAAAAAATATGAAATATAAAAATGCACAGTATATACAATAAAATAGAGGCAAGCCCCCCAATGTGTGCCACAGCTGTCTCCTCCACATGCAGTTTAATGACCGTAAGCCTAAAACTGTTCAGTCGAGGAAATGGCCACGGAAACATCCCCCCAGTGTAATGTCACAAAAGTATGGACCGTGTTAAAATAAAACTAGAAAATGTAGGTCGCTGCAGGCCGAGCTACAACGTGAGGGTCACTCTGATCAACTCATAAAAGAACTGTAAATGAGACAGACTTGGTCAGACAGTCTGTTTTTCATCTGTTGTCTCTGACCAGTTGTTAAAAAGGCAATAAATAAAATAGGAGTAGATTGACATATTTTTAAAAATGAAGGGTACGCAAAAAAAAAAAAAATGACGCGATATGATAAGGTGTATATTTCCATTTCAGTCCAACACGCAAAGCCTTGTTTTTGTTGTTTTTTTTGTTTCAGCTGCTTCAGTGTTTTCCCTCAGAGAGGTGCAGCTCCAGAAGGACCCGGGCCACCGCAGCTCAGTGTTCCAACCTTTAGGTAAGAGAACAGGATAGACAACATGACTGCAACCTTTGGTTTAAGTCATAGCTACTTAAAGCTACTTATTTAGAACCTACACGTGAATATAAATAATGTGTATGGGATTCGATCGTTGAGTTTGGTGGGGGTTTTTGTGTTGTAAATGAAAAGTTTCACGGGAAGCAAAAACAAAGCTAAACATAGTCAACTCCATTTCTGATTGTTTTTTTGACAGAGGATGAGGATGTAAGATCTTTGTAATATTTTTTTAACCAAACTGAGTCATTGCTTCTTGAAGATATACCCTATCAGCTGCTTGAATGAGTGATCGTTAACAGCAAGCGTCAACTTCGATTTCAGGCCGAGGAAAGAACCGAAGACAAAGCATCTTCTAGAGGGCACAGAGGAGGAAGAAGAAGAAGAAGAAGAGAGAGCGACAGAGCGAGAGGAGCTGCCTTTTCAGACCGCAGCACCAAGGCCAACACAGCTCAGCACACCCACACACCCACACACACACACACACACACACACACACACACACACACACACACACACACACAGGTGGCACACAGGGTTTCTGGAGACAAACTTATGCTGCACTTGAAATGACTGAGCACACCTACACACACTTACACACACACACACACACACGCACACGCACACATTCTCACAATCAGCGACACTGAATAATGCTGTCAGTACATAGTTGCGCACATTTGAGATTTATCCGACTGAGGCACGTGTACGTTTTTATGATAGATTGCCCTGCCGTGACGTACTGCTCACATATACGCAGTCCTGCTTGACATGGCATTGCTATGGGACATTTATATTCAGAACAGAACCCAGGGATCTAGCAATCTAAGGTAGCTGCTACCCAACCTTAAACCATCATACAGGCGCACGTGAACGAGTAGCTCCTCATTACCGCTGAGGCAAACAGAAGTGGACGGGTTGATGTGTACCGAGTGTCGAGATTAGTTCACACAGGACCAGTGTGTAGGATTTTTTTTTGGGGGGGGGATCTCGGCAGAAATGTAATGTAATATTTACTATTCATTTGTAATTCGTGTATAAGCACCTGGAACGAATGGTCACATTATGAACCCTTATAGCTACAGAGGGAGCTGGTTGTCTTCCACAGAGCCGGCCATGTTGCACCACCGAGTTTCCACGGTTCCCGAATGGACTGAATGGACACCGGCCTCCGTAGAGGGCCTTTCGCATTTCATGTCACCCCTAGGCTGCCGTAGGTTCTCCCACAGCGTTGGAAAGAGAGGCCTGAGGGGAGGGGTATTCAGTTGGTGCAATTTCCAACCTACCCACTAGGTGCCACTAAATCCCACACACTGGCCCTGTCAATGAATGCTTCTTCATTTTGCTGTTTTTCCCAAAGAGAAACATACGTGTGTTGAAAACGCCAAACGTTAACATTGGCTCCGGGTGCTATAAGGCACTCACTAAATAACAAACTCACCGTGTATCTTTACTATGTGTTGCTACCTGGATGCTAGCCAGCTAGCTAATAGAGAGCCGAAACAAAACTGATCTTCCGGATTCTGTTCCAGAAGTAAAAAAAAAACAAAAAAAATTTGATTCAAAATCACATTTGTAATAAATATAAATACAGGTTGAAACAGCCTTTTTTCCATCATATGTGGTAAGCTTTGCTTCACATGTTTGGGATAGTTTTTTTTTTTTAATAACAATCTACGTCCATTACCAAACACTATTTCCCAAGCCCTGGAAATTTGCGTCTTAAACTGTATTTGGGAAGATCTGGATAATAGACACAAAATAAAATGGCACCCACTCATTAAAATCACGAGTGTGGCTGCATAGATGGGTGTATTATGCCTTGAGCATTACGCCCCCCCCAGTTCGATTTCTTCCTTTAATACATATTGTGTATATTCCCCTACTCTCTTCCTCTTCATTTTGTGTCGATCTCCACTGACACAATAAAAGCATAAAGTGACCATTAAAAAAACAAAACGCTAACTTGGAGCATCAGCTAAACTTTTATCCAGGAAAGCATTGCAAATACAAAACCTCCAAAGGATTCACAATAGAAACAGTAAAACCCAACGTTGTTTGCATTCGAAAGTGTCTTTAAAGAACAGTTGTAAGGATGTCTCCGTTATAATGGTTATATTTGGGGAAAATTATTTTTGGGCCCGGAATGACCACTGGGACAAATGAGCAACAATTCTTGGCTGCAGATCCAGGAAGAAGAAATGCATGAGGAGGTTGGGGATGTTGCAGTACAGTTCAGACATGTCTGATAACCGCAAGAGCAATTCATGTAGTTTATGGACTTCTGAGAGTACAACGAGAATGCAGGAGAATGCCTTTAGGAGAGGGCATGAAAGAATGTTATAAATATTGACAAAAACCCAGCCATGATCATATTGCGCTTGTGGTTTTCCTTCATAGGATTTGTAGTTCTTTTCTTTGGCCACAGAGCAACAATTTTTAACTCAATGAAATGTTCAAAGATTAAAAAATAATTGAATTACCAATTAATAAAGAAAAACACAATGACCGTTTCATTGTTCGAAAATGACAAATGAAAGATTTGCTGGAAAAAAAGTTTTTTTTCAATACATTTCTGAAGCTAGTGGAACAGAGGCTAAGCCGGACCTGACGTCTTGACTTTGACTCCCTATGAGCTGATATAATTAGTTCTAGGATAAAAGACTCTGCAAATGGCAGCTACGGGTGTATTGTGTCATTTGACAGTCTTGAAGTTGTACATACAAGAGCAGTCCTGACATTACAATGGTAGCATCACTGTTCATTTCCAGTACCTCTGCTCACAAGTAACAACCTATCATAGAATCTGACTCCATTGTGTATAATTATACAACTCTGCAGTAAAAATGGATTCCTGTGGACAGACTCGCCTTGCCACGCGCCCCTGTTTTTCAATTCAGTGTCGGGGGTTGCGGTCCGTACAGTGTTAACAGCTGACTTTCACTCCAGTTTTTGAAGTTGCCTTAGTAAACTGTGCATGATAGTTTGGCTTGTGAAGAATCTATATTTGATCTGGTGTAGCCAATGTGTTAGGAGGCATTTACTTTGTGTCTGTAAATAACTCACTATGAGTGGAAGTATTTCTTAGTCTCCTATTTGCACAAACCAGAAGTGTCCTCTGAAGCCTGGTCCCTTTCCTTTGTGTTTTTCCTAATATGGTTCCATAATATGACCCCATATCTTACCAAAACCCCTCATTCCTTTACCAGCGTACTGGGAAACTATGTTCCACGGGTACTTTCTAGTAGCAATTCTTTCTCAGTAGTAGTCACCACTAGCCCATATATTTTTGACAGCAATGTCCTATTTCTACGGAGCCACTTTTGGCTCGTCTATAAAAGTATATAAAAGTACATACAGTGATAAGTACACTGTTCTGTTAATACATAGAGATGTTAGAATTTTACATCTTTAGTGTCCATTACAGCTTCCATGTGACTGTTTTGGGTTTGAGCCCAGAGGTTATGCTTATGCGCGAAACAATTATAAAGATCTAGAGATGCAAAAGTGATGGGGGCTCGTGACCTAGCGAGCCATACTGTCTTTGCTCCTTAATCTGCCCCGACGCCCTCTCAGTGCTGCTGAGATCAGAGGGAAAGCTGAGGGATCCTTATGAAGACTACTAACAAAGGGGTTGAGGCCATATCAATGAAATGATGTGTCATCAAGGTTGTCTATTGAATTAATGGTGCAATATAAAAGAAACAATAAAAGTCTTAGTGAAATGCAACATTGGCTTTCCTTTTGCCACAGTCTTCTTGCAGTCATTAAAACGGTTGTACTTTAAGAGCAGCAAAGACATAGATAAGAAGTTGTGCCAGCATTTTTTTTATTTCCTTGTTTCTTGAGATGTTGAAAATATAAATTATATATTTGGTCATGAAATATTCCCTTTTGATTTAATCTACAGTGTGTCTGTGATGATTCTAGTAGTACGGAGCTAAATGCTTCTTGACTTGCTGTATCTTTTTAAAGATGCTCTCCCAGTTCTGACTGACTGGTGGAGAGGAGTCCGAGCATTTTAACTTTGTATGTTTGTTCATACTGTGAGCATCTTTAAGATCACATGAGGATGGCCATGTTAAAACAGAACACGCTACCTACACCTTAAGGGTGAGGCAAACTACTCTGCAGAGAGCAATGTGCCAATATTTGACAGAAGGTACTTTAATACAGGAACCTTTTCAGGAACTCAGCTCCCCTACCTGCTTCTCCACTGGAGGAACTTCAATCTAAATTGAATTGTGGCGATAGCTTTATACCTTAAAATGTTCCTCCTTGAGAGATACAGTAATACTTTCTAACAGTTCAGTAACTTTCAGTGTGGCGCTTGCAGCACTAATGTTCTAGAACTGGTCAAGTTGTTGTCAGCAATCTCATAAACTAGTTGTTTTGCTTGTAGTTTGTAGCCAGCAGCAACAGTATGGACCATGAATGTTTGTTCTCAATGGCTACACTCAAAAGTGTGATAAAAAGCCTGATGTCATAGAAAGAGAGATAAAGAGAGAGATGGTGCTACCATCGTTTAGATATGGAGATAATACTTGTGGCTACACATAGAGGTTCTGTGTAAAGAATGAGAAGTAGAAATCCAGGATGCTTTCTCATTTCCATACACCTGGCCAGTTACTTAATGATTTGGGTGTGCTTGTCAGATTGTCTGAACATTCTGGAAATTGTTGGATGCAAAACCAACATGGAAAGGGTGTGGGGAGATTTCAGATGCAGTCTGACAATCTGACAAGCATTTTGTCCCTTTTACGACATCATCCTACCTCCCCACCAAATAGTAAGAACCGTTTTCGTCTAGATTATTGGGATTCAAAGGTGTAAATGCAAACCCGTAAGGGTGCAGCATGCGTTCTCGTGCACTTGTGGAGATGATCAATCTTTGTCCCCGAGGAGGTGATACAGGTTACGTAAAGCTCGTAAACCACAGCGGTAAACACATTTGGCATCTGTTTAGGATTGTGTACGCCAATGTTTACTGCACTGATGTCAACCCGATATCATGCCAAAGCATGTAATATACCTGTCACTTCACTGGAGGACTGCGTCACGTCTTGCCTCGCGTCAGCATGACATGCAAGGTGCCTTAGGTTTGGGAACCAAAAACTGCATTGTTTGGTTTTGATTTGGGTTGATGTAACGTGGTCACGATTTGGACAGGTTTAGGCACCAAAACTATTTGATTACAGTTAGAATAAGTAATTTGACCTCAGTTACTTCAATGCGTTACATAAGTTAAATACATTACATTATGTAAATAACTCACTTAAAAGAAATCCAATTTGACTTTTGCTTTGGCACAGACTGCTTTGCGTTCCTGTGAACTTGAACACTGGTCAGAAGTGTTTGATACATCCAACCACCCCCAACTTTCTCTGTGTTTGACGTCCCAGCAATGACAACAGGCTTGTCGTACATGGGTGTACTTTTCACGTCTGGCAAAAAGTGATGCCGACACAGTATCTTGTGGACTGATGGGTGTATTACACACTTTGGAGTGATACCGGGCTGGATATGTAACCTCTGTATCATACAAAGACTTCCTGTCTGACTGAAAAGCTCTGCTGTGTTTATCTGAAACCCTAACCCATGATTGTTTTGAGGTGAAGTGGAAGAGAGTAGGTCAGCTTGCTCTTGTCAAGCTATAGTGACCCCAAGCTGTGTTAAACAATGGGCACACCTCTGCATGTGTAGTTAGGCTGCATTCACAACGATTTTGTCAAGCATAGGCCATTCATTCTTTTGAGTAGTCACTCTGTTGACATGACGGGGAAGCAAAGATATGTGGGTTAAAGATGAATCAAGATAAAAATTTTGACACACAGCAGTGGACCATAATCTGGCAATGTGCACCACTGCTCAATTGCATGTGTTGTACCTAACACTGTAATTTGAGCCCCGGGCATGTCTGCTGTTTACCTAGAGATGTTTGCAACAGAAGGTGAAGTAATTGTCACCATGACAACTTTCTGGACTTCAATAGCGTTAAAAACATGTTAAGCCAGTACATGAAACAATCCACCCAACCCATCCAGCCCCATGTGTTTTTTTAATACAGCGGTCTCTTTGATGAGAACACCACCAATGCTCCATTTTGGAACTTGACTCTCAGAGCGTGAACAACTGAGATTACAAAACATAGGACCTCCCATCTTTCAGTCAGAACTAACCCTCTTGAAATAAAATCTACTTCCGGTCTAGTTTCCTTCTATGTGGCTTGAATGGATGATTTGATCCACAGATCTTCTGGTCCTGAAATCCAAGTGAGAGCAAACAAATGATGTTTCGAGACTGTTCAGGCAATATGGAGGTAGAGAAGCTAACCAGGAATCAGGGAGTCGGGTGTGTTCAAGTGCCCTTAGGTCAAGCACTGAACCTTTACAGCACTGGCCTACTGCCTGCTGAGCACCGTCAGGGGGTTTCTGTTTGCATATGAGTGAAGAGACAGATAACAGTGACCACTGAATTGCCGTTAAAAGTTTTTCTACCTCTACAAGTGGATGAAAAGAATATTGTTGTGACCACCTAAACCTCTGCTCACCTCTCAGTGAGTCAGAGCAAAGATGAAGGCAATGAGGAGAGAAACTGAGGGTAAACCTACAGGGACTTCAGAGGGATGTATAGCTGTAGATGTTACACTTCCAACCTTCCCCTCCTCTTCCCTCAATGGCAGAAGTATTATGTGTGTTTAGTTGTGGTAAATGAAGCTATTTTAAATACTGAAATAAATAACAATAAATATATGTGTATTTTAACAGATGTTTCATCTTTCTTGGTGAGTTTTATGCTGTAACAAAACAAACAATAGAGCACTGTATTTAAAATTAAGATTAAAAAAAAAGAACTGCAGATGATGTCTAAATGTTTTATAAAAGATACGTTTAGATTTTGTAAAAGATGTGATTTTTTTTGTGTGTGATTTGTCCACACTGTTATCCTATTAAAAAAAAAAAAATGAATGTACTGTGACTACCAACAGGCAGAGAAATTGATTAAACATTTGATCAATTAATATATAAACAAAATGATTAAATTCTGGAAAACACTAACCTGCTTCATGTCTTTTTCCCATCTACTTAAATATTTAATTATACCATCATGAGCTAGTATGATGCAACTACTGAGTACAGTAGCAAGGAAAAGGTGAAATAACACAGATGAACAGAAGATGGTGCTACTGTGCAACTCCATGTCAGTACAGGATGTTCTTCACTGTAGGCTAATAAGCAGGTTTTTAACCTTTTACGGACAGTGAATTGTAGGTATCACAATTTAAGCAAACACAAACATTTAGCTGAATTTATTCTGTAACAACCATCATTTACACTTTGTCTAAGGTAAATTGTTGCAGGACCAGAGAATTGACCATGACAGGAAAACAGCTCACCCCTAAGAAATGAAAACTAAAATAAAAAGTGATTGACAACAGTGCAGTCTAGAGAGTGCAGATGTCAAGTATTACAATTCACAGTTCGTAGACAGCACATTTACAGTTTTTAGTACAACATCCAAACTCTATTAACAGCTGCAAGAATTCAAAGGCTTGATAGGAAATTGCCAAAATAAAATACAAAGACAAGCCAGAAAGTGTTGAGAGAGAGAGAGATAAAGGATCCAAACCATGCCAAACTCATCAGCAGAACATTTGGGAGTGCATGTCATGGCCTGGGCATGTGTGGCTGCTTCTGGAACTGGCACACTGTCGTCTACGGTACAGATAATAGCAGCAGCAGGATGAATTCAAAAGTCTGTTTACAGACACGTGTTGTCGGGCTGTTTGCGAAGCAATTCCTCCAATCTCATTGGCAAGACCTGCATTCTGCAAACAGACAACGATTAACCAAAGCTTGACAAAATCAGGAAGGTCTTAGACTGGCCAAGTCATTCACCAGACTGAAACCATATTGCATAGGCTGACGAGCAGACTGAAAGCAGAGAGCCCTCGGGAACAATCATCAAATAAAAGCAGCGGCTTTCAAAGCATTAAAAAAAAAAAAAGCATGAAAAAGCAGATACTGAAGGTCTGTTCTGTCGGTGGGTCGTAGACTTGACATTGTCAACGCATTCAAAGGGCTTTGCGAGCAATCATTAGACCTAATCACGCGCAAGGCTCAACCAGCCAATCAGCGTAACATCCGTCAATAAGATAAGCAGTGAAGTAGAAACGGCCTTGTCCGGGTGCCCCTGGGCTGTGTTTACTTTCTTCGTTTGCAGTGTTTAATTAACGCTGGCAGTTTTCCGTCAGTGGGACTAAGCCGCTGTGAAGAGTTCGGTCTCCTCTGAAGGAGCGACATGAAGCTGCTGGACGGGCGGATCTTGTCGCTGTTTCAGCGCCACTGGCGGCAGACTCTTACCTACTGGAGTGTGTTCTTCAGCTTCGGCCTGTGCATCGCCTTCTTGGGACCCACCATCTTGGACCTGAGGTGTCAGACCCAGTCCACCCTGCAGCAGATCACCTGGGTCTTCTTCTCCCAGCAGTTGTTTTTGCTGGTGGGCAGCTGCGCGGGAGGACTCTTTAAGAAAACGTGAGTCTGGTTACTGAGTGGAAATGCGCCATGTGTTTTAACGTCTCCTTCAAATGTAGACATGCTGTATTCCCGTGGGCTCACTTGTCATCCAGTAATGTTCCTAGATATTATTATGTAATCGAATAATACATGTAAACATTTTTTTTAAAAAGAACAGTTGAATAATATTAGTCTGGTTTGGGGTTCAGGAGAACCTGGACACCTTTTTCATCAGTTTGATCCATCATGACTTTAGCAAATGTTACATATTTACACATCAGCTCTGTTTGGTATCAGACCCCAGCTGTAAACTATAATAGTTCATTGTAATGCATTTTCACCTTCTCTATATCTGTGATGGGTGTTGACAATAGTTATTATGGAGCAACACCCTCTCAATACCTATATAATTAAATGGCCTGCACTTATATAGTGGTTTACAAATAACTTGATCATTTTTGTATTATTATTTTAGTTGCAGCCTTCATCAAGTCCTCCTGCACATAGTCACACTGAGTTTTTTTTTTTTCTCAAACTTAGCTCTTTCCTCCACACACAGGAAGGTTTGCTGCTTGTACTGGGAGCAGTAATTTGCAATAGTTTCTTCTCTTAGATCCTAAAGACTTAATGTTTTCTGCAACAATTTGGCAGCCTTAGAAAGTAGTATACAATTATTTTTTTTTTAAAGCATTATATAAAGGGTAGAATAATTATGACATTATGAGATGGCTATATCATGTAACTTGGCAAGATTACATTCCACGTTGTCATCATCATCAGCTGGCTACTCAACACAGACTTTTGGTGAATGTCGTTTTGACTCACTAAAACTTTACCTGAGTAAAGGTTAGGAGCAGAGTGGAAAGTTGGCAGGAATGAGAGGATACGCAGTGACGATAAGGTGGCGGTGGTGCCGAGGCTGGACGCTGTGATAAACCCTCTAGGTAAATACAAGTCTGGCGCAGTAGACTTTTACTGCAACAATGACGAGCAGGAACTGCCCTGCTTGTTATTCGAGTTGGGTAGAGTCACAGTATTGGTTTTGTTAAGCTTAATCGCAGGTAACTGCAGAATAACTTCTATTAGTATAGGGCAAGTAAAGGCTACAAGGATTGTTCAAACGGAAAATCCACCATGTTACTTAAACATACATAAAGTCCTCATAAAGCAGGAGTATGTTTGAATATGAATTTATTAACAGTCTGATTACACTGCAAGGGTGGTTTTGCTGTATCTTCCCCAGCCTCTTGTCCTCCCTGTCAGCCCTCTTCTCCTGCTCTCTCATCATCTCACTCGTGTTTGCCGTCATACCGCTATGTCACCACGTAGTACTGCTGTACGTCGCCATGGCGCTGGCTGGCAATGCCATGGGGGTGATCGACACCATTGCCAACCTGCAGCTGGTGAAGCTGTACCAGAAGGACTCAGCCGTCTTCCTGCAGGTTAGAAAAACATAAATTGTGTGTTGTTGTTTTTTTTTTTTAATGTTTGTTCTGTATGTCAAAGCAGCTAAACATGTCAATGTGAAGGTAGACCAATAACATATTACATTGCAACAACATATCATAGTTTATTGACTGTAAATAAAGAAGTCAGAAAAATTTAAGCTGCACTAATGTTTTTATTTAAACAATGGGTCACACGATTATGTGTATTGATCCTTTTACCCTCTTTCAGCTTGTCATTTTGGTTTACAGTAACGTCTGGTTTAGTCTCGGGGCCTTCATTAAGAGAACATACAGTTCCACAAGGAGAGTGAATATTTGAATCCAACTTCATAAAATTCCCAAATACATGACTCCAGGTCGGGCTAATAGTGCTTTGCCTCTGGCCTGTGTCGAAACAGGTCATTATTTGCTAACATTATAGCAAGATAAACTTTAGAGGGCCATAATTTGTCAAACGCGTGTGGTTGTGTTGTGTGGTACAGCGCCATAACCAGCCAAACAACAAACAAAGAAACTTTAAGAAATTACATACAAATTGAAAGTGACTTAAAGCTGTTTTTGCTACAGAAACACACAAGTTGTTCAGGTTAGGTTAGGTATTTACTTTATTAATCCCCGAGGGGAAATTGTTTTGCTACAGCAGCATACAGGAAGCAATAAGATAATAATAGAATAATAAAAAGCAATAAAATAGCAGTAAAAAATATTAAATATAAAATGCACAGTATATACAGTACAGTATATATCTGTATATATTATATACAAACAACCAAGAAACACAGACAACAGTGTTATTGTTGTGTGATGGATTTTGCCAGAGGTGAGTTATTGTACAGTCTTATTGCGGTCGGCAGGAATGATCTCCTGTATCTGTTCTTGTGACAGCGGAGCTGGAGGAGTCTTTTGGAGAAAGTGCTCCGCTGTCCCTGCAGCATTTGGTGTATAACGGTTTAAAATGTTATCTCATGAATAAAAAGATCAAACTGACACAATTACGTTACAAGTGGACGTTATATCTCAAATTTCCCAGTGATCTTAAAGAATTGCAAGCCTCTCGGCCATCATGCGCTCCTGATGTGAGGATCCCTATTCATGTCTCTCCCTAGGCCTTGCATTTCTTCATTGGCCTGGGAGCACTGGTCAGTCCGCTGGTGGCTGATCCATTCCTGGCAGAGGACAGCTGTGTCCTGGGAGCCAACTGGACCGCCAACTCCTCCTCCCCCCCCTCGGACCTACAGCACCTCCGCAGCACCCTGGCCGGGCACGGATCAGCTCTGCACAACATCTCCCAGTATCCTCTGCACACCGAGGGTGTCGTCGTCACCAGAGTGTCGTATGCTTTCTGGATCATGGCTCTTATTAATGTGAGTTGCCGTCAATTCCACATGTCATTTGTATTATACTGACACGTAAATATACAGGCTACATGTTGCCAAATGTACTGTCTCAAAGGTATATTTCTTGTAGAAAAGACAGTGACAGCAATTCTTGTAGCAGGTCAGATCTAAAGGCAAGTGTGGCTGTGTGATTTGACTGTAATTAATGATACCTCATCGCGTATTCGGTGATAAAGCTTCTTCTGCTGAGCAGTACTAATGTCTCCTCTGGCCCGTTGGCATGTTTGTGTTAATCTACTGTGTGCATGGATTATAACGGATGGTGAGAGTTTGGTATGTACAGTTTGGTATACACCCGTAACATTATGTCAGAGACGATAGAGACCATCTGTCAAATGTGACCAATTAGAGGAAACGATACCAATGCAGCTCTTTATTCCTGTCCAAGGCCTCCACTGTATTCCAAGCATCAAGCCAATAGGCCTCCCTGTGGACCAGTGAGTTGATGATGTCTCCTGTAGAGTATTGCCTGGTTAAATCAGTACATTTTGGAAATGGTACATTGGAATTTAGGGTTTGGTACATAGTAGCATATCTTCCGAAAAGTTTGAGACTCTGCTTTTGATGTCAATATCTAGAGTGCAGTATGTGTTTTTTTTTTTTTTTTTTCAACTTTATTTAAAGCCTGTGACAAATATTTACAATTAGCACACAAAAAAATACATCAAAGTAAATTTTTACAGCGTATATACACCTTTGGCTCAGAGCCTTCAAACTGCAACTTCACCACATCACCGTTTCTGTCACTGTTACTGCTCTGTGGCTTTGTAAGGCAGTATAATACTATTTCATATAGTAATTACTACGCAGGATTGCCTCCTGGTTCTCTGTGTTCTTCTCAGAATTATTTGCATTTCTTCAGATGGCTATGATCTGCGATATAACCCCTCACATAATGCAATATGTTTCCACCCGTGCAGAATATTATTGACATTATTTTCAGTTTGAGCCGGATCTGTCTCGAGCATGGGACAAGATAAGAAGGTTTTACAAATTGACTCAGCTGACAGGAAGTGTTGTCGGTTCACTTGGTGAATAGTCTCTTTGTGTGTCTGCTTGTGTGCGTGTTCTGGCAGTTCCCTGTGCCGGCAGCAGTGCTCGCATTGATGTACCATGAGCGATTGCTGCCTTGTTCTAGCAACAGTCCACGTCTCCTGGACAGACAACCTCTGTCCAACTCTAGCCATGCTGGGGACAGCGGCCGAGGTAATGCACACGTGCGACTTTGAGCTCGTTGTTCAATCGAAATTACAGACCTCCGTGTGTCCGTCTCTCCCCAGGACACGAGGATGTGTTCGGTTGCTGTTACCCAGCCAAGCTCCGGGGCCACCCTGCTACTTTCTTCATCATCCATGCATTAGGTGGAGCTATCCTCTTCATCACTGATGGGATTATAGTGAGCATTACTGCTAACGCTACACGCATATCAACATATCAAACTCCACTCTATGTTGGCGGTTTCTCATGGGAGCACAGTCGTAGCTCAAATTTTACACACGGACACGATGCACCTATTTTATGATTCACTTAGAGTTATGCTTTCGGAGGTTTTTACTTGTGTGGCGTCGTAAATAAACATCCATACATCTCCTTAGAAATAGAAAAATGATATTTCTTAAACTCTTTCCCTTGAGAATGTTCACCGCTCCCCTCTACTGCACACGTGTTGATGGCACATGATAAAAAAAAATATTCTACTTCATTTATTGGTTCATTTTGGGGCATTTTATCAATACAAATATTTTATACATTTTTGGGAGCCCCCCCAGTCAAAAATATGATATCGTCGCCTGAGGGCAACGCTATGTGACAATGCTACCAAATCACAGAGAAGTGTATTAATTTATAGATCATAAAATAATGCTCAGAGGGCAAAACAAAATCACAAAATCTTTACAAACTGTAACATATCATAAAACAAAAGTAAAAATACATAAAATATATTCACATACTGGATTTCATACAGACGTGTGTTTGTATCACAGAGCGGGTCATGTCATATAATGTACTTCATTGAAATGAGATTTCCCGCCATGTGAAACTTTTGCTGTGAAACAAGAGATGGACGTTCCACTCTTTCGCACGTCACTCATGGTGTTCCTGTGCACCAAGGAACTGTCTATAAAAACATGTAAAAAGTAAGTTTCCAATGCTGATTAAAACGCAACAAGAATAACGACAGTTCAATAAAGGAGAGATCATTAGGTGTGAATAGGAATGTATTTAAGTCGTGATAGTTTCACTTATAAATTTTGCCGGTTAAACTCCAACAGCGATAGGCCACTGCCCACAGCGATGTCCCACGTTGACGTAGGATTCGGGACAGGACCCCGAATGCCCGTGCGCTGGAAGGGTGTAAGGTGGAGCAGACTAAATATTTTTAAATGAAGCATGATAGTGACTCCTAAACCTTATTTGAACATTGTTTAATACTTTTTGGACCATTCTCAGTGGTTGTATTCATTTAAAGAAACATATAGGGCACATGGGGCTTCAGACAACTTCCGGTTGCCTGAGGTGCAGTAGAGGGTTAAGTTTTCTTCACAACCAAAGCAATCCAGTGATAGTTGACTGTACATGCATGGTTGCATTGCAAACAAGAACTGCTAAATACTATTTCGGCATGTTTATTAGTGTCAATTTGCCAAAAAAAAAAAAAAAAAAAAAAAGTAGAAGAGTATATGTTAAAAATGGGGCTCAAATTTTTTGCCTGCAGCATATCTGCTCAATCCATGGCAACATTACTGTGTGCTTCTTTTTTGGATTGAGCAAAGCATTGTGGAGACTGTTTATCGATTATCTACTAAACAAAAGTGAGACTACATATAGAAATGACAAAGTGACGTAGTTGTCAGTGTGTGACCCCTGCTTTACCTAACCTCCTACTCGGTTTCTTGTCCTGTAGGGCTCCTATGCAGGATTCGTCTACACCTACGCTGTATCTCCTCCCCTGCTAATGGGCCATAAAATGGCCGGCTGTCTGGACAGCCTATTCTGGGCCTCGATCACAGCAGGAAGACTGGCTTTCATCTACTTCTCCTACAGATACACACCTCCTTGGCTGCTTACCTTCAGTCTGGTATGAACACGCATTTAAAGGACAAATCCTCCATGAAATAAATACAGAAGTTGACATTGCAGTGCTGAAGAATAGAGCTTAACAGGTGAAGTAGGGGTCAGGCTTTGTGTGACTTTAGCTTTGTTCACAACATCACAAGTGGTGACCTCTAAGTATGTTGCTTCACACCAGGCATAAAAAAATGCATATCCACATACAACTTGCGTGATCACTTGTGATCATACCTCACGACGCCACTCTACATGCAAATATACACGTACATCACATAAATAAACAAGTAAACACAAAGAAACGCAAGGATTCGAGACAGCATTGAACAAAATAAGATATCTTACTCTCTTGGGCCTCATTTTAATTAGCCAATAATAAGCCTACTTACAGTATGTCATGTTTCACATTGGTTAGGTGTTATTGTAATTTATTCTGCCAAATAATTTGGTTCTTCAATATTTGAAGGGCTCTTGAAGAAATACAAGAACTCGTACTATACCCCAAAATTCACTTCTTTCAGATAGATAAACTGTCGACAAATAAACTTAAACCTGAATTTGAATTTGAATGTGCGAGTGGGTGGAGGCTTTTCAACAGTTATGCATCTGATGTGTGTATGAAATAATAGAGGTAGCCTGAAAAGAATAAAATAAAATAAAATAAAATAAAATAAAATAAAATAAAATAAAATAAAATAAAATAAAATAAAATAAAATAAAATAAAATAAAATAAAATAAAATAAAATAAAATAAAAACAGAGGAGGCTTTGGTTAAACAAGCATCAGGTAGACATTCTACATTTGTATTAACTAAACAGCTTGCGTTATAGACACGTTCTGGATTTCTCCTACTGTCTGAACAATTCAGCTAAGCTCAGCAGAATTACACAGAATACTCTTTCTATTGGTCATTATTTCTGTTGCTTATTGACAGGTGGTCAGTTGAGTATGTGGCCTTCAAAGATCCCCCCCCTGCGTTCTCAAATGTGGCCTGAGCAGATTGGATCTCAGTGTGTCCTCGATGCATCTTGGGATGCATTCCTACTAGTACTTGGAGCCTGTCGACTTGTGATTGAATAACCCAGGATGCATGTTAATGCAGGTGTGACCAGGGCCTTTGTGTGTCACACTGCGTATCAATTTCTACTAAAAGCAATGAGCTTCTGCACGGCTGTTGTATGCTACTTTAAAAACAAATATTTGACCTGGGTGGGAATGCAAATGACAAGATAAGTTGGTACCATTAGGAGGAAGTTCATTATCCGAGTGGACAGACTTCAGATTGTTGAGCTTAACTGCTTTGTTACACTTGATTAAGGCACTTAAAGAACTCAGAATACTTACTTGACCATATAAAGCCACCTTAATAAAGCTGTACTAAGATATTTTTTTATAGTCACTGTTTAGCTCATTTACAGTGAGTTGACTTCACACCCGTGTTGGTCAGCTGCAAGCATCTGTATTTTATCTATTTTCTATATATTTTAGATTCTTCGTAGTCCCTTGTATCTAATCTTTCTTGAAGTTACAATATCGTTGTCTTTGGTGCATCTATGGCTATAAGCTATAATTGTAGCTGCCTTTTTGGACCACATTTCCCAGAGATCCAAAGAGTGTTGCCAGTTGGATGTCTGTCAATGGCACGTCATCCTTTCAAATAGCATCACATTATCTCCCCCTGCACCTTTTGAGAACCAAAGATAAAGATTCAAACTCATTGATCTAACAGCCCCTAAAGGGAACCAGAAGCAGGCTAAGTGTTATTACACTGTAAAAAAAAAATAAAAAAACCGTCTACTTAAAAAATGTTATTCTAACAATAGTTTTTAAGTTTAATGAGCAAATATTTTATTAAAAAAAAAAAAAAAAAAAGCTGAGCTAAGCCAAAATGTCGTTTTCAGTGTAGTTAACTAAAAATCTTAAGTTAAGAAAACTTTAGTGCTTTATGAGTTTGTTGAGTTAAAAGTCCATATAATTTACCCGTGTGTGTATGTATATATAAATATATATATAATATAGTTTGGAGTAAATGAAAGATCGTAATGTTGTCATATGTAGGTCTGTATCTAAACCTAAATAATAACATGAATAAAAGTCAATCAATAATTGGTAGTGTATGCCACATACCAACAGGCTGGCCATGATGTCACTACTCTGCTATCACTGTGCATGTGCCTATTCCACGCAAGTCCATGCAACAAGAAACGTATTACCTGTAGCAGTGTAGCAGCATCACTGCCTCAAGTGGCAACCAGCAGTGACGTTATCCATTACCACCTTCTGTTGATTCCATCAAATTGACACACTGAGCAAGAAAACATTCCGGCTACAGACTAGATAGCACATGTTTGAACATTTTGATTAAACGTAAATAACTGATCATTTGTGTGTTTCTCTCAGGTGGGGGTCATACTGGTTCAGTGCTTGTTGTTGATCTTCTACACCAGCTCCGTGTTTCTGTTCATCGGTACCTGTGCGTTGGGACTGTGCATCAGCAGCATCTTCCCCTCCACGCTGGCCTTCACGGAGGACGTATTACACTACGAAGGTAAAGTAAAACAACATTCTGACGCACACACTGCCAGTACCAACACATTTTGGAAGGCGCGTACTACATATGGAGCTCTACCAAAAAAAAAAAGGAGTTAATCATCAAAACTTAAATCTCCCAAAAAAATCTGAAACAAATCTACAGTTGTGAAAGACTCTTTCCGTCTGTGTGTTCTGTGTTAAAGGTTGTGCCACAACAGTTCTCGTGACCAGTGCCAGCACTGGAGAGATGATGCTGCAGCTGCTTGTTGGATCAGTAAGAAACCTATCGTGAATGTCTTGTCTTCCTGAATATCATTTTGAGCACAATGGGGATTTGGTTTAACACAATGCGTCCACATTCAGTTCTGTGTTTCCCTTTCATGCATTTAGCCGCGGCGCACCGTCGTTGTTGAAACAGGACCACAGCTGTCGCAGTTATTTTTTTCTTCTTTTCAGAGTAGAGGAGACGATTTCGTCTCATCTCTTTAAAAAGTAACATTATATTACTTTTGCTGTATGCATGAGTTATCTCCAGGTCGACTTAGACACACGTGAAGCGCATAAACTTTGCATTGAGCTGATAATGTGAGCAGAACGAGTGCAACAACGAGCAGCGGGTAAGTGTCCGCAATGAAGCGGTGGAGGTGATCACATTATCGGGATTATTATTCACCGGACGGAAAACTGCCCCGCAGCTTCACACGAGTGTCGCGCAGTCGCGTTACAGCAAATGCACTCATCTGACGACGGAAAATATATCGGCGGCGTCAAACTTCCTGACTCGTAAATTGAACGCCGTCAAAACACAAACGACGTCTCGTCTTCTCGTGGGAGGGAAGACATCGAGCTAAAATGAGAGACTACAACCTAATTTTAATCAAAACGAGCCGTCCTCAGAGCTGAACAGCAAACAGCGGCCTGTGCAATGGGCTGAGAGACAAGTGCGACGAGCCGGGGAGTGACACAGAAAGTGTTGACGCTCAAATCACTTAAAATATCAATCATCTCCTTTTTCTTTTTTTTTTACAATTGAAAATTCCAAAAGATTTTGAGTGCACAAAATCTTGTTGTTTTTTTTTCACATGCATGCACGGGCATATTTTTGTTTTCATTTGCACGTGTGCTTCGCCTCTGCTGAAACACCTCCATCCTAAACACTGCAGTCTTTTTCCATTTTTTTTTTGTGAGTCCTTTTTATGAGTCGTGTCTCGTGAAAATTGTGTTTGCTTCACAGTAATAAATAACACTTAAGAGATTTTTGTCATGAATTAGAATTTGACCTGCTGCATTTATAGCGCTTCTGAGGCTACATCGCTTTCCAGGAATGATTGCAGAGGTGCTTGAGATAAACAAACAAACAAAAAAAAACATACTATGTGTCTGTCGCTCCCTGCAGGTGATCCAGAGTGCGGGCAGTTACTCCTTCCTGTTGTGTTGTACAGTAGTATCCTTCATTGGCTTCTGTCTGTTCCTGCTGCTCCTCTATATCCAGCATATCCACAGACAGAACCAAACAGGTAATCACACACCAGGTAGACACGTGTACAGAGAGGAAATGATATTTGCACAAAGCTTTGGACTTTATCAGGCAATTGAAAAAGTAAATGGTTGTGGAAGTGTTTCTCGTAAGGAACAGCGACGTCACAAAGCTCGTGACTTGATTTCAGAAAGACTGGAAACCGAGACTGCAGTGGAGGGGGCACTGACAGTTAGCACAAAAACCTGTTTGTGGACACAGAGCGCAGCCTGTGGTTCCCCCCCTGCCATGTTTGGGCCAGATTCATGTGCAATGCTCCAGTTAGATCAGGAGGTGAAAACCCACCAGCTGGCTGGGTTCTTTGGGTGTTACCTCCTCAATCCCAGGACAAATGAGAAACTTTGACTGCATTTAGATTTGAGTGGAACCGGATGATATTCTGCCATTTTTTTTTTTTTTTTTTTAAATGTCTCTGTCGTCTTGCTTTTTTCTCTATTTCGTGCGTCATAGCCACGATTGTCTGAGTTTTCTCTGCTGAAATAGCTCAGTTGGGAGAGCGTTAGCCTGGAGATCTGAAGGTCCTTGGTTCAATGCTGGGTTTCGGCAACAGCTGCTCAAGTTCCTACAAGCTAAATTAGCTCAATTAAGTCAGCTTTAGAGCAAAGATCTAAATTATGGTGTGGAAATCCTTGATTACAGTAGCAGCTGTCCAGCTTTTGACTGCACCTCAAGTTTTGCTGCCTTTGTGTCATGGAGGTTGTTGTCATGAGGGACAATCATACAGAGCTGTATGTCCTTATTGCGTCGCCTTGACACGGCTCGCTCGAGGGTTTATGTCAAACTACCTCAAATGTGTAAATGGTAAATTTTGACACTGGGAATGTGTCCTAATTTTCTGAGGCATTTCAAGGGCCCTTTTAAGGTAGTAGAGAGGGTCACAGAAGTGTTGTACCGAGTGGCACCAGTAGGGGGAGGGTCAGAGACTGGTACATTTCAATCACCTTAAGACTTATTTGTCCCCCTGTCCAGAGCAATCACCTAACCAGGACACCTGTTTGGCGAACCTACCAAAGCAGTTGGAGGGTTCCCCAGGCCATACCAGAATCAATGAGAGGTTTGCTGGGGACCACTTGCAGCAGCGGACGCAGTCATCTGATTATGGTACACCTACTATCCAACCTACAGTGAATCGGGGCGAGTAAGGAGCAGTGGGACCACAGCAAGGCCAAATTCTGGTAGAGCCTCTGGTAGGATGCGCCTCACATCACGTCGCACCACAAGCCTTGCTTGTACCCACCAGGAGAGAACTGTCAAAGAGACCTGGCATGAGGAGGACGCACTGTGCGTGAGAAGAGGGCCCCTGTGTGGTCAAGAGACTATTATGAAGTATGATTTTAAAAAATACATTTTAAATATGGAGCCACGTGCACAATATGAATGAATACTATGTACAAAATTGAAGTAGGAAGCAGGCAGTCCTCTGGTGGTTTTGCTCTTTCTGCTGGCTTCTCTTGGAACACACTGTATCCTTTGACGGGTTCATATGGGAGCTGATCTTCCCAAAAAGAACGAGATGTTTTTCATCTACAAAATGGCATAGCATTAAATTCAAATTCAGGTAATTACAAAGATTTTAGTTTCGCAAATCATGTTGAATCATTGTTAAATGAGGCCTGATCATTTGTACATCAATACAATCCCTATTAAAAATTAAACAAACTATATTTACTGTGTGATATCAATATTTTACAGCCTATACTTTTACTGCATGTTAGACAATCATTTTGTTTTTGCTATATTTAAAATGATGTCACCTTTTGTGTCTATCACAGTCACCCTTTTCCTAGAAATTACACGTATAGGATATTTGAAAACTATGTTCAAAATCACACTGTGGTGAAAAAGTAATCACTGGCTAGATTATGTTCAGTAAGATTCTTTTAGTGAATGAACCGACACAAACATTCCTTATTATCTTATGAAGCATCACACACACCTGACTAACACACGTCACAACTAAGACACGGGCACACTTGTGTGAAAAACAACTCAGTTGCTGGCCTACACCAAGACTCCAGTTATATGTACACAATATATTAGCCTCTTAACCTGCTCTAGCGATTGTTGAGAGCGTTTAGAAAGAGAAAAAAAAAAAGATCTTGTGGCTAACACTTCCCATTCGCGATTTCTTTCAATTGATCCCGTCTTTTCCCTTCTCCTCCGGCTTGTAACGAGCGTGTTGTGGAGTTTACAGCTACACCTGTACTCCCGGGCTGCCTCTTTGACAGTCAGATGCAGCGCATCTGTCGGGAATTGAATTTAAAGCTGTACGATTTCTTCCTCACGGGAACTCATTGATCCAAGGTAGCGATCCATCTCTGACAACCACAGGTGTCAAACGCTGCTCTCATTTAGCCGTGTCGATGAACAGGTGCTTGGGGAAAACTTCCGGTCCTCGCGTAATTTTTAAGAGCTTGGAAACTGTACTTATCGTTTGAATTTTGAATGAATGATGACAATCATACAGATCTGTATCTACTTTTTGCGCCTCGTGGACACGGCTCACTCGAGGGTTTATGTCAAACGACCTCACTGGGAAATATTTCGACTGTACACCCAAGCATCGCTGACGTGACGGGGAGTGTTTGTTACGCAGAACCATCTCAAGTTGCGCTTTGCACGTGTTTGCAAAATGGCAGGAGCTTTCAAGAAAATCCTAAGCAGGTGATTGGGTGAACCATATTTTCATCAACGCTATCAAATCTGGCTCAAAGGACAAGCTTTTAAAGATACTTCGATAGCTCAGATGATAAAGGGGAGGATTGCAGAGTGGAAATAGAAGGCGTCCTTAGGTTGCTTGTTTAAATCCAGCTCAAAGGACGGGCTTTTAAGCAACGCAACTTGTCCAACCCTTCTTCGCCTTTCTGGACCGGGACGTGACCCTTCTGTGAGACCATTTCTACAACTTTCCAAAGGAAACACCCTCTTCACCCAATGAATTAATGGGCACAACTAAGTTCTTATTGGGTAATTGGCAACATGAGAAACTTTGACTGAATTGACATTTCACTGGAACATGATGATATTTTGCCATTTTTTTGGAAATGTTGTCGTTTTACTTTTTGCTCGATTTGGCGGGTCGTAGCCATGATTCACTTCTCTTCCTTTGCCGAAATAGCTCAGTTGGGAGAGCATTAGACTGAAGATCTAAAGGTCCCTGATTCAATCCCTGGTTTCGGCAGCAACCTTTCCGTGGGGGCTGTTGGGTCACCCAATCTTTCTTCCTCTGACACACCCTGTCCATTTTATGTTGCCTTGACATTGGAAGCAAAGTGGTTGATGGCGGTAGAATACCATGTGGTTCAAGCCTTCGATAGCTCAGATGGTAGAGCGGAGGACTGTAGAGTGAAAATAGCAGGAATCCTTAGGTCGCTGGTTCAAATCCGGCTCGAAGGACAGGCTTTTAAGCAACACAACTTGTCCAACCCTTCTTCGCCTTTCTGGACCCAGATGTGGCCCTTCTGTGAGACCATTTCTACAACTTTCCAAAGGAAACACCCTCTTCACCCAATGATTTACTGGGTACACTTAAGTTCTTATTGGCAACATGAAAAACTTTGACTAAATTGAGATTTCACTGGAACATGATGATATTCTGCCATGTTTTGGAAATGATGTCGTTTTACTTTTTGCTCGATTTGGCGGGTCGTAGCCACGATTCCCTGGGTTTCCTTTGCCAAAATAGCTGAGTTGGGAGAGCGTTAGACTGAAGATCTAAAGGTCCCTGGTTCGATCCCTGGTTTCGGCAGCAGCCTTTCCATGCCAGCTTTTGGGTCACCTATTCTTTCTTCCTCTTACACACCCTGTTCATTTTATGTTGCCATGGCATTGGAAGCAAAGTTGATGATGTTGGTAGAATTCAGTCTCATTCTAGCCTTCGATAGCTCAGATGATAGAGAGGAGGACTGTAGAGTGAAAATAGCGGGAATCCTTAGGTAGCTGGTTCAAATCCGGCACGAAGGACAAGCTTTTAAGCAACGCAACTTGTCCAAACCTTCTTCGCCTTTCTGGACCGGGACGTGACCCTTCTGTGAGACCATTTCTACAACTTTCCAAAGGAAACACCCTCTTCACCCAATGATTTACTGGGTACACTTAAGTTCTTATTGGCAACATGAAAAACTTTGACTGAATTGAGATTTCACTGGAACATGATGATATTCTGCCATGTTTTGGAAATGATGTCGTTTTACTTTTTGCTCGATTTGGCGGGTTGTAGCCACGATTCGCTGTGTTTCCTTTGCCGAAATAACTCAGTTGGGAGAGCGTTAGACTGAAGATCTAAAGGTCCCTGATTCAATCCCTGGTTTCGGCAGCAACCTTTCCGTGCCAGCTTTTGGGTCACCTATTCTTTCTTCCTCTGACACACCCTGTCCATTTTATGTTGCCATGGCATTGGAAGCAAAGTGGTTGATGGTGGTAGAATACCATTTGGTTCAAGCCTTCGATAGCTCAGACGGTAGAGTGGAGGACTGTAGAGTGAAAATAGCAGGCATCCTTAGATAGCTGGTTCAAATCCGGCTCGAAGGACAGGCTTTTAACAACGCAACTTGTTCAACCCTTCTTTGCCTTTCCAGACTGGGACGTGACCCTTCTGTGAGACCATTTCTTCAACTTTCCAAAGGAAACACCTGCTTCACCCAATGATTTACTGGGTACACTTAAGTTCTTATTGGGAAATTGGCAACATGAGAAACTTTGACTGAAATGACATTTCACTGGAACATGATGATATTTTGCCATTTTTTTGGAAATGTTGTCGTTTTGCTTTTTGCTCGATTTGGCGGGTCGTAGCCATGATTCGCTGCTTTCCCTTTGCCAAAATCGCTCAGTTGGGAGAGCGTTAGACTGAAGATCTAAAGGTCCCTGGTTCAATCCCTGGTTTCGGCAGCAACCTTTCCGTGCCAGCTTTTGGGTCACCTATTCTTTCTTCCTCTTACACACCCTGTCCATTTTATGTTGCCATGGCATTGGAAGCAAAGTGGTTGATGGTGGTAGAATACCATTTGGTTCAAGCCTTCGATAGCTCAGACGGTAGAGCGGAGGACTGTAGAGTGAAAATAGCAGGAATCCTTAGGTCGCTGGTTCAAATCCGGCTCGTAGGACAGGCTTTTAAGCAACGCAACTTGTCCAACCCTTCTTCACCTTTCTGTACCCAGACGTGACCCTTATGAGAGACCATTTCAACAACTTTCCAAAGGAAACACCTGCTTCACCCAATGATTTACTGGGTACACTTAAGTTCTTATTGGGAAATTGGCAACATGAGAAACTTTGACTGAATTGACATTTCACTGGAACATGATGATATTTTGCCATTTTTTGGAAATGTTGTCGTTTTGCTTTTTGCTCGATTTGGCGGGTCGTAGCCATGATTCGCTGCTTTCCCTTTGCCAAAATCGCTCAGTTGGGAGAGCGTTAGACTGAAGATCTAAAGGTCCCTGGTTCAATCCCTGGTTTTGGCAGCAACCTTTTGGTGCCAGCTGTCAACTATTCTTTCTTCCTCTTACACACCCTGTTCATTTTATGTTGCCATGGCATTGGAAGCAAAGTTGATGATGTTGGTAGAATTCAGTATCATTCTAGCCTTCGATAGCTCAGATGGTAGAGCGGAGGACTGTCGAGTGAAAATAGCAGGAATCCTTAGGTAGCTGGTTCAAATCCGGCTCGAAGGACAAGCTTTTAAGCAACGCAACTTGTCCAAACCTTCTTCGCCTTTCTGGACCGGGACGTGACCCTTCTGTGAGACCATTTCTTCAACTTTCCAAAGGAAACACCCTCTTCACCCAATGATTTACTGGGTACACTTAAGTTCTTATTGGCAACATGAAAAACTTTGACTGAATTGAGATTTCACTGGAACATGATGATATTCTGCCATGTTTTGGAAATGATGTCGTTTTACTTTTTGCTCGATTTGGCGGGTCGTAGCCACGATTCGCTGTGTTTCCTTTGCCGAAATAGCTCAGTTGGGAGAGCGTTAGACTGAAGATCTAAAGGTCCCTGGTTCAATCCCTGGTTTCGGCAGCAACCTTTTGGTGCCAGCTGTCAACTATTCTTTCTTCCTCTTACACACCCTGTTCATTTTGTGTTGCCATGGCATTGGAAGCAAAGTTGATGATGTTGGTAGAATTCAGTCTCATTCTAGCCTTCGATAGCTCAGATGGTAGAGTGGAGGACTGTAGAGTGAAAATAGCAGGCATCCTTAGATAGCTGGTTCAAATCCGGCTCGAAGGACAGGCTTTTAACAACGCAACTTGTTCAACCCTTCTTTGCCTTTCCAGACTGGGACGTGACCCTTCTGTGAGACCATTTCTTCAACTTTCCAAAGGAAACACCTGCTTCACCCAATGATTTACTGGGTACACTTAAGTTCTTATTGGGAAATTGGCAACATGAGAAACTTTGACTGAAATGACATTTCACTGGAACATGATGATATTTTGCCATTTTTTTGGAAATGTTGTCGTTTTGCTTTTTGCTCGATTTGGCGGGTCGTAGCCATGATTCGCTGCTTTCCCTTTGCCAAAATCGCTCAGTTGGGAGAGCGTTAGACTGAAGATCTAAAGGTCCCTGGTTCAATCCCTGGTTTCGGCAGCAACCTTTCCGTGCCAGCTTTTGGGTCACCTATTCTTTCTTCCTCTTACACACCCTGTCCATTTTATGTTGCCATGGCATTGGAAGCAAAGTGGTTGATGGTGGTAGAATACCATTTGGTTCAAGCCTTCGATAGCTCAGACGGTAGAGCGGAGGACTGTAGAGTGAAAATAGCAGGAATCCTTAGGTCGCTGGTTCAAATCCGGCTCGTAGGACAGGCTTTTAAGCAACGCAACTTGTCCAACCCTTCTTCACCTTTCTGTACCCAGACGTGACCCTTATGAGAGACCATTTCAACAACTTTCCAAAGGAAACACCTGCTTCACCCAATGATTTACTGGGTACACTTAAGTTCTTATTGGGAAATTGGCAACATGAGAAACTTTGACTGAATTGACATTTCACTGGAACATGATGATATTTTGCCATTTTTTGGAAATGTTGTCGTTTTGCTTTTTGCTCGATTTGGCGGGTCGTAGCCATGATTCGCTGCTTTCCCTTTGCCAAAATCGCTCAGTTGGGAGAGCGTTAGACTGAAGATCTAAAGGTCCCTGGTTCAATCCCTGGTTTTGGCAGCAACCTTTTGGTGCCAGCTGTCAACTATTCTTTCTTCCTCTTACACACCCTGTTCATTTTATGTTGCCATGGCATTGGAAGCAAAGTTGATGATGTTGGTAGAATTCAGTATCATTCTAGCCTTCGATAGCTCAGATGGTAGAGCGGAGGACTGTCGAGTGAAAATAGCAGGAATCCTTAGGTAGCTGGTTCAAATCCGGCTCGAAGGACAAGCTTTTAAGCAACGCAACTTGTCCAAACCTTCTTCGCCTTTCTGGACCGGGACGTGACCCTTCTGTGAGACCATTTCTTCAACTTTCCAAAGGAAACACCCTCTTCACCCAATGATTTACTGGGTACACTTAAGTTCTTATTGGCAACATGAAAAACTTTGACTGAATTGAGATTTCACTGGAACATGATGATATTCTGCCATGTTTTGGAAATGATGTCGTTTTACTTTTTGCTCGATTTGGCGGGTCGTAGCCACGATTCGCTGTGTTTCCTTTGCCGAAATAGCTCAGTTGGGAGAGCGTTAGACTGAAGATCTAAAGGTCCCTGGTTCAATCCCTGGTTTCGGCAGCAACCTTTTGGTGCCAGCTGTCAACTATTCTTTCTTCCTCTTACACACCCTGTTCATTTTGTGTTGCCATGGCATTGGAAGCAAAGTTGATGATGTTGGTAGAATTCAGTCTCATTCTAGCCTTCGATAGCTCAGATGGTAGAGTGGAGGACTGTAGAGTGAAAATAGCAGGCATCCTTAGATAGCTGGTTCAAATCCGGCTCGAAGGACAGGCTTTTAACAACGCAACTTGTTCAACCCTTCTTTGCCTTTCCAGACTGGGACGTGACCCTTCTGTGAGACCATTTCTTCAACTTTCCAAAGGAAACACCTGCTTCACCCAATGATTTACTGGGTACACTTAAGTTCTTATTGGGAAATTGGCAACATGAGAAACTTTGACTGAAATGACATTTCACTGGAACATGATGATATTTTGCCATTTTTTTGGAAATGTTGTCGTTTTGCTTTTTGCTCGATTTGGCGGGTCGTAGCCATGATTCGCTGCTTTCCCTTTGCCAAAATCGCTCAGTTGGGAGAGCGTTAGACTGAAGATCTAAAGGTCCCTGGTTCAATCCCTGGTTTCGGCAGCAACCTTTCCGTGCCAGCTTTTGGGTCACCTATTCTTTCTTCCTCTTACACACCCTGTCCATTTTATGTTGCCATGGCATTGGAAGCAAAGTGGTTGATGGTGGTAGAATACCATTTGGTTCAAGCCTTCGATAGCTCAGACGGTAGAGCGGAGGACTGTAGAGTGAAAATAGCAGGAATCCTTAGGTCGCTGGTTCAAATCCGGCTCGTAGGACAGGCTTTTAAGCAACGGAACTTGTCCAACCCTTCTTCACCTTTCTGTACCCAGACGTGACCCTTATGAGAGACCATTTCAACAACTTTCCAAAGGAAACACCTGCTTCACCCAATGATTTACTGGGTACACTTAAGTTCTTATTGGGAAATTGGCAACATGAGAAACTTTGACTGAATTGACATTTCACTGGAACATGATGATATTTTGCCATTTTTTGGAAATGTTGTCGTTTTGCTTTTTGCTCGATTTGGCGGGTCGTAGCCATGATTCGCTGCTTTCCCTTTGCCAAAATCGCTCAGTTGGGAGAGCGTTAGACTGAAGATCTAAAGGTCCCTGGTTCAATCCCTGGTTTCGGCAGCAACCTTTCCGTGCCAGCTTTTGGGTCACCTATTCTTTCTTCCTCTTACACACCCTGTCCATTTTATGTTGCCATGGCATTGGAAGCAAAGTGGTTGATGGTGGTAGAATACCATGTGGTTCAAGCCTTCGATAGCTCAGACAGTAGAGCGGAGGACTGTAGAGTGAAAATAGCAGGAATCCTTAGGTCGCTGGTTCAAGTCCGGCTCGAAGGACAGGCTTTTAAGCAACGCAACTTGTCCAAACCTTCTTCGCCTTTCTGGACCTGGACGTGGCCCTTCTGTGAGACCATTTCTACAACTTTCCAAGGGAAACACCCTCTTCACCCAATGATTTACTGGGTACACTTAAGTTCTTATTGGCAACATGAAAAACTTTGACTGAATTGAGATTTCACTGGAACATGATGATATTCTGCCATGTTTTGGAAATGATATCGTTTTACTTTTTGCTCGATTTGGCGGGTTGTAGCCACGATTCGCTGTGTTTCCTTTGCCGAAATAGCTCAGTTGGGAGAGCGTTAGACTGAAGATCTAAAGGTCCCTGATTCAATCCCTGGTTTCGGCAGCAACCTTTCCGTGCCAGCTTTTGGGTCACCTATTCTTTCTTCCTCTGACACACCCTGTCCATTTTATGTTGCCATGGCATTGGAAGCAAAGTGGTTGATGGTGGTAGAATACCATTTGGTTCAAGCCTTCGATAGCTCAGACGGTAGAGCGGAGGACTGTAGAGTGAAAATAGCAGGAATCCTTAGGTCGCTGGTTCAAATCCGGCTCGAAGGACAGACTTTTAAGCAACGCAACTTGTCCAACCCTTCTTCACCTTTCTGTACCCAGACGTGACCCTTCTGAGAGACCATTTCAACAACTTTCCAAAGGAAACACCTGCTTCACCCAATGATTTACTGGGTACACTTAAGTTCTTATTGGGAAATTGGCAACATGAGAAACTTTGACTGAATTGACATTTCACTGGAACATGATGATATTTTGCCATTTTTTGGAAATGTTGTCGTTTTGCATTTTGCTCGATTTGGCGGGTCGTAGCCACGATTCGCTGCTTTCCCTTTGCCAAAATCGCTCAGTTGGGAGAGCGTTAGACTGAAGATCTAAAGGTCCCTGGTTCAATCCCTGGTTTCGGCAGCAACCTTTTGGTGCCAGCTGTCAACTATTCTTTCTTCCTCTTACACACCCTGTTCATTTTATGTTGCCATGGCATTGGAAGCAAAGTTGATGATGTTGGTAGAATTCAGTATCATTCTAGCCTTCGATAGCTCAGATGGTAGAGTGGAGGACTGTAGAGTGAAAATAGCAGGCATCCTTAGATAGCTGGTTCAAATCCGGCTCGAAGGACAGGCTTTTAACAACGCAACTTGTTCAACCCTTCTTTGCCTTTCCAGACTGGGACGTGACCCTTCTGTGAGACCATTTCTTCAACTTTCCAAAGGAAACACCTGCTTCACCCAATGATTTACTGGGTACACTTAAGTTCTTATTGGGAAATTGGCAACATGAGAAACTTTGACTGAAATGACATTTCACTGGAACATGATGATATTTTGCCATTTTTTTGGAAATGTTGTCGTTTTGCTTTTTGCTCGATTTGGCGGGTCGTAGCCATGATTCGCTGCTTTCCCTTTGCCAAAATCGCTCAGTTGGGAGAGCGTTAGACTGAAGATCTAAAGGTCCCTGGTTCAATCCCTGGTTTCGGCAGCAACCTTTCCGTGCCAGCTTTTGGGTCACCTATTCTTTCTTCCTCTTACACACCCTGTCCATTTTATGTTGCCATGGCATTGGAAGCAAAGTGGTTGATGGTGGTAGAATACCATTTGGTTCAAGCCTTCGATAGCTCAGACGGTAGAGCGGAGGACTGTAGAGTGAAAATAGCAGGAATCCTTAGGTCGCTGGTTCAAATCCGGCTCGTAGGACAGGCTTTTAAGCAACGCAACTTGTCCAACCCTTCTTCACCTTTCTGTACCCAGACGTGACCCTTATGAGAGACCATTTCAACAACTTTCCAAAGGAAACACCTGCTTCACCCAATGATTTACTGGGTACACTTAAGTTCTTATTGGGAAATTGGCAACATGAGAAACTTTGACTGAATTGACATTTCACTGGAACATGATGATATTTTGCCATTTTTTGGAAATGTTGTCGTTTTGCTTTTTGCTCGATTTGGCGGGTCGTAGCCATGATTCGCTGCTTTCCCTTTGCCAAAATCGCTCAGTTGGGAGAGCGTTAGACTGAAGATCTAAAGGTCCCTGGTTCAATCCCTGGTTTTGGCAGCAACCTTTTGGTGCCAGCTGTCAACTATTCTTTCTTCCTCTTACACACCCTGTTCATTTTATGTTGCCATGGCATTGGAAGCAAAGTTGATGATGTTGGTAGAATTCAGTATCATTCTAGCCTTCGATAGCTCAGATGGTAGAGCGGAGGACTGTCGAGTGAAAATAGCAGGAATCCTTAGGTAGCTGGTTCAAATCCGGCTCGAAGGACAAGCTTTTAAGCAACGCAACTTGTCCAAACCTTCTTCGCCTTTCTGGACCGGGACGTGACCCTTCTGTGAGACCATTTCTTCAACTTTCCAAAGGAAACACCCTCTTCACCCAATGATTTACTGGGTACACTTAAGTTCTTATTGGCAACATGAAAAACTTTGACTGAATTGAGATTTCACTGGAACATGATGATATTCTGCCATGTTTTGGAAATGATATCGTTTTACTTTTTGCTCGATTTGGCGGGTCGTAGCCACGATTCGCTGTGTTTCCTTTGCCGAAATAGCTCAGTTGGGAGAGCGTTAGACTGAAGATCTAAAGGTCCCTGGTTCAATCCCTGGTTTCGGCAGCAACCTTTCCGTGCCAGCTTTTGGGTCACCTATTCTTTCTTCCTCTGACACACCCTGTCCATTTTATGTTGCCATGGCATTGGAAGCAAAGTGGTTGATGGTGGTAGAATACCATTTGGTTCAAGCCTTCGATAGCTCAGACGGTAGAGCGGAGGACTGTAGAGTGAAAATAGCAGGAATCCTTAGGTCGCTGGTTCAAATCCGGCTCGAAGGACAGACTTTTAAGCAACGCAACTTGTCCAACCCTTCTTCACCTTTCTGTACCCAGACGTGACCCTTCTGAGAGACCATTTCAACAACTTTCCAAAGGAAACACCTGCTTCACCCAATGATTTACTGGGTACACTTAAGTTCTTATTGGGAAATTGGCAACATGAGAAACTTTGACTGAATTGACATTTCACTGGAACATGATGATATTTTGCCATTTTTTGGAAATGTTGTCGTTTTGCATTTTGCTCGATTTGGCGGGTCGTAGCCACGATTCGCTGCTTTCCCTTTGCCAAAATCGCTCAGTTGGGAGAGCGTTAGACTGAAGATCTAAAGGTCCCTGGTTCAATCCCTGGTTTCGGCAGCAACCTTTTGGTGCCAGCTGTCAACTATTCTTTCTTCCTCTTACACACCCTGTTCATTTTATGTTGCCATGGCATTGGAAGCAAAGTTGATGATGTTGGTAGAATTCAGTATCATTCTAGCCTTCGATAGCTCAGATGGTAGAGCGGAGGACTGTCGAGTGAAAATAGCAGGAATCCTTAGGTAGCTGGTTCAAATCCGGCTCGAAGGACAAGCTTTTAAGCAACGCAACTTGTCCAAACCTTCTTCCCCTTTCTGGACCGGGACGTGACCCTTCTGTGAGACCATTTCTTCAACTTTCCAAAGGGAACACCCTCTTCACCCAATGATTTACTGGGTACACTTAAGTTCTTATTGGCAACATGAAAAACTTTGACTGAATTGAGATTTCACTGGAACATGATGATATTCTGCCATGTTTTGGAAATGATGTCGTTTTACTTTTTGCTCGATTTGGCGGGTCGTAGCCACGATTCGCTGTGTTTCCTTTGCCGAAATAGCTCAGTTGGGAGAGCGTTAGACTGAAGATCTAAAGGTCCCTGGTTCAATCCCTGGTTTCGGCAGCAACCTTTTGGTGCCAGCTGTCAACTATTCTTTCTTCCTCTTACACACCCTGTTCATTTTGTGTTGCCATGGCATTGGAAGCAAAGTTGATGATGTTGGTAGAATTCAGTCTCATTCTAGCCTTCGATAGCTCAGATGGTAGAGTGGAGGACTGTAGAGTGAAAATAGCAGGCATCCTTAGATAGCTGGTTCAAATCCGGCTCGAAGGACAGGCTTTTAACAACGCAACTTGTTCAACCCTTCTTTGCCTTTCCAGACTGGGACGTGACCCTTCTGTGAGACCATTTCTTCAACTTTCCAAAGGAAACACCTGCTTCACCCAATGATTTACTGGGTACACTTAAGTTCTTATTGGGAAATTGGCAACATGAGAAACTTTGACTGAAATGACATTTCACTGGAACATGATGATATTTTGCCATTTTTTTGGAAATGTTGTCGTTTTGCTTTTTGCTCGATTTGGCGGGTCGTAGCCATGATTCGCTGCTTTCCCTTTGCCAAAATCGCTCAGTTGGGAGAGCGTTAGACTGAAGATCTAAAGGTCCCTGGTTCAATCCCTGGTTTCGGCAGCAACCTTTCCGTGCCAGCTTTTGGGTCACCTATTCTTTCTTCCTCTTACACACCCTGTCCATTTTATGTTGCCATGGCATTGGAAGCAAAGTGGTTGATGGTGGTAGAATACCATTTGGTTCAAGCCTTCGATAGCTCAGACGGTAGAGCGGAGGACTGTAGAGTGAAAATAGCAGGAATCCTTAGGTCGCTGGTTCAAATCCGGCTCGTAGGACAGGCTTTTAAGCAACGCAACTTGTCCAACCCTTCTTCACCTTTCTGTACCCAGACGTGACCCTTATGAGAGACCATTTCAACAACTTTCCAAAGGAAACACCTGCTTCACCCAATGATTTACTGGGTACACTTAAGTTCTTATTGGGAAATTGGCAACATGAGAAACTTTGACTGAATTGACATTTCACTGGAACATGATGATATTTTGCCATTTTTTGGAAATGTTGTCGTTTTGCTTTTTGCTCGATTTGGCGGGTCGTAGCCATGATTCGCTGCTTTCCCTTTGCCAAAATCGCTCAGTTGGGAGAGCGTTAGACTGAAGATCTAAAGGTCCCTGGTTCAATCCCTGGTTTTGGCAGCAACCTTTTGGTGCCAGCTGTCAACTATTCTTTCTTCCTCTTACACACCCTGTTCATTTTATGTTGCCATGGCATTGGAAGCAAAGTTGATGATGTTGGTAGAATTCAGTATCATTCTAGCCTTCGATAGCTCAGATGGTAGAGCGGAGGACTGTCGAGTGAAAATAGCAGGAATCCTTAGGTAGCTGGTTCAAATCCGGCTCGAAGGACAAGCTTTTAAGCAACGCAACTTGTCCAAACCTTCTTCGCCTTTCTGGACCGGGACGTGACCCTTCTGTGAGACCATTTCTTCAACTTTCCAAAGGAAACACCCTCTTCACCCAATGATTTACTGGGTACACTTAAGTTCTTATTGGCAACATGAAAAACTTTGACTGAATTGAGATTTCACTGGAACATGATGATATTCTGCCATGTTTTGGAAATGATGTCGTTTTACTTTTTGCTCGATTTGGCGGGTCGTAGCCACGATTCGCTGTGTTTCCTTTGCCGAAATAGCTCAGTTGGGAGAGCGTTAGACTGAAGATCTAAAGGTCCCTGGTTCAATCCCTGGTTTCGGCAGCAACCTTTTGGTGCCAGCTGTCAACTATTCTTTCTTCCTCTTACACACCCTGTTCATTTTGTGTTGCCATGGCATTGGAAGCAAAGTTGATGATGTTGGTAGAATTCAGTCTCATTCTAGCCTTCGATAGCTCAGATGGTAGAGTGGAGGACTGTAGAGTGAAAATAGCAGGCATCCTTAGATAGCTGGTTCAAATCCGGCTCGAAGGACAGGCTTTTAACAACGCAACTTGTCCAACCCTTCTTTGCCTTTCCAGACTGGGACGTGACCCTTCTGTGAGACCATTTCTTCAACTTTCCAAAGGAAACACCTGCTTCACCCAATGATTTACTGGGTACACTTAAGTTCTTATTGGGAAATTGGCAACATGAGAAACTTTGACTGAAATGACATTTCACTGGAACATGATGATATTTTGCCATTTTTTTGGAAATGTTGTCGTTTTGCTTTTTGCTCGATTTGGCGGGTCGTAGCCATGATTCGCTGCTTTCCCTTTGCCAAAATCGCTGAGTTGGGAGAGCGTTAGACTGAAGATCTAAAGGTCCCTGGTTCAATCCCTGGTTTCGGCAGCAACCTTTCCGTGCCAGCTTTTGGGTCACCTATTCTTTCTTCCTCTTACACACCCTGTCCATTTTATGTTGCCATGGCATTGGAAGCAAAGTGGTTGATGGTGGTAGAATACCATGTGGTTCAAGCCTTCGATAGCTCAGACGGTAGAGCGGAGGACTGTAGAGTGAAAATAGCAGGAATCCTTAGGTCGCTGGTTCAAATCCGGCTCGAAGGACAGACTTTTAAGCAACGCAACTTGTCCAACCCTTCTTCACCTTTCTGTACCCAGACGTGACCCTTCTGAGAGACCATTTCAACAACTTTCCAAAGGAAACACCTGCTTCACCCAATGATTTACTGGGTACACTTAAGTTCTTATTGGGAAATTGGCAACATGAGAAACTTTGACTGAATTGACATTTCACTGGAACATGATGATATTTTGCCATTTTTTGGAAATGTTGTCGTTTTGCATTTTGCTCGATTTGGCGGGTCGTAGCCACGATTCGCTGCTTTCCCTTTGCCAAAATCGCTCAGTTGGGAGAGCGTTAGACTGAAGATCTAAAGGTCCCTGGTTCAATCCCTGGTTTTGGCAGCAACCTTTTGGTGCCAGCTGTCAACTATTCTTTCTTCCTCTTACACACCCTGTTCATTTTATGTTGCCATGGCATTGGAAGCAAAGTTGATGATGTTGGTAGAATTCAGTATCATTCTAGCCTTCGATAGCTCAGATGGTAGAGCGGAGGACTGTAGAGTGAAAATAGCAGGAATCCTTAGGTCGCTGGTTCAAATCTGGCTCGAAGGACAAGCTTTTAAGCAACTCAACTTGTCCAAACCTTCTTCGCCTTTCTGGACCGGGACGTGACCCTTCTGTGAGACCATTTCTACAACTTTCCAAAGGAAACACCCTCTTCACCCAATGATTTACTGGGTACACTTAAGTTCTTATTGGCAACATGAAAAACTTTGACTGAATTGAGATTTCACTGGAACATGATGATATTCTGCCATGTTTTGGAAATGATGTCGTTTTACTTTTTGCTCGATTTGGCGGGTCGTAGCCACGATTCGCTGTGTTTCCTTTGCCGAAATAGCTCAGTTGGGAGAGCGTTAGACTGAAGATCTAAAGGTCCCTGATTCAATCCCTGGTTTCGGCAGCAACCTTTTGGTGCCAGCTGTCAACTATTCTTTCTTCCTCTTACACACCCTGTTCATTTTGTGTAGCCATGGCATTGGAAGCAAAGTTGATGATGTTGGTAGAATTCAGTCTCATTCTATCCTTCGATAGCTCAGATGGTAGAGTGGAGGACTGTAGAGTGAAAATAGCAGGCATCCTTAGGTAGCTGGTTCAAATCCGGCTCGAAGGACAGGCTTTTAACAACGCAACTTGTCCAACCCTTCTTTGCCTTTCCAGACTGGGACGTGACCCTTCTGTGAGACCATTTCTTCAACTTTCCAAAGGAAACACCTGCTTCACCCAATGATTTACTGGGTACACTTAAGTTCTTATTGGGAAATTGGCAACATGAGAAACTTTGACTGAAATGACATTTCACTGGAACATGATGATATTTTGCCATTTTTTTGGAAATGTTGTCGTTTTGCTTTTTGCTCGATTTGGCGGGTCGTAGCCATGATTCGCTGCTTTCCCTTTGCCAAAATCGCTGAGTTGGGAGAGCGTTAGACTGAAGATCTAAAGGTCCCTGGTTCAATCCCTGGTTTCGGCAGCAACCTTTCCGTGCCAGCTTTTGGGTCACCTATTCTTTCTTCCTCTTACACACCCTGTCCATTTTATGTTGCCATGGCATTGGAAGCAAAGTGGTTGATGGTGGTAGAATACCATGTGGTTCAAGCCTTCGATAGCTCAGACGGTAGAGCGGAGGACTGTAGAGTGAAAATAGCAGGAATCCTTAGGTCGCTGGTTCAAGTCCGGCTCGAAGGACAGGCTTTTAAGCAACGCAACTTGTCCAAACCTTCTTCACCTTTCTGGACCGGGACGTGGCCCTTCTGTGAGACCATTTCTACAACTTTCCAAGGGAAACACCCTCTTCACCCAATGATTTACTGGGTACACTTAAGTTCTTATTGGCAACATGAAAAACTTTGACTGAATTGAGATTTCACTGGAACATGATGATATTCTGCCATGTTTTGGAAATGATGTCGTTTTACTTTTTGCTCGATTTGGCGGGTTGTAGCCACGATTCGCTGTGTTTCCTTTGCCGAAATAGCTCAGTTGGGAGAGCGTTAGACTGAAGATCTAAAGGTCCCTGATTCAATCCCTGGTTTCGGCAGCAACCTTTCCGTGCCAGCTTTTGGGTCACCTATTCTTTCTTCCTCTGACACACCCTGTCCATTTTATGTTGCCATGGCATTGGAAGCAAAGTGGTTGATGGTGGTAGAATACCATTTGGTTCAAGCCTTCGATAGCTCAGACGGTAGAGCGGAGGACTGTAGAGTGAAAATAGCAGGAATCCTTAGGTCGCTGGTTCAAATCCGGCTCGAAGGACAGACTTTTAAGCAACGCAACTTGTCCAACCCTTCTTCACCTTTCTGTACCCAGACGTGACCCTTCTGAGAGACCATTTCAACAACTTTCCAAAGGAAACACCTGCTTCACCCAATGATTTACTGGGTACACTTAAGTTCTTATTGGGAAATTGGCAACATGAGAAACTTTGACTGAATTGACATTTCACTGGAACATGATGATATTTTGCCATTTTTTGGAAATGTTGTCGTTTTGCTTTTTGCTCGATTTGGCGGGTCGTAGCCATGATTCGCTGCTTTCCCTTTGCCAAAATCGCTCAGTTGGGAGAGCGTTAGACTGAAGATCTAAAGGTCCCTGGTTCAATCCCTGGTTTTGGCAGCAACCTTTTGGTGCCAGCTGTCAACTATTCTTTCTTCCTCTTACACACCCTGTTCATTTTATGTTGCCATGGCATTGGAAGCAAAGTTGATGATGTTGGTAGAATTCAGTATCATTCTAGCCTTCGATAGCTCAGATGGTAGAGCGGAGGACTGTCGAGTGAAAATAGCAGGAATCCTTAGGTAGCTGGTTCAAATCCGGCTCGAAGGACAAGCTTTTAAGCAACGCAACTTGTCCAAACCTTCTTCGCCTTTCTGGACCGGGACGTGACCCTTCTGTGAGACCATTTCTTCAACTTTCCAAAGGAAACACCCTCTTCACCCAATGATTTACTGGGTACACTTAAGTTCTTATTGGCAACATGAAAAACTTTGACTGAATTGAGATTTCACTGGAACATGATGATATTCTGCCATGTTTTGGAAATGATGTCGTTTTACTTTTTGCTCGATTTGGCGGGTCGTAGCCACGATTCGCTGTGTTTCCTTTGCCGAAATAGCTCAGTTGGGAGAGCGTTAGACTGAAGATCTAAAGGTCCCTGGTTCAATCCCTGGTTTCGGCAGCAACCTTTTGGTGCCAGCTGTCAACTATTCTTTCTTCCTCTTACACACCCTGTTCATTTTGTGTTGCCATGGCATTGGAAGCAAAGTTGATGATGTTGGTAGAATTCAGTCTCATTCTAGCCTTCGATAGCTCAGATGGTAGAGTGGAGGACTGTAGAGTGAAAATAGCAGGCATCCTTAGATAGCTGGTTCAAATCCGGCTCGAAGGACAGGCTTTTAACAACGCAACTTGTCCAACCCTTCTTTGCCTTTCCAGACTGGGACGTGACCCTTCTGTGAGACCATTTCTTCAACTTTCCAAAGGAAACACCTGCTTCACCCAATGATTTACTGGGTACACTTAAGTTCTTATTGGGAAATTGGCAACATGAGAAACTTTGACTGAAATGACATTTCACTGGAACATGATGATATTTTGCCATTTTTTTGGAAATGTTGTCGTTTTGCTTTTTGCTCGATTTGGCGGGTCGTAGCCATGATTCGCTGCTTTCCCTTTGCCAAAATCGCTGAGTTGGGAGAGCGTTAGACTGAAGATCTAAAGGTCCCTGGTTCAATCCCTGGTTTCGGCAGCAACCTTTCCGTGCCAGCTTTTGGGTCACCTATTCTTTCTTCCTCTTACACACCCTGTCCATTTTATGTTGCCATGGCATTGGAAGCAAAGTGGTTGATGGTGGTAGAATACCATGTGGTTCAAGCCTTCGATAGCTCAGACGGTAGAGCGGAGGACTGTAGAGTGAAAATAGCAGGAATCCTTAGGTCGCTGGTTCAAGTCCGGCTCGAAGGACAGGCTTTTAAGCAACGCAACTTGTCCAAACCTTCTTCGCCTTTCTGGACCTGGACGTGGCCCTTCTGTGAGACCATTTCTACAACTTTCCAAGGGAAACACCCTCTTCACCCAATGATTTACTGGGTACACTTAAGTTCTTATTGGCAACATGAAAAACTTTGACTGAATTGAGATTTCACTGGAACATGATGATATTCTGCCATGTTTTGGAAATGATATCGTTTTACTTTTTGCTCGATTTGGCGGGTTGTAGCCACGATTCGCTGTGTTTCCTTTGCCGAAATAGCTCAGTTGGGAGAGCGTTAGACTGAAGATCTAAAGGTCCCTGATTCAATCCCTGGTTTCGGCAGCAACCTTTCCGTGCCAGCTTTTGGGTCACCTATTCTTTCTTCCTCTGACACACCCTGTCCATTTTATGTTGCCATGGCATTGGAAGCAAAGTGGTTGATGGTGGTAGAATACCATTTGGTTCAAGCCTTCGATAGCTCAGACGGTAGAGCGGAGGACTGTAGAGTGAAAATAGCAGGAATCCTTAGGTCGCTGGTTCAAATCCGGCTCGAAGGACAGGCTTTTAAGCAACGCAACTTGTCCAACCCTTCTTCACCTTTCTGTACCCAGACGTGACCCTTCTGAGAGACCATTTCAACAACTTTCCAAAGGAAACACCTGCTTCACCCAATGATTTACTGGGTACACTTAAGTTCTTATTGGGAAATTGGCAACATGAGAAACTTTGACTGAATTGACATTTCACTGGAACATGATGATATTTTGCCATTTTTTGGAAATGTTGTCGTTTTGCATTTTGCTCGATTTGGCGGGTCGTAGCCACGATTCGCTGCTTTCCCTTTGCCAAAATCGCTCAGTTGGGAGAGCGTTAGACTGAAGATCTAAAGGTCCCTGGTTCAATCCCTGGTTTTGGCAGCAACCTTTTGGTGCCAGCTGTCAACTATTCTTTCTTCCTCTTACACACCCTGTTCATTTTATGTTGCCATGGCATTGGAAGCAAAGTTGATGATGTTGGTAGAATTCAGTATCATTCTAGCCTTCGATAGCTCAGATGGTAGAGCGGAGGACTGTAGAGTGAAAATAGCAGGAATCCTTAGGTCGCTGGTTCAAATCTGGCTCGAAGGACAAGCTTTTAAGCAACTCAACTTGTCCAAACCTTCTTCGCCTTTCTGGACCGGGACGTGACCCTTCTGTGAGACCATTTCTACAACTTTCCAAAGGAAACACCCTCTTCACCCAATGATTTACTGGGTACACTTAAGTTCTTATTGGCAACATGAAAAACTTTGACTGAATTGAGATTTCACTGGAACATGATGATATTCTGCCATGTTTTGGAAATGATGTCGTTTTACTTTTTGCTCGATTTGGCGGGTCGTAGCCACGATTCGCTGTGTTTCCTTTGCCGAAATAGCTCAGTTGGGAGAGCGTTAGACTGAAGATCTAAAGGTCCCTGATTCAATCCCTGGTTTCGGCAGCAACCTTTTGGTGCCAGCTGTCAACTATTCTTTCTTCCTCTTACACACCCTGTTCATTTTGTGTAGCCATGGCATTGGAAGCAAAGTTGATGATGTTGGTAGAATTCAGTCTCATTCTATCCTTCGATAGCTCAGATGGTAGAGTGGAGGACTGTAGAGTGAAAATAGCAGGCATCCTTAGGTAGCTGGTTCAAATCCGGCTCGAAGGACAGGCTTTTAACAACGCAACTTGTCCAACCCTTCTTTGCCTTTCCAGACTGGGACGTGACCCTTCTGTGAGACCATTTCTTCAACTTTCCAAAGGAAACACCTGCTTCACCCAATGATTTACTGGGTACACTTAAGTTCTTATTGGGAAATTGGCAACATGAGAAACTTTGACTGAAATGACATTTCACTGGAACATGATGATATTTTGCCATTTTTTTGGAAATGTTGTCGTTTTGCTTTTTGCTCGATTTGGCGGGTCGTAGCCATGATTCGCTGCTTTCCCTTTGCCAAAATCGCTCAGTTGGGAGAGCGTTAGACTGAAGATCTAAAGGTCCCTGGTTCAATCCCTGGTTTCGGCAGCAACCTTTCCGTGCCAGCTTTTGGGTCACCTATTCTTTCTTCCTCTTACACACCCTGTCCATTTTATGTTGCCATGGCATTGGAAGCAAAGTGGTTGATGGTGGTAGAATACCATTTGGTTCAAGCCTTCGATAGCTCAGACGGTAGAGCGGAGGACTGTAGAGTGAAAATAGCAGGAATCCTTAGGTCGCTGGTTCAAATCCGGCTCGTAGGACAGGCTTTTAAGCAACGCAACTTGTCCAACCCTTCTTCACCTTTCTGTACCCAGACGTGACCCTTATGAGAGACCATTTCAACAACTTTCCAAAGGAAACACCTGCTTCACCCAATGATTTACTGGGTACACTTAAGTTCTTATTGGGAAATTGGCAACATGAGAAACTTTGACTGAATTGACATTTCACTGGAACATGATGATATTTTGCCATTTTTTGGAAATGTTGTCGTTTTGCTTTTTGCTCGATTTGGCGGGTCGTAGCCATGATTCGCTGCTTTCCCTTTGCCAAAATCGCTCAGTTGGGAGAGCGTTAGACTGAAGATCTAAAGGTCCCTGGTTCAATCCCTGGTTTTGGCAGCAACCTTTTGGTGCCAGCTGTCAACTATTCTTTCTTCCTCTTACACACCCTGTTCATTTTATGTTGCCATGGCATTGGAAGCAAAGTTGATGATGTTGGTAGAATTCAGTATCATTCTAGCCTTCGATAGCTCAGATGGTAGAGCGGAGGACTGTCGAGTGAAAATAGCAGGAATCCTTAGGTAGCTGGTTCAAATCCGGCTCGAAGGACAAGCTTTTAAGCAACGCAACTTGTCCAAACCTTCTTCGCCTTTCTGGACCGGGACGTGACCCTTCTGTGAGACCATTTCTTCAACTTTCCAAAGGAAACACCCTCTTCACCCAATGATTTACTGGGTACACTTAAGTTCTTATTGGCAACATGAAAAACTTTGACTGAATTGAGATTTCACTGGAACATGATGATATTCTGCCATGTTTTGGAAATGATGTCGTTTTACTTTTTGCTCGATTTGGCGGGTCGTAGCCACGATTCGCTGTGTTTCCTTTGCCGAAATAGCTCAGTTGGGAGAGCGTTAGACTGAAGATCTAAAGGTCCCTGGTTCAATCCCTGGTTTCGGCAGCAACCTTTTGGTGCCAGCTGTCAACTATTCTTTCTTCCTCTTACACACCCTGTTCATTTTGTGTTGCCATGGCATTGGAAGCAAAGTTGATGATGTTGGTAGAATTCAGTCTCATTCTAGCCTTCGATAGCTCAGATGGTAGAGTGGAGGACTGTAGAGTGAAAATAGCAGGCATCCTTAGATAGCTGGTTCAAATCCGGCTCGAAGGACAGGCTTTTAACAACGCAACTTGTCCAACCCTTCTTTGCCTTTCCAGACTGGGACGTGACCCTTCTGTGAGACCATTTCTTCAACTTTCCAAAGGAAACACCTGCTTCACCCAATGATTTACTGGGTACACTTAAGTTCTTATTGGGAAATTGGCAACATGAGAAACTTTGACTGAAATGACATTTCACTGGAACATGATGATATTTTGCCATTTTTTTGGAAATGTTGTCGTTTTGCTTTTTGCTCGATTTGGCGGGTCGTAGCCATGATTCGCTGCTTTCCCTTTGCCAAAATCGCTGAGTTGGGAGAGCGTTAGACTGAAGATCTAAAGGTCCCTGGTTCAATCCCTGGTTTCGGCAGCAACCTTTCCGTGCCAGCTTTTGGGTCACCTATTCTTTCTTCCTCTTACACACCCTGTCCATTTTATGTTGCCATGGCATTGGAAGCAAAGTGGTTGATGGTGGTAGAATACCATGTGGTTCAAGCCTTCGATAGCTCAGACGGTAGAGCGGAGGACTGTAGAGTGAAAATAGCAGGAATCCTTAGGTCGCTGGTTCAAATCCGGCTCGAAGGACAGACTTTTAAGCAACGCAACTTGTCCAACCCTTCTTCACCTTTCTGTACCCAGACGTGACCCTTCTGAGAGACCATTTCAACAACTTTCCAAAGGAAACACCTGCTTCACCCAATGATTTACTGGGTACACTTAAGTTCTTATTGGGAAATTGGCAACATGAGAAACTTTGACTGAATTGACATTTCACTGGAACATGATGATATTTTGCCATTTTTTGGAAATGTTGTCGTTTTGCATTTTGCTCGATTTGGCGGGTCGTAGCCACGATTCGCTGCTTTCCCTTTGCCAAAATCGCTCAGTTGGGAGAGCGTTAGACTGAAGATCTAAAGGTCCCTGGTTCAATCCCTGGTTTTGGCAGCAACCTTTTGGTGCCAGCTGTCAACTATTCTTTCTTCCTCTTACACACCCTGTTCATTTTATGTTGCCATGGCATTGGAAGCAAAGTTGATGATGTTGGTAGAATTCAGTATCATTCTAGCCTTCGATAGCTCAGATGGTAGAGCGGAGGACTGTAGAGTGAAAATAGCAGGAATCCTTAGGTCGCTGGTTCAAATCTGGCTCGAAGGACAAGCTTTTAAGCAACTCAACTTGTCCAAACCTTCTTCGCCTTTCTGGACCGGGACGTGACCCTTCTGTGAGACCATTTCTACAACTTTCCAAAGGAAACACCCTCTTCACCCAATGATTTACTGGGTACACTTAAGTTCTTATTGGCAACATGAAAAACTTTGACTGAATTGAGATTTCACTGGAACATGATGATATTCTGCCATGTTTTGGAAATGATGTCGTTTTACTTTTTGCTCGATTTGGCGGGTCGTAGCCACGATTCGCTGTGTTTCCTTTGCCGAAATAGCTCAGTTGGGAGAGCGTTAGACTGAAGATCTAAAGGTCCCTGATTCAATCCCTGGTTTCGGCAGCAACCTTTTGGTGCCAGCTGTCAACTATTCTTTCTTCCTCTTACACACCCTGTTCATTTTGTGTAGCCATGGCATTGGAAGCAAAGTTGATGATGTTGGTAGAATTCAGTCTCATTCTATCCTTCGATAGCTCAGATGGTAGAGTGGAGGACTGTAGAGTGAAAATAGCAGGCATCCTTAGGTAGCTGGTTCAAATCCGGCTCGAAGGACAGGCTTTTAACAACGCAACTTGTCCAACCCTTCTTTGCCTTTCCAGACTGGGACGTGACCCTTCTGTGAGACCATTTCTTCAACTTTCCAAAGGAAACACCTGCTTCACCCAATGATTTACTGGGTACACTTAAGTTCTTATTGGGAAATTGGCAACATGAGAAACTTTGACTGAAATGACATTTCACTGGAACATGATGATATTTTGCCATTTTTTTGGAAATGTTGTCGTTTTGCTTTTTGCTCGATTTGGCGGGTCGTAGCCATGATTCGCTGCTTTCCCTTTGCCAAAATCGCTGAGTTGGGAGAGCGTTAGACTGAAGATCTAAAGGTCCCTGGTTCAATCCCTGGTTTCGGCAGCAACCTTTCCGTGCCAGCTTTTGGGTCACCTATTCTTTCTTCCTCTTACACACCCTGTCCATTTTATGTTGCCATGGCATTGGAAGCAAAGTGGTTGATGGTGGTAGAATACCATGTGGTTCAAGCCTTCGATAGCTCAGACGGTAGAGCGGAGGACTGTAGAGTGAAAATAGCAGGAATCCTTAGGTCGCTGGTTCAAGTCCGGCTCGAAGGACAGGCTTTTAAGCAACGCAACTTGTCCAAACCTTCTTCACCTTTCTGGACCGGGACGTGGCCCTTCTGTGAGACCATTTCTACAACTTTCCAAGGGAAACACCCTCTTCACCCAATGATTTACTGGGTACACTTAAGTTCTTATTGGCAACATGAAAAACTTTGACTGAATTGAGATTTCACTGGAACATGATGATATTCTGCCATGTTTTGGAAATGATGTCGTTTTACTTTTTGCTCGATTTGGCGGGTTGTAGCCACGATTCGCTGTGTTTCCTTTGCCGAAATAGCTCAGTTGGGAGAGCGTTAGACTGAAGATCTAAAGGTCCCTGATTCAATCCCTGGTTTCGGCAGCAACCTTTCCGTGCCAGCTTTTGGGTCACCTATTCTTTCTTCCTCTGACACACCCTGTCCATTTTATGTTGCCATGGCATTGGAAGCAAAGTGGTTGATGGTGGTAGAATACCATTTGGTTCAAGCCTTCGATAGCTCAGACGGTAGAGCGGAGGACTGTAGAGTGAAAATAGCAGGAATCCTTAGGTCGCTGGTTCAAATCCGGCTCGAAGGACAGACTTTTAAGCAACGCAACTTGTCCAACCCTTCTTCACCTTTCTGTACCCAGACGTGACCCTTCTGAGAGACCATTTCAACAACTTTCCAAAGGAAACACCTGCTTCACCCAATGATTTACTGGGTACACTTAAGTTCTTATTGGGAAATTGGCAACATGAGAAACTTTGACTGAATTGACATTTCACTGGAACATGATGATATTTTGCCATTTTTTGGAAATGTTGTCGTTTTGCTTTTTGCTCGATTTGGCGGGTCGTAGCCATGATTCGCTGCTTTCCCTTTGCCAAAATCGCTCAGTTGGGAGAGCGTTAGACTGAAGATCTAAAGGTCCCTGGTTCAATCCCTGGTTTTGGCAGCAACCTTTTGGTGCCAGCTGTCAACTATTCTTTCTTCCTCTTACACACCCTGTTCATTTTATGTTGCCATGGCATTGGAAGCAAAGTTGATGATGTTGGTAGAATTCAGTATCATTCTAGCCTTCGATAGCTCAGATGGTAGAGCGGAGGACTGTCGAGTGAAAATAGCAGGAATCCTTAGGTAGCTGGTTCAAATCCGGCTCGAAGGACAAGCTTTTAAGCAACGCAACTTGTCCAAACCTTCTTCGCCTTTCTGGACCGGGACGTGACCCTTCTGTGAGACCATTTCTTCAACTTTCCAAAGGAAACACCCTCTTCACCCAATGATTTACTGGGTACACTTAAGTTCTTATTGGCAACATGAAAAACTTTGACTGAATTGAGATTTCACTGGAACATGATGATATTCTGCCATGTTTTGGAAATGATGTCGTTTTACTTTTTGCTCGATTTGGCGGGTCGTAGCCACGATTCGCTGTGTTTCCTTTGCCGAAATAGCTCAGTTGGGAGAGCGTTAGACTGAAGATCTAAAGGTCCCTGGTTCAATCCCTGGTTTCGGCAGCAACCTTTTGGTGCCAGCTGTCAACTATTCTTTCTTCCTCTTACACACCCTGTTCATTTTGTGTTGCCATGGCATTGGAAGCAAAGTTGATGATGTTGGTAGAATTCAGTCTCATTCTAGCCTTCGATAGCTCAGATGGTAGAGTGGAGGACTGTAGAGTGAAAATAGCAGGCATCCTTAGATAGCTGGTTCAAATCCGGCTCGAAGGACAGGCTTTTAACAACGCAACTTGTCCAACCCTTCTTTGCCTTTCCAGACTGGGACGTGACCCTTCTGTGAGACCATTTCTTCAACTTTCCAAAGGAAACACCTGCTTCACCCAATGATTTACTGGGTACACTTAAGTTCTTATTGGGAAATTGGCAACATGAGAAACTTTGACTGAAATGACATTTCACTGGAACATGATGATATTTTGCCATTTTTTTGGAAATGTTGTCGTTTTGCTTTTTGCTCGATTTGGCGGGTCGTAGCCATGATTCGCTGCTTTCCCTTTGCCAAAATCGCTGAGTTGGGAGAGCGTTAGACTGAAGATCTAAAGGTCCCTGGTTCAATCCCTGGTTTCGGCAGCAACCTTTCCGTGCCAGCTTTTGGGTCACCTATTCTTTCTTCCTCTTACACACCCTGTCCATTTTATGTTGCCATGGCATTGGAAGCAAAGTGGTTGATGGTGGTAGAATACCATGTGGTTCAAGCCTTCGATAGCTCAGACGGTAGAGCGGAGGACTGTAGAGTGAAAATAGCAGGAATCCTTAGGTCGCTGGTTCAAGTCCGGCTCGAAGGACAGGCTTTTAAGCAACGCAACTTGTCCAAACCTTCTTCGCCTTTCTGGACCTGGACGTGGCCCTTCTGTGAGACCATTTCTACAACTTTCCAAGGGAAACACCCTCTTCACCCAATGATTTACTGGGTACACTTAAGTTCTTATTGGCAACATGAAAAACTTTGACTGAATTGAGATTTCACTGGAACATGATGATATTCTGCCATGTTTTGGAAATGATATCGTTTTACTTTTTGCTCGATTTGGCGGGTTGTAGCCACGATTCGCTGTGTTTCCTTTGCCGAAATAGCTCAGTTGGGAGAGCGTTAGACTGAAGATCTAAAGGTCCCTGATTCAATCCCTGGTTTCGGCAGCAACCTTTCCGTGCCAGCTTTTGGGTCACCTATTCTTTCTTCCTCTGACACACCCTGTCCATTTTATGTTGCCATGGCATTGGAAGCAAAGTGGTTGATGGTGGTAGAATACCATTTGGTTCAAGCCTTCGATAGCTCAGACGGTAGAGCGGAGGACTGTAGAGTGAAAATAGCAGGAATCCTTAGGTCGCTGGTTCAAATCCGGCTCGAAGGACAGGCTTTTAAGCAACGCAACTTGTCCAACCCTTCTTCACCTTTCTGTACCCAGACGTGACCCTTCTGAGAGACCATTTCAACAACTTTCCAAAGGAAACACCTGCTTCACCCAATGATTTACTGGGTACACTTAAGTTCTTATTGGGAAATTGGCAACATGAGAAACTTTGACTGAATTGACATTTCACTGGAACATGATGATATTTTGCCATTTTTTGGAAATGTTGTCGTTTTGCATTTTGCTCGATTTGGCGGGTCGTAGCCACGATTCGCTGCTTTCCCTTTGCCAAAATCGCTCAGTTGGGAGAGCGTTAGACTGAAGATCTAAAGGTCCCTGGTTCAATCCCTGGTTTTGGCAGCAACCTTTTGGTGCCAGCTGTCAACTATTCTTTCTTCCTCTTACACACCCTGTTCATTTTATGTTGCCATGGCATTGGAAGCAAAGTTGATGATGTTGGTAGAATTCAGTATCATTCTAGCCTTCGATAGCTCAGATGGTAGAGCGGAGGACTGTAGAGTGAAAATAGCAGGAATCCTTAGGTCGCTTGTTCAAATCTGGCTCGAAGGACAAGCTTTTAAGCAACTCAACTTGTCCAAACCTTCTTCGCCTTTCTGGACCGGGACGTGACCCTTCTGTGAGACCATTTCTACAACTTTCCAAAGGAAACACCCTCTTCACCCAATGATTTACTGGGTACACTTAAGTTCTTATTGGCAACATGAAAAACTTTGACTGAATTGAGATTTCACTGGAACATGATGATATTCTGCCATGTTTTGGAAATGATGTCGTTTTACTTTTTGCTCGATTTGGCGGGTCGTAGCCACGATTCGCTGTGTTTCCTTTGCCGAAATAGCTCAGTTGGGAGAGCGTTAGACTGAAGATCTAAAGGTCCCTGATTCAATCCCTGGTTTCGGCAGCAACCTTTTGGTGCCAGCTGTCAACTATTCTTTCTTCCTCTTACACACCCTGTTCATTTTGTGTAGCCATGGCATTGGAAGCAAAGTTGATGATGTTGGTAGAATTCAGTCTCATTCTATCCTTCGATAGCTCAGATGGTAGAGTGGAGGACTGTAGAGTGAAAATAGCAGGCATCCTTAGGTAGCTGGTTCAAATCCGGCTCGAAGGACAGGCTTTTAACAACGCAACTTGTCCAACCCTTCTTTGCCTTTCCAGACTGGGACGTGACCCTTCTGTGAGACCATTTCTTCAACTTTCCAAAGGAAACACCTGCTTCACCCAATGATTTACTGGGTACACTTAAGTTCTTATTGGGAAATTGGCAACATGAGAAACTTTGACTGAAATGACATTTCACTGGAACATGATGATATTTTGCCATTTTTTTGGAAATGTTGTCGTTTTGCTTTTTGCTCGATTTGGCGGGTCGTAGCCATGATTCGCTGCTTTCCCTTTGCCAAAATCGCTGAGTTGGGAGAGCGTTAGACTGAAGATCTAAAGGTCCCTGGTTCAATCCCTGGTTTCGGCAGCAACCTTTCCGTGCCAGCTTTTGGGTCACCTATTCTTTCTTCCTCTTACACACCCTGTCCATTTTATGTTGCCATGGCATTGGAAGCAAAGTGGTTGATGGTGGTAGAATACCATGTGGTTCAAGCCTTCGATAGCTCAGACGGTAGAGCGGAGGACTGTAGAGTGAAAATAGCAGGAATCCTTAGGTCGCTGGTTCAAGTCCGGCTCGAAGGACAGGCTTTTAAGCAACGCAACTTGTCCAAACCTTCTTCACCTTTCTGGACCGGGACGTGGCCCTTCTGTGAGACCATTTCTACAACTTTCCAAGGGAAACACCCTCTTCACCCAATGATTTACTGGGTACACTTAAGTTCTTATTGGCAACATGAAAAACTTTGACTGAATTGAGATTTCACTGGAACATGATGATATTCTGCCATGTTTTGGAAATGATGTCGTTTTACTTTTTGCTCGATTTGGCGGGTTGTAGCCACGATTCGCTGTGTTTCCTTTGCCGAAATAGCTCAGTTGGGAGAGCGTTAGACTGAAGATCTAAAGGTCCCTGATTCAATCCCTGGTTTCGGCAGCAACCTTTCCGTGCCAGCTTTTGGGTCACCTATTCTTTCTTCCTCTGACACACCCTGTCCATTTTATGTTGCCATGGCATTGGAAGCAAAGTGGTTGATGGTGGTAGAATACCATTTGGTTCAAGCCTTCGATAGCTCAGACGGTAGAGCGGAGGACTGTAGAGTGAAAATAGCAGGAATCCTTAGGTCGCTGGTTCAAATCCGGCTCGAAGGACAGACTTTTAAGCAACGCAACTTGTCCAACCCTTCTTCACCTTTCTGTACCCAGACGTGACCCTTCTGAGAGACCATTTCAACAACTTTCCAAAGGAAACACCTGCTTCACCCAATGATTTACTGGGTACACTTAAGTTCTTATTGGGAAATTGGCAACATGAGAAACTTTGACTGAATTGACATTTCACTGGAACATGATGATATTTTGCCATTTTTTGGAAATGTTGTCGTTTTGCATTTTGCTCGATTTGGCGGGTCGTAGCCACGATTCGCTGCTTTCCCTTTGCCAAAATCGCTCAGTTGGGAGAGCGTTAGACTGAAGATCTAAAGGTCCCTGGTTCAATCCCTGGTTTTGGCAGCAACCTTTTGGTGCCAGCTGTCAACTATTCTTTCTTCCTCTTACACACCCTGTTCATTTTATGTTGCCATGGCATTGGAAGCAAAGTTGATGATGTTGGTAGAATTCAGTATCAGTCTAGCCTTCGATAGCTCAGATGGTAGAGCGGAGGACTGTAGAGTGAAAATAGCAGGAATCCTTAGGTCGCTGGTTCAAATCCGGCTCGAAGGACAAGCTTTTAAGCAACTCAACTTGTCCAAACCTTCTTCGCCTTTCTGGACCGGGACGTGACCCTTCTGTGAGACCATTTCTACAACTTTCCAAAGGAAACACCCTCTTCACCCAATGATTTACTGGATACACTTAAGTTCTTATTGGCAACATGAAAAACTTTGACTGAATTGAGATTTCACTGGAACATGATGATATTCTGCCATGTTTTGGAAATGATGTCGTTTTACTTTTTGCTCGATTTGGCGGGTCGTAGCCACGGTTCGCTGTGTTTCCTTTGCCGAAATAGCTCAGTTGGGAGAGCGTTAGACTGAAGATCTAAAGGTCCCTGATTCAATCCCTGGTTTCGGCAGCAACCTTTTGGTGCCAGCTGTCAACTATTCTTTCTTCCTCTTACACACCCTGTTCATTTTGTGTAGCCATGGCATTGGAAGCAAAGTTGATGATGTTGGTAGAATTCAGTCTCATTCTATCCTTCGATAGCTCAGATGGTAGAGTGGAGGACTGTAGAGTGAAAATAGCAGGCATCCTTAGGTAGCTGGTTCAAATCCGGCTCGAAGGACAGGCTTTTAACAACGCAACTTGTCCAACCCTTCTTTGCCTTTCCAGACTGGGACGTGACCCTTCTGTGAGACCATTTCTTCAACTTTCCAAAGGAAACACCTGCTTCACCCAATGATTTACTGGGTACACTTAAGTTCTTATTGGGAAATTGGCAACATGAGAAACTTTGACTGAAATGACATTTCACTGGAACATGATGATATTTTGCCATTTTTTTGGAAATGTTGTCGTTTTGCTTTTTGCTCGATTTGGCGGGTCGTAGCCATGATTCGCTGCTTTCCCTTTGCCAAAATCGCTCAGTTGGGAGAGCGTTAGACTGAAGATCTAAAGGTCCCTGGTTCAATCCCTGGTTTCGGCAGCAACCTTTCCGTGCCAGCTTTTGGGTCACCTATTCTTTCTTCCTCTTACACACCCTGTCCATTTTATGTTGCCATGGCATTGGAAGCAAAGTGGTTGATGGTGGTAGAATACCATGTGGTTCAAGCCTTCGATAGCTCAGACGGTAGAGCGGAGGACTGTAGAGTGAAAATAGCAGGAATCCTTAGGTCGCTGGTTCAAGTCCGGCTCGAAGGACAGGCTTTTAAGCAACGCAACTTGTCCAAACCTTCTTCACCTTTCTGGACCGGGACGTGGCCCTTCTGTGAGACCATTTCTACAACTTTCCAAGGGAAACACCCTCTTCACCCAATGATTTACTGGGTACACTTAAGTTCTTATTGGCAACATGAAAAACTTTGACTGAATTGAGATTTCACTGGAACATGATGATATTCTGCCATGTTTTGGAAATGATGTCGTTTTACTTTTTGCTCGATTTGGCGGGTTGTAGCCACGATTCGCTGTGTTTCCTTTGCCGAAATAGCTCAGTTGGGAGAGCGTTAGACTGAAGATCTAAAGGTCCCTGATTCAATCCCTGGTTTCGGCAGCAACCTTTCCGTGCCAGCTTTTGGGTCACCTATTCTTTCTTCCTCTTACACACCCTGTCCATTTTATGTTGCCATGGCATTGGAAGCAAAGTGGTTGATGGTGGTAGAATACCATTTGGTTCAAGCCTTCGATAGCTCAGACGGTAGAGCGGAGGACTGTAGAGTGAAAATAGCAGGAATCCTTAGGTCGCTGGTTCAAATCCGGCTCGAAGGACAGACTTTTAAGCAACGCAACTTGTCCAACCCTTCTTCACCTTTCTGTACCCAGACGTGACCCTTCTGAGAGACCATTTCAACAACTTTCCAAAGGAAACACCTGCTTCACCCAATGATTTACTGGGTACACTTAAGTTCTTATTGGGAAATTGGCAACATGAGAAACTTTGACTGAATTGACATTTCACTGGAACATGATGATATTTTGCCATTTTTTGGAAATGTTGTCGTTTTGCTTTTTGCTCGATTTGGCGGGTCGTAGCCATGATTCGCTGCTTTCCCTTTGCCAAAATCGCTCAGTTGGGAGAGCGTTAGACTGAAGATCTAAAGGTCCCTGGTTCAATCCCTGGTTTTGGCAGCAACCTTTTGGTGCCAGCTGTCAACTATTCTTTCTTCCTCTTACACACCCTGTTCATTTTATGTTGCCATGGCATTGGAAGCAAAGTTGATGATGTTGGTAGAATTCAGTCTCATTCTAGCCTTCGATAGCTCAGATGGTAGAGCGGAGGACTATAGAGTGAAAATAGCAGGAATCCTTAGGTCGCTGGTTCAAATCTGGCTCGAAGGACAAGCTTTTAAGCAACGCAACTTGTCCAAACCTTCTTCGCCTTTCTGGACCGGGACGTGACCCTTCTGTGAGACCATTTCTTCAACTTTCCAAAGGAAACACCCTCTTCACCCAATGATTTACTGGGTACACTTAAGTTCTTATTGGCAACATGAAAAACTTTGACTGAATTGAGATTTCACTGGAACATGATGATATTCTGCCATGTTTTGGAAATGATGTCGTTTTACTTTTTGCTCGATTTGGCGGGTCGTAGCCACGATTCGCTGTGTTTCCTTTGCCGAAATAGCTCAGTTGGGAGAGCGTTAGACTGAAGATCTAAAGGTCCCTGGTTCAATCCCTGGTTTCGGCAGCAACCTTTTGGTGCCAGCTGTCAACTATTCTTTCTTCCTCTTACACACCCTGTTCATTTTGTGTTGCCATGGCATTGGAAGCAAAGTTGATGATGTTGGTAGAATTCAGTCTCATTCTAGCCTTCGATAGCTCAGATGGTAGAGTGGAGGACTGTAGAGTGAAAATAGCAGGCATCCTTAGGTAGCTGGTTCAAATCCGGCTCGAAGGACAGGCTTTTAACAACGCAACTTGTCCAACCCTTCTTTGCCTTTCCAGACTGGGACGTGACCCTTCTGTGAGACCATTTCTTCAACTTTCCAAAGGAAACACCTGCTTCACCCAATGATTTACTGGGTACACTTAAGTTCTTATTGGGAAATTGGCAACATGAGAAACTTTGACTGAAATGACATTTCACTGGAACATGATGATATTTTGCCATTTTTTTGGAAATGTTGTCGTTTTGCTTTTTGCTCGATTTGGCGGGTCGTAGCCATGATTCGCTGCTTTCCCTTTGCCAAAATCGCTGAGTTGGGAGAGCGTTAGACTGAAGATCTAAAGGTCCCTGGTTCAATCCCTGGTTTCGGCAGCAACCTTTCCGTGCCAGCTTTTGGGTCACCTATTCTTTCTTCCTCTTACACACCCTGTCCATTTTATGTTGCCATGGCATTGGAAGCAAAGTGGTTGATGGTGGTAGAATACCATGTGGTTCAAGCCTTCGATAGCTCAGACAGTAGAGCGGAGGACTGTAGAGTGAAAATAGCAGGAATCCTTAGGTCGCTGGTTCAAGTCCGGCTCGAAGGACAGGCTTTTAAGCAACGCAACTTGTCCAAACCTTCTTCGCCTTTCTGGACCGGGACGTGGCCCTTCTGTGAGACCATTTCTACAACTTTCCAAGGGAAACACCCTCTTCACCCAATGATTTACTGGGTACACTTAAGTTCTTATTGGCAACATGAAAAACTTTGACTGAATTGAGATTTCACTGGAACATGATGATATTCTGCCATGTTTTGGAAATGATGTCGTTTTACTTTTTGCTCGATTTGGCGGGTTGTAGCCACGATTCGCTGTGTTTCCTTTGCCGAAATAGCTCAGTTGGGAGAGCGTTAGACTGAAGATCTAAAGGTCCCTGATTCAATCCCTGGTTTCGGCAGCAACCTTTCCGTGCCAGCTTTTGGGTCACCTATTCTTTCTTCCTCTGACACACCCTGTCCATTTTATGTTGCCATGGCATTGGAAGCAAAGTGGTTGATGGTGGTAGAATACCATTTGGTTCAAGCCTTCGATAGCTCAGACGGTAGACCGGAGGACTGTAGAGTGAAAATAGCAGGAATCCTTAGGTCGCTGGTTCAAATCCGGCTCGAAGGACAGGCTTTTAAGCAACGCAACTTGTCCAACCCTTCTTCACCTTTCTGTACCCAGACGTGACCCTTCTGAGAGACCATTTCAACAACTTTCCAAAGGAAACACCTGCTTCACCCAATGATTTACTGGGTACACTTAAGTTCTTATTGGGAAATTGGCAACATGAGAAACTTTGACTGAATTGACATTTCACTGGAACATGATGATATTTTGCCATTTTTTGGAAATGTTGTCGTTTTGCATTTTGCTCGATTTGGCGGGTCGTAGCCACGATTCGCTGCTTTCCCTTTGCCAAAATCGCTCAGTTGGGAGAGCGTTAGACTGAAGATCTAAAGGTCCCTGGTTCAATCCCTGGTTTTGGCAGCAACCTTTTGGTGCCAGCTGTCAACTATTCTTTCTTCCTCTTACACACCCTGTTCATTTTATGTTGCCATGGCATTGGAAGCAAAGTTGATGATGTTGGTAGAATTCAGTATCATTCTAGCCTTCGATAGCTCAGATGGTAGAGCGGAGGACTGTAGAGTGAAAATAGCAGGAATCCTTAGGTCGCTGGTTCAAATCCGGCTCGAAGGACAAGCTTTTAAGCAACGCAACTTGTCCAAACCTTCTTCGCCTTTCTGGACCGGGACGTGACCCTTCTGTGAGACCATTTCTACAACTTTCCAAAGGAAACACCCTCTTCACCCAATGATTTACTGGGTACACTTAAGTTCTTATTGGCAACATGAAAAACTTTGACTGAATTGAGATTTCACTGGAACATGATGATATTCTGCCATGTTTTGGAAATGATGTCGTTTTACTTTTTGCTCGATTTGGCGGGTCGTAGCCACGATTCGCTGTGTTTCCTTTGCCGAAATAGCTCAGTTGGGAGAGCGTTAGACTGAAGATCTAAAGGTCCCTGGTTCAATCCCTGGTTTCGGCAGCAACCTTTTGGTGCCAGCTGTCAACTATTCTTTCTTCCTCTTACACACCCTGTTCATTTTGTGTTGCCATGGCATTGGAAGCAAAGTTGATGATGTTGGTAGAATTCAGTCTCATTCTAGCCTTCGATAGCTCAGATGGTAGAGTGGAGGACTGTAGAGTGAAAATAGCAGGCATCCTTAGGTAGCTGGTTCAAATCCGGCTCGAAGGACAGGCTTTTAACAACGCAACTTGTCCAACCCTTCTTTGCCTTTCCAGACTGGGACGTGACCCTTCTGTGAGACCATTTCTTCAACTTTCCAAAGGAAACACCTGCTTCACCCAATGATTTACTGGGTACACTTAAGTTCT